>NC_142882.1:63701875-64019166 GCF_051225735.1 Oryctolagus cuniculus | reverse complement strand
GACACACAGAGACAGAGAGAGAGAGAGAGAGAGAGAGAGAGAGAGAGATCTTCCATCTGCTGGTTCATCCTCAAGCAGCTGCAATGGCTGCTGTGGGGCCAGGAAGAAGCCAGGAGCCTGCAGCTCCATCCATGTCTCCCACATGGATGACAGGGGCCCAAGTACCTGGGCCATTTTCTGTTGCTTTCCTAGTTACCTTAGCAGGGAGCTGGATCAGAAGTAGAGCAGCTGGCACTTGAACTGGTGCATCCCAAGAAATGGGGTGGTGACCTCGTAAGAGGCATCTTCATCTGCTGTGCCACACACCACCCCCAAGAATTTCTGCTGAGTCTGTCCTTCATGTAGACATATTGTGCCTGGGGACATGACAGGCCTGTGCAGTTGAACCGATGGTTTTCAAATGAGTTCTCTCCCCTTGGTTTGGAGTCTGTGTGCACACAGGCCTCTCTGCCCAGTACTTTTTACACCCTGCATACCTTCATGATAAAGGGAGAGGTTGGAGGTATCAGGAACCTCACCCAAGGCCCTACTTCTGATAAAATCCAGTGGTGGGAGGCCGGCGCCGCGGCTCACTAGGCTAATCCTCTGCCTTGCGGTGCTGGCACACCGGGTTCTAGTCCCGGTTGGGGCGCCGGATTCTGTGCCGGTTGCCCCTCTTCCAGGCCAGCTCTCTGCTGTGGCCCGGGAGCGCAGTGGAGGATGGCCCAAGTGCTTGGGCCCTGCACCCCATGGGAGACCAGGAGAAGCACCTGGCTCCTGCCATTGGATCAGCGCGGTGCGCCAGCTGCAGCGAGCCGGCCGCAGCGGCTATTGGAGGGTGAACCAACGGCAAAAGGAATACCTTTCTCTCTGTCTCTCTCTCTCACTGTCCACTCTTCCTGTCAAAAAAAAAATAAAAATTAAAAAAAAAAATCCAGTGGTGGAGTAGAATGCAAAGTATGGATGACGGGGGATACAAAGGTGATTTCTCAGGTTGAAACCAGGCAACGGGGTGGGCACTTGGATTCATAGTTAAGATGCCAATTAAGGTGACCTTGTCACACATCATAGTGCCTGGGTTCAGTTCCAACTACGGTTACTGATTCCAGCTTCCTGTGAATGCAAGCCCTTGGAGGTAGCTGTGAGGCTCAAATTATTGGCTCCCTGACACCCATGTGGGAGACTTGGATTAATTTCTGGGCCCTACTTTCAGCCTGTGTTGCTGGCATTTTGGGGAGCCCACGGGGCTCTCTTTTACTGTACTTATGCCTCTTAAATAAATAAATATAATACAATAAATAAATAAAACTAGGCAAAGTGATGTTCCCATAAAGGCAGATGCCAAATGAACCCTCGGTGGGCACTTCCAGCCCAATTAGAGGCCAGAGCTGTGTCTTGTATTGTCTGTTCACTTGTTCAGTAAATATTTCATTAATAAGTGCCTGCTGTATACACAACTTGCTGCACTGTGTAAGAGTCACAGGTGAAGAAGATGTGGTCCCTGAGCTCAAAGGTTTGACCCCATTAGAGGAGGGTAAACACATATACTTCACTGTAGCTTGGGGCAGAAAGTGAGAATTGTGGAAGAAAGGTACAGGCAAAGCTTTGTAGGGTTTTAGCGCATGACCCTACATATGGTTTTATGGAGAAAGTGTCATTGGGGTTGAACCTGAAGGAGAAAAAACATTAGGACAGGTGCTGGAGGGCAGGGCAAAAAGGGTTTTATTGGGAAAATTTCCATGGGAGACCTCATGTTGGACAACCTGAGGGGAGGGCTGTCCCCTAGGGATTCCTCCCTTGGCAGAAGTAGCCACAATTGTTGATTCTTTTACAGAATGAGATGTAATGAGATGAATTCCAACATAAAAGCAAGATGTAATAGGAAAAATACTTCCCTTTTCATATGCCTTTAACTTCGAGTCAGTAACGTAGGATCTAATTTTTAATTAGATTTCAATCAATAATTCCCTTTGTAACTACCTTAGCATGTACAGAATCAGAATATTTTCATTTTCTGATTGCAAATAAGTTTCTGACGTGGTTGATTGATTATTGATCGAGAAGAAGATAATGTGAAATAGCTGCCACCCTCACCTCTCCTTGTCCTCAAGTCCATTCTTCCAAGGCAGGGAAAATTTCTAAATCTATGAGCTAAGTGAGAAAGCAAAGTAGCGCTGACTGAAGGAATTCATTTTACAACCAGCTCTCCTGGAATGCATGTGTTCAGTAAAGCGAGCTATATCTAAATCTGTTTCAGACAATGTATATGGAGGGTAGTGTTGCTTTAAGATTGCAATCACTGTTAACACAGTGGTGACAATTTCTCAGTAAGAAACCGGGCTTGAAAAATGTCAGATGTAATTTTTCACCCAACAGTGACTGTCAGACAAAGCCACACACATGTCTCGGTGTCTTTGCATCCTGGTGAAGGAGACAGAAGGCATTTGTATGCAGTAATATCGCGTGGAGTCAGGCGAGATTCTGCCCTGTGATCTGGAGATTTATTGCTAATATTGCCCCAAATGAGAGGGCCCCTGTTGCCTTCATTCAGCGGCTTTTTCCAGCTGTAATTAGTCTTTATTGCTTTCTCTCGTTTGCCTCTGGCTGGGGATGTTAAAAAGATGCTCAGGACAGGGGCTGCAATCCATTTCTTCTTTAAAATTGAATTCCAGGATTGGACATTGAGGGGCAACCATTGAACTGCTGCTTGGGAAGCCTGCATCCCGTAGGGGACTGGCTGCTTTGAGCCCTGGCTACTCTGCTTCTGATCCGGGTTCCTGTTATGCACCCTGGGAGGCAGCATGTGATGGCTCAGGTACTTCAGCCCCTACCACTCACATGGGATACTTGAGCGGAGTTCTGAGCTCCCGACTAGAGCCTGGCCCATCCCTGACTTGTGGGAGTTTGGGGAGTAAACCAGCAGAGGAAGGAAGATATCTCGCTTTCTCTCTCTGTCTCTATTCCTCTGCCTTTCAAAAAAAATTGAAAATAAAATCAAAAAGACTAACTGAAGGCTCCTCCTGTGGCTGAAGCTACCCTTCCTGCCTACTGCATCTTACAGGCACCTTCACTCCAGGATGTGAGACTTCCTGGGAAAAATGGCAGCACTGTGGAGGTGCATAAAAGCGGTACCTAGGAGGTACAAGCCTGCTCAGCTACAGATCCTACCTCTGTGTATCTTCCAAGTACATTGCAGGCCCCCCAGACCCCCAACCTGGTGTTTTTGTCATGCCTTTTTTTTTTTTTTTTTTGGGGACATTCAGTGATTTGCTCAACACTAATAAATACTTATAAAATATTTGCAGAATGGGAGAATCAAAGAGTGATGTATCGTAGGGCTGTGGGGAGGATTAGGGCTAGCGTTCGGCCAGTAGATCTGATGAGGTGGCCCCTTGCTTTACACAATGTGGACCTCATACCTGGTGGTAGCAGCAACAGCATCTGGTAGCTCAGAAACGTGGGACCCCAGGCCTCACTACACGCCCACTGAATCAATTTGCATTTTTAATAATGTCCCAGGTGATTGTGAGTACTTTTAAGCTTGAGAAGGCCTGGGATAATATATGTCTGAAAAATAATTGAAAATGTCAACTTTCAAAGGAAATGCTGGGCAAGGTACATGGTTTGCATTCAAGCAGTACGTATGCAGTGGAGGAATTGTCCATCAGGGGGCGCTGTAGGACTCCACCAGGCCTCTCCCCTTGCCCCGCTCATCCTCCTGTGCTCTACTATTGGGCTCTCTCTCTCTCTCTCTCTCTCTTTTTAATGATTTACTCATTTTTCTTTAAAAATCAGAGTTACAAAGAGACAGAGAGATCTTCAACAGCTGGTTCACTCCCCAGATGGCTATAATGGCTGGGGCTGAGCCAGACCTAAGCCAGGACTAGGGCTTCGTCTGAGTCTCCCACATGAGTGTCAGGGGCCTAAGGACTTGGGCCATCCTCCATTGCCTTCCCAGGCCTTTAGCAAGGAGCTAGATTGGAAGTGTAACAGCCGAGACTTCAACCAGTCTCCACATGGGCTGGCAGCATTACTCATAGTTGCCTCAACCGTTATACCATGTTGCTGGGTTCTTGGGCCTTTTATAGGAGTGTCATCCTGGGCTATTTCTGAACCATCACCTAACACTTACGTCTTAGACCATTTGTGCTGCTACAGCAAAATACTGGGTAATTTACAAACAGTAAACATTTATTTCCTGTGATTCTGGAGGCTATGTGGTATGAGATCAAGGTGATGGCAGGAATGGTGTCTGGTTCCAAGATGGTGCCTTGTTGCAGTGTCCTGTGGAGGGGACGTCTACTGTGTCCTCACGTGGTGGCAGGGGCTGATGGCAAGGTACCCTCCCTTCAACCATGATCCCTGTGTAAGGATGATAAGCCCACTCATGAGGGCTGAGTCATGACTTCATTGCCTAACCAAAGGCCACATTTCCTCTTTTTAAGATTTATGTACTTATTTGTTTATTCATTTGAAAGGTCGACTGATAGGGAAGGAGGGGGAGAGAGAGAGAGAGAAAATCTTCCATTATCTGGTTCATTCCCAAATTCCCACGACAGCCACTAGAGCTGGGCCAGGTCAAAGCCAGGAGCCAGAGCTCCATCCTGGTCTCCCGTGTGGCTGACAAGAACCCAAGTGCATGAGCCATCACCTGCTGCTACCCAAGTGCATTGGCAAGAGGCTGGAACAGAAGCAGAGTAGCCGGTGCCCAAGTGGTCTCCTAACCCACTGCATGACAGTGACCACTTCTTGCCACAATTCTTCATCCTTTTGCACTGGGGGTTAAGTGTCAACATGAATGTTCTGTCCTTCAGAACATGGCCGTGGCCTGTCTGGTCCAGTCTGAACATCAAGCTCCATGGCGTGGCTTCATCTGTGGAATGCAATCTTGCTTCTGTGGCCTCTGAGCAGCAAGTGAGCCAAACACTTGAGAGTTTGCATGCAGTAAACATTGATGCATATTTACTTTCCTTTAAATTGAGGTGAATCACTTCTTGGCCTTTTGGCTAAGATCAAGTGTAAATTGAGGTGAAAGTCACGTACCCTGAACCTCACTATTGTAAAGTGAACTGTGGGTGGTGATAACTACATTCGCAGTGCTACGCAACCCCCACCACTGTCCTATTTCAAGACAGCTTCGTCATCCCAAAAGGAAAGCCCATACCCATTAAGTAGTTCCTCCTCAGTCCTCTTTCTCCCCAACCTCTGGAAAACACAATCTATGTTCTCTGCATGTGGAGTTTATTTCTTATTAATCATGTTTTTATTATTCACAAGAGAAAAGCACCAAGCACATTCAGCCTTAATTTATTTTTTCATCTACTCTCATTGCTTTGCATATTCCTGAAAACAGGATGTTTGCTAATGATGGAAAATTGGAGTGTAGTGTGACAAACCGTTAAGTCAGTGGTTCACAAATTATCTGGGAAGGTGCTAGAAATGCAGATTCTTGGATCTATTCCAGAATGACAAAACCAGAATTTTGGAGGTAGGGCCCAACAATCTGTGTTTTAATGAACTTTTGTAGGATTCTAGTGAAAGTTCAAGTTAGAGAACTGCTGCTTTAAATAGATTAATCTTCATTTTTAAAAAATTTACTTTTTGGGCTGGTGCCTCTGCCTCTGGTGCCAGCATCCCATATGGGCACCGTTTCTAGTCTCAGCTGCTCTACTTCAGATCCAGCTCCCTGCTAATGGCCTGAGAAAGCAGCAGAAAGGCCCAGATGCTTGGCCCCTGCACCCACATGGGAGACCCTGAAGAAGCTCCTGGCTCCTGGCTTCAGATCGGCCCAGCTCCGGCTGATCCAAAGCCAAGAGCAAGGAGCTTCTTCCAAGTCATCTGGGGAGTGAACCAGTGGATAGAAGACCTCTCTCTCTCTCTCTGTCTTTCCTGCTCTCTGTCTGTAACTCTGCCTCAAATAAATACATAAATCTTTAAAATTTTACTTTCAGTTTATTTTAAGTGGAAGCGGGATCAGGCTGAAGCCAGGAACCCAGAACTTAACCCCTGTCGCCCGCAAGGGTGGCAGGGACTCAAGTACCTAAGCCATCACCCACTATCTTTCAGGGTGTACATTGACAGGTATCTGGATCAGAAGCAGATTGCGGGCACTCTGATATGGGATGTAGACATCCCGACTGGTGTCTTTAACTGCCACACCAGAACGCTTGCCCTTAATAAGCAGACCTTTCGTGATGCCTTCAAGCGCTTGCCGACCTCTGCCCATCCTTGGCCCCAGACGCTCCTGTATTGGCTTAGGAGGGAGCTCTTCTAGCCCAGCTTCTTTGATGGAAGAGTCTGCTGTTGAATTCCCACTGCTACCCTGTGGAATTCGTGTAGTTACAGATACAATTCCTGGGCTTCCCTCAGCGATGCTGGGGTCATTGTGGGGGAACTGACACAAGACATCCCTGCTGCTGTTCGGTCCTCTCCCCTCTTGTGCAAGAGAGGGCCTTTCAGCCAGGCACAGCTGGGATTGCTGGGTGCATCTCCCATGTCCTGCTTTTGTTGTACTATATCAAAGTGCAGGGAGCGTTTCTTTTTGGTTGATTAATGTTCAATTCGAGGTCTATTATGAACCTCTAGGCTTTAATTACTATACCATTACCCAGTCAATTCCTTGCCATTTTATATTTATGGCCTTTATTATGCTGCTGTATGTGCAATTGCCTAATTTTATTCTGGAAGCATTTCACCTCATTAGCTGGGTTTTATACTGTTCCACTCATTTGTCCAGATTGTTATTTATCTCAGTTCCCCGTGTGAGTTTTCTGCTTTTGGCTTTTCACTAGTCTTACATTTTCCTGGGTTTTATTGTTCTTTGACTCTTGGAAGCAGCTCTTTAAGTTTTTGCAACTCTGTTCTAAGTGTTCTTTTCCCTGACCGTCAGTCACACACAAACCTCAGTCCTTTCTAACCTCCAAAAGCCCGGCTCAGCTCTGTGGGATCTGTCCAAAACCTTGACGTAGGCACTACCTCTTGGGCCCCCATGGACAGCTCCTGCTCTACATGGCCAGTTAAGGCTCAGGGAAGGTGAGAGGATGGGGCTCTTTTTCTTTTCTTTCTTTTTTAAAATTTTAATTTACTTACTTGAAAGGCATAGAGACTAGACACAGAGAGCTCGTCCATCCTCTGGTTCACTGTTCAAATGCCTGCATCAGCCAGTGCTGAACCAAGCCAAAGCTAGGAGCTTTCAGCTTCATTTGTGTCTCCCACATGACTGACAGGGACTCAAGTACTTGAGCCATCAGCTGCACTGATCTGAAGCCAGGAGCCAGGAGCTTCTTCCTGGTCTCCCACACGGATGCAGGGGCCCAAGGACTTGGGCTGTCTTCTACTGCTTTCCCAGGCCATAGCAGAGACCTGGATTGGAAGAAGGGCACCCAGGACTAGAACCAGCACTCATGTGGGATGCCGGTGCTACAGGCGGAGGATTAACCATGGTGCCATCCCTCAAAAATGATTTTAAAATATTCTCTACCATGTTTTTTTCTAACACTCCCTCCTTAAATATCCCTACTGTCTCAGAAAAATGTAGTTTTACTTGAATTCTGCCCAAGACCCACTGAATTGAACCCTTGGTGAGCTGCCCAGCAGACCATGTTTCGTTAGCCCTACAGTGATTCTGAAGCACACTAGAGGTAGAGAATGATTGTTCTAGAGCAGCAGTTGTCACTGTGGTTCCCCAGACCAGCGGTATCACCTGGAAACTTGTTATATTTGTAAATCCGTGGGCTCCACTCCAGTCCTAATGGATCAGAAACTCTCAGGGCTGGGTGCATCAGTCACTGTCTGCGTAAGTCTTCCAGGTGATTCTCTTACCTACTAATGTTTGAGAATCAATGTTCCAAAGAGGTGTTCAAATAATTTTAGGCTATTTATTCCATCTGAGTCCTTATTTTGCCAAGGAGGAAGATTAATAATCTCTTTAGCAATTGTGTGTTGCTTTTTGTTGTGTTTTTCCAATAGCTCTGCCCTAGAGATACAAGAATATTCCAGAGATGGGAGTGGTAACACCTTCAAATAAGAGTTCATGTAGTTATTATAACAATATTAGTATCGATCATCTGCATGATTAAGTGTGTGCAATGTTTCAGGCACTAAGGAGATCTCATCCCTTTTTTTTTTTCATTTAACCTTTACAGTCCTCTGTGGGTAGGCATTCCACCATCATTTTTCCAGGAGCAAACTGAGGTGAAGGAAGGTGCGCATCATCACAAGAAGTGGACTTTGTCTGTTAGAATTAGATCCAGGATGTTCATATCTGTGCAGAGCCACACTGCTGTTCACTGATCTGTTAGCATAAGGCCTCTCCTCATCAAAGCGTTTTTACCATTTTTCTTTTCCCTTTTTATTAGGGAACAGTAACCAACACTGTGTGCTCTGGGGTCAGGCCCCCTCAGTTCCCATGCTGGGTCTGTTCACGTCTGTGCAGTGAGACCTTGGCCCAGTCATGCAACATCTCAGTCTGTGTTTCCCATCTGTGACATGGGGTAGTGCAGTGTTTCTGTCATGTGTTAGTTCTTACACCTGGAATGAGACAGTCAGTGCAAAGCCCTTGGAATAGAACCTGGGAGATACCTGCTCTCTGTAAATGTAAGTGGCAGTTTATCTTTTGTGGCCCACTGCCTGCATCCTTAAAGCTTTTATTCTTTTTAAGTTTATTTACTTGGGGGCATCACTTTGGGACCTTGTAGGCAGATCCAGTGTGCTAGCAGCCTTTGATTCTAAGTTGTTCTGTTTTGTTTTCTCGCTTGGCATGCTTTCTATAATTTTAATGTCCTTTCTCTGCTCATTTAAAATCTTCATATTAGGGCTTTGGCATGTTTGTTTAATTCCATGGACTTGTTCAAAATTCATGTGCACAATTAACCTCTCATGTGCATGCCTCTGGCTTTCTGGGGACCAATCATCATTAGCTGTGGTAGCAAGGGAGAATGGAGAAGTGATTCTTTCCTGGATGCTGAGGCTCTGTAAGAGAAGACAAAACCAGTTTCCTCTTGGATCTTGGAGGAGATCAGGGTCTTGCTGATGTTGTTGTGGGCTGGATCACCACTTCAAGTGGTGGGGATATGGTCCCTGGATGTTTGAGTCCAGATCCTCACCTCCACATGAGCTAAGAATTCAGAGACACAGATGAAGTACAAGAATGGAACAGCATTTATTAAGAGATGCAAAGAGAGTGTGAATGTGGGCAGCCCCACGAGGAGTGATGCACGCCATGAGGATCTGCCCGAGGAGAGAGGAATTCACCCCCCCACCCCCAGCTCAGGAGTCCCCTATATGGGGTAGGAGGTGGTGCCCTGAGTGGAGTTTGGGAAGGCTTCGTGTGTGTGATGTCTCTGAGAAGGTTTGCATGGCATCTCCATTTGCATGGTGTCTCCACATGGGACTCGGTGTGCAGCTGCTCATGGCGTCTTCACAGTCGAGGAGACTTGGGAGCATCATGATAGTGGGTTGGCATGTGAGGGGGTGGAGTTAGGCTGCCAGGCTAGAGATGGAAACCTCTCTTTGTTCACTGCTGCTTGCCTAACCTATATGCATGGGATCTAAGGGTGAAAGTTTCCTTCTGGCTGTTTCCTGATCTGTTGCTGGTGTGGAACCCTCCCTGTCTGGCTGTGGGTGAATCTCACTGCTACAAGTCAGGATTTTGTTAGTTTGCTGATTGGTTTAATATAGAATAAGACTGGCTTTTCCCTTTAGTGGGTCAGGAGACAGGTTTTTCAGGCTCATGGGAGTTGACAAGGGTCTCAGGACAGGAGTCCTGTGGTGGCTGAAACTGCTTAGTAATGGGATTTGACTGCTAGAATCATTGTGCCATGAGCTGACCTGGTCTTCAGGGTCCTTGTTCACACTCTACACTTGCACCTCCCTGAATTCCTCCTCTGGGAGAGTGTGTGGGACCTCCTATCTTGCGTTTCAGGTGTAGGCTGGTTTCCCGCTTTCTGGTTTGCCTCTCTTGTATGGTTAAAGAGCAAGAAGGCCTCTGGCTGTGGTTCCTGTGTCCCCAGAGGCCCATTCTCAGGGTCGGTCAGTCTCAGAGCTGTGACTGTATGTTAGTTGCAGGTAAAAGTGTTGTGTGAAATGTTTTCCAAGGGTCACATGGGGAGAGAGAGAGAAGTAATAGTAATAATAATTATTATTAATAATAATAGCCACATGTCCTCTGTGGCGTCTGTTTTAGGCACTGTGCCTTGCTTGTGTGACTTGATAGGCACCGCAGTTCTGTGAGGTGGGTTTTATGAATGTCTGCATATGTTACCAAGAGACGCAAAGCTTGTGCAAGCCTTCACTTGTTAGTGGAAGCTTTGCCCAGAGTCTCCACATTGTCTGTGCTTCCCAAAGTAGCTTTATGTCAGAACTGGGGCAAGACCCACTGTCCCCTCTCTTTGGGGAGAAGACAGCACCACTGCTCCTGCTGTCCTCTCTGGCCCGTGAGGAGACGGCTGTGCTTCACCTGACCCCAAGTTAGAGAGGAAAGGAAGCCTCCCCAGATGGTAGGGATTGGAGAATCCCTGGAGCTTCACCCCAGGGCTTGCCACGGGCAATGCAGGCTGCATTAGACACAGCCCTGGTGGGCAGCCTTCAACAGAAGGTGGAAAAGAGCCTGTCGGGGACAAGTAGCTGACTATAAATCAGCAAGGCACTGCTGAAATGGTAGTGACAAGCTAGGGTAGTCCCTGGAGGCCAAGAAGGGGTGAGCAGTGAGGACGCTGGCCTTGTACTCACAAGCCTAATAGTTCCTGCTGCACACAACTGGAGAATGAGAAGCAGCACCAGGCACTGCACAGGGAACCCAGAATTTATGGAGATCAGATCTTTGGGGACATTTCATGGCAGCTTGGGTCACTCACCCTGAGGAGCTGTTATTCGTCTTCAGGGAGATAAATGAGATGAGAGAGTTTCGTTTCAGAAGGGCTGGGATTTAGTGAGATGTTGGAAATTGAGAGACATTCTCAGTGTGTTGACATTAAGACGCGCACAAGTAATTTTAAATGTTTGTGGTATTTGTGTCTGCCTAGACTACAGAGCTCCGTCAGGAAGGAGGGTTTATTTTTCTTAAGGTGGATAAATATGATAAGAAAGATGGGACATTAAAAAATAAAGAGAAAGACTTCCCCAAGTTGATTTACATATTGATTACTTAAATTACCACTTAATTTAGTGCCTGCTAATAAACTTTGCCTCGGAAATGTTTCCTGAACATTTATTGGCTGCCGTAATTCTACTTACAGTGTATGCAGATCACATCCTCATTAAATATTGATGTGCTCATGAAATGTTAATAGGATGTTAATGTGAAATACAAGGGAATGTGGTCCCTGGGAGTGGGGAGCCCATAGAGGGCAGCACGTTATCTGTCTCCTGTCTTTTGCTATCTTCTGTCTTCTTGCTCTGTTTATTTCCGTTGGTTTCCTGTCATAAGTGGATTGAGATTTGCTGCCTGATCTGGCTGTCTCTGACACCAGATTCTCAAAAGAAAAATAACACTCACTGATAGGGGGGAATTTAGTTGTGTCCTCTCCTGCTTTCCTGATGTGCATTTTCTTGGTAGAGCAGAATGGGTTCCCGTAAAAGGCAGAGAGGGACGGGTCCAGACTCCCCTCGCGCAGGAAGGCTGGAGACGAGATGCGCAGAGGTCTCAGGCTCTTGGGAACTCTGGCGATGGCTGTTCCCTGCTCTGCAGGAGAAGGGGTTTACTGGGAGTTTCCAGCCACTTTCTCAGGGCCCCAAATCACCCATGTGTATTTTCCATACAGGGACTGTGAGGGAGAATTATTTTCACAGAACCCAAAGACAGAACAGCTCTGTTCATGATAATCTTCAATGTACAGTTATTTATGCGAGCATATGCTGCAAGTGGTTGAGGAACTCCACAAAATGGAATGATTCATTGTCTCTTTGGACAGTCCTAAGGGTGATAAAGTGATAATGAGGAAGGCTGTGCATGCTGCTCATGATGCATGGGGTGAGAAGAGATTATTTATGTATGTTGTTAGTGCGGCCAGATTAAAAATGCAATGCTGTTTCCAAATGGAAACAGTTGACTTTGTGCTTGGAGGACTGTGGATATAAATATAATGATATATACATATATAAATGTATTTCAAAAAGCTTATGAGATACATTTATTTTGGTCCAAAAATGTTGACACTGGTGCCTATTTTTTTTTTAAATACACATTGTTCATGATTTTTTGAAGACCCTTGAGGAGTGTGTGTGTGTGTGTGTGTGTGTGTTATGGGTATTGTCGCTCCCCCTCTTCGTGGAGGAACGACACAGGACCCTGCGCTGTTCTTTCGTCTGCTCGGCCCTCCCCGGGTTTGCTGCTGGTTCTTCCTGGGTTGGCTACCGTCCCTTCCACCTCCGTGGAAGGGCAGTTCCCCCTGCCACTTTCCCCACTTCCGCAGGAGAGTGGCACACCGCCGGCCGGCTCTCTCGGGGGCTGCACAGGTGTTCCTTCAGATAGATGTTCCCCTTAGATGTTCCTGGTGCATGTTGTCTCTCTCTTCCTTTATAGTCCTCTTCCACCAATCCCAACTCTGCTACCCACACGCCGAGTACGCTGCTCTCCTCCAATCAGGAGCACAGTTTATTGGTTGAACTGGAGGCAGCTGTGTAGAAGCTGTTTCTCCCTTCTCAGCGCCGTATTGTGGGAGAGCAGATGCATAGAATAAGTCTTAATTCCAGTAACTTAGTCTAGTCCGGGTTGCTCCCCACAGGTATGGTATTTGGTTTATACAGAAAATAATTGGGGCACATGTTTATTAAAATCCTACTCCTTCATTTGAAACCACTTACCCTGTATTGATTGAGCTGTTGTCATTTCTGCCCTTGCTGTAAGTATCCTGTCGATAGCAATGTCATTTACTTCCCCTTCTTTCTTCCCTCCTTCCAGCCTTTCTTCCTTTTATCTCTTTACTGACCGTCTTCCCCTGCCTGAGTCTTCTGTTCTGTCTGCCTCTCTCTTGCCGTTCAAATGTCCCTGGATTCCTCTGCTCCTGCCCACCCTGTCCAGGCTCCTGGAACATGAACTGCTGCCTGGCATGGTGCGGACTCTGGCACCACTACATTGTCGATCAGCAGGTGCTGGTCTACCCAGAGTACACCCTACCCACCCCACGGACTCTGATCTTGATCCCTCTGCTGGGAACTTGGAATGTTCTGTCTCATAGCCCTTCACACAGCAAGGTCTTTCTCAGCCTTTCATTCTCAGATGTCACAGAACCTTCCTTTACGCTGTAATTATCTAAGCTCTCCTCCAAAGCCCGCCTCCTTACTCTTTATCATCTCAACAAGTATATTTTTTCCGTAGTCCTTGTAATAAACTCTTTCTATCTCTTTTGTTGTCAATCTGGCTCCCTTAATTAGAATGGGTACTTGAGCCAGTGCCCCTGCTCAATAGGCTAATCCTCCGCCTGCGGCGCCAGTACTCCGGGTTCTAGTCCCGGTTGGGGCGCCAGATTCTGTTCCAGTTTCCCTTCTTCCAGGCCAGCTCTCTGCTATGGCCCAGGAGTGCAGTGGAGGATGGCCCAAGTGCTTGGGCCCTGCACCCGCATGGGAGACCAGGAGAAGCACCTGGTTCCTGGCTTCGGATCAGCGCGATGCGCCGGCCACAGCTAGCCGGCCACAGCGGCCATTGGAGGGTGAACCATCGGCAAAAGGAAGACCTTTCTCCCTGGCTCTCTCTCTCTCTCACTGTCCACTCTGCCTGTCACAAAAATAAAAATAAAATAAAATAGAATGGGTACTCAATGAATTCAGAACCATTTTCTGTCTTGCTTCTTATTTTATGGGGCACAGCTGTCTCCCTGGGAGATAAATAATAAGTGCTCAATTAATATTGTTGATTGAGTGACTAAAACATCATCCTTACCACTGAAGAGTCCTGAGGAGCATTAAGACAATATGCAGGGCCGGTGCTGTATTGTAGTGGGTAGAGCTACTGCCTGTAGTGCCAGCATCCCATATGGGCGCCAGTTAGTCCTGGCTGCTCCACTTTCCATCCAGCTCTCTGTTATGGCCTGGGAAAGCAGTAGAAGATGGCCCATGTCCTTGGGCCCCTGTACCCATGTGGGAAGACCTAGAGGAAGTTCCTGGCTCCTGGTTTCAGATTGGTGCAGCTCAGGCTATTTCGGCCAATTGGGGAGTGAACCAGCAGATGGAAGACCTCTCTCTCTCTCTCTCTCCCTCTTCTCTCTCTGTGTAACTCTGACTTTCAAATAAAAGAAATAAATCTTTAAAAAACAAAAGACACTATGCAGCATGACTGCAGATGCTACTGAGACCAACATCCAAAGTATTGTAACCAGTAAGGAGGTGCCAGGCAACTATTACTGGCTAAGAGTTTTGGGAACAGCTTCAGCCATGGATGAATTGGTTCTTTTGTAATATAAGGAATACCCTCAGGTACTGTTCTTTTTCTTGACGTACGAATTTGAAGTGGAATAACTCTAGAGCTTTGTTTTGTTCTGCTTTTAATATGTGTGGAGTGGTTCTCTTGGATATAAGTGATAGGAATATCTCTAAGTATTTTGAGGAAAGATGTGAGTTTATGAAATGGATGGAGATATTTTGGGGACTGATTGAACACATAGACCATGGGGACAGGGAAGCAGTTACACTTGAGGAGTAAGTGGAGACGCTGTGTCTCGTGTCTGCTTTCCTTTGCATTTGGCCTCATTTTCTTTTCTTTTGCCTGAAACTCCTGAACCATCCTCAGTGGGCACCATCAGAGGTGGCTGCTTTTCTCCCTTTGGTATGTGAAATCACAGGAAAGGACTTGGTCTGGTTTGTATCACACGTTCCCCAGACACCTTTCAAACAATACCAGGGAGTGAGACCTTCTAGGAACCCAGAAATCTCTTCAGAGAGAGAGACACAGAGAGAGGGAACTATCATTATGTTCTTAGAATTGTAGCTACAAATCACACTGAATCTGTTAAAAACTAAAAATTAAAATTTAAAAATTTGTAAAAAATAAATTTAAAGGAAGAAAGAAACCTATGCAGGAAGTGCACAATCGAAATGCTGGAATAGTGGGCATGGGGGTGCCAGGCAACCCTTACTGGGGAAGAGTTTGGGGAACAGCTATTGGAAGGGAAGGGAAGTGCTTGGAAGACAAGACAGTAGCTTTGTCACTTAGTAAAGAGTTGTTTTGGAAAAGTCTCCACAGCATCTAAGGAAAATGTTTTCTTACAGATCAGAGTGTGTCCTGGGATTTTTGGAAAGCATGAGAATTTTAGGCCTCTTGTACGTGGTATACTATTTTGTCCTGGCCACAACAGTCTGTGTTTGGGGACCTGGAATAGATGTCTGTATGCTTCTGTCTCTGTTGGAGTGGAGCCATGTCCCAATGTTTCCAGCCACTGAATTCACTTAGTGACTTATTTGCTTTTTCCACTGCAGATTGTGCTGGAGAACAGTAGCCGAGAAGATAAGCATGAATGTCCCTTTGGCCGCAGTAGTATAGAGCTGACCAAGATGCTGTGTGAGATCTTGAAAGTGGGCGAGCTGCGTAAGTACAACTTGCTTCGCGCATGGGAGAAAGCTTGGTGGAGGCTCAGCTTCCAGGGTTTGGTCTCAACATACACAAAGAATTCCCATGGGGCCAGCAGTTCCGTGTGCTCATCGCTGCAGAAGCCCTACTTTTTGGCTCAGGTTTTTAGTGTATGTATTTCTGCAGAGTCGACTCTGGATAGAAACATTCTTAGAGCCTGTAGGACTAGAGAAATTTGCAGGTATTGTGGCTGAATTTCAAATAATACAAAATTGAGTATGTATTAAAATAGCCCTGTTGCTGTTTAAGGAAAAGATCTATGGATTTCTTTTTTTTTAAATTCCAATTTATAACTGAACAGTAGATCATTTTCTTTTCCTTCTTGCAAAATCGTTTTTCTCTATAAAGAAAATTGAATGCCTTAATGAAATTCTCTTGCTGCCAGTGTTTCTGTTGTTTGGAATACTTGCTCTAAGAAAGTGAGTAACTGAAAATGAAATATTTGACCAGCGTTATGCTTCTTGCTCTTTCTTACTTTCATTACACAGTTTATAAGAGGACATCCTGGAGAACGAGGGATAATAAATTCCCTGCATTTTGCTCATTGGCATCATTTGGTTTTAAGCCATGATGGTATATATGATTTAACCTGCCCCCATTGTCATTGTCAATGTTGACTCTCTTTAAAGTGTGTTAAAGTATATTGAAAGTATATTTCCCCTCCCACACCTACAGAACTGTCACATATATATCTTTCCACATAGGCCTGGTAACACAAGTTGCAAGAGAAGACTATATAGACCAGAAAAAATGTTGCAGTGTCTGGTATTACTGTGAATGTATTTGCTTGCTTGAGAGCTTGGGGTAATGGTATGAAATAATGAATGGAAAGGAATCAGATAATGCCATTGGAAAGAGAGTTATATTTTATTTACAGAGTAGAACTGACAGGTGCTGCTCAGATAAACTAGAAAATGTAGCATTTAGTAAGAAAAAAGCTAGGACGTAAGACTGTTTGACCCAGAAGGAGAGCTTACCTACCTCCAGCAAGCATGGCTGGTGGAAAGATGTTGGCTTTATCATGGAGCTGCCATGACAATTCATTACACATGAACCCCAACAAGAAACTTTTGCATTAAAACAGTAGCACCCTGACCTGAGGGATTCCTGTGTTAATCTACTCTGGTTTATTGCTCACTAAATGTTAAGATTTCAGTTTACATGGATCCTTGACATGAATTATCATATCTACTCTGTAATTAAAGTAACTCCTTGAGACTTCAGGCTGCAGTATCACTGTGTATTCAGCTTAAGCATGTAAGTACTAAATCGAACAAATCCTACTGCATTCCTCCATCTGATAGCTGCGACTATTTCACGTTTATCTCACTTTTACAGGGGAAATGGTTGAAAGTCCCTTGCTAAAAAACATTTCAAGGCTATCTGAGTTTTTCAGTGACTAGCAGGTAGTTGTGCCCTACTAGGCTGGGATTTCTGTGTCCATGATAATGCTGTGCATTGCCCTTCTTGCCCCCTGCTTTTCCGTCCTCCCTAACATGTTCTGGCTGCTTACCCTCCTCTTGAGGGCAGCAGAAGGCCTGACCTTTGTGCTGTGATGTGCTGTACCCAGCTTTCTGCTCTTCTCCTTTGCCCAGGGACATCTGCCTCTTGTGCTAAAGGTTAACCTGTAAAATAGGTGGTATAGGAGAAGGACAGTGTTGGAAATAAGGGGGAGCTGGGTTCTACTGAAGACTTCCGTGTCCTTTGGTAAATCACCCACTGACCTCACTGGGCTGTTCCATACCCACAACCTTCCCAGAGTGGAATAGCTAGCAATGGCTTGGTATATTTGGGGTGACCTTCTGAGTAGCTGTGTTCATTTTGTGATTGCAATCGCAGTGATAGCAGTGAGTGGAGCTCCTTAGGGACAGATAATATTCAACCAGAGGACATGAACTTGGAAGAGGGTCACATTCCTGAATGTGCATGGGCAGGGTGTATGTGGACTTGATTGCACCAGCGAGACCCCACCTGGTCGGTGGAGGGGAACAACGGTGGTGGGAGTCTGAGCAGACAGTCCCACTCTGGTGACTGTTCACTCTGTGCATGGGTGTGGGGTTGGGCACATAACAGGGAAAAAGGTCTGACTTCTGGCAGGTATCGAGCAGTCCTGTTGGCCTTTTGAGGATCCTGGTAGTCAATCAGGGAAGCAGGACAGAGCTCCATTCCCATTGGCTGGGATGATAGAGTGGCTATGAAGGCAGGTGCCATGGGGAGCCCGGGAGATGTCCTTGCACTGTGGGCTCTTTCATCTCCCACCTTCTGATGCAGAGAAGACCCCAAGCATCCTGCCACATCCACTTAACACTTGCTCAGGCTGCACTCTGCAGTGAGGCTGGCCTGGGACAGCTGGAGCCTGGCCTTCTCAGGGTCTTTTTCCTTCACCGGGAAATACCAAACACCTGTATTTATTTGCTCAGTGCAAATCCTTTGAGTGCTTCTGATGGCCCAGGGCAGTGATAGACACTGCTGGGACACAGGTGGACCCTCTCAGCCCTGTCACTGAAACTTCAGAAAACACCTTATGATATCAGAAAGTGTGAGAAGAGCTGGGACTCACCTTTTTCCTATGAGTTTGTAAGACATTAGACTTTTTAATAAGTGTCCATTTTCTGTTCTAAAGCATTATTTGTGCTGTGTTTTTTGAAAGATTTCATTTATTTATTTGAGAGGTAGAGTTATAGACAGAGAGAGGGAGAGACAGAGAGAGAAAATCTTCCATTTGCTGGTTCACTCCCCAAATGGCCACAGTGGCTGGAGCTAGGCCGATCTGAAACCAGGAGCCAGGAGCTTCTTCCAGGTCCCTAACATAGGTGCAGGGGCCCAGGAACTTGGGCCATCTTCTACTGCTCTCCCAGGCCATAAGAAGAGACCTGGCTTGGAAGAAAAACAACTGGGACGTGAACTAGAACACGTATGGGATGCTGTCACTACATGTGAAGGCTTAGCCTACTACGCCACAGCACCCGCTCCTGTGCAGTGTTTTAATTGATTGAAGTTCAAGTTTTTGGTTTTACCTTTTGCTTGCCATCAGCTGCAAAGGCCATTCTGGACATTTTTCAAGGATTAGAAACAACTTTCCCATTTCTGAAGTCTACATGCCCAAATGAGTTGTTTTCTGCTCATGAAATATTAAAGGATTGCTGTGCTGTGATTGACTGCTAGACATCAAATGATAGAACACCCTGTGGTAAGGGGAAAATTACTTTTTAATGGATTGTCCTTTGCCCACTGCCATATTAAATAAGTTACTAATATGAAAAAAAATCTAAATGTGCCCTTATATTGAAGGAGATATCTATTTTTCTTGTGAGGAAAATTAGTTTCACATACAAATTCATCTTTTGTGGCTTAGTTGCATCTATTTTTCTCCATTGCTGAATTCGTGGTTTAAGCACTTCTTAGATCGTGTTAAAGATTGACCTTGACAACCACGGTCAGTCTTGTTCTCTCAGCAAGAGCTGAGACTGAAGGAGTACTCAGTTAAAAATCTAACTGGGGAAGAAAAGGGATGTTCACACAGAAGAAAGATTCAACTTTCTAGAAACATTTTCTCTTTTGACTTTAAGTCTCTTGGGGACGCACACTTCTGAAATACCAATTATATTTTGGTGTTTAAAGCAAACATATTAATGATAAATTAAATTATTGATACCAAATATTTATGTATGTTTTTAGGTTGCTTTATAAAAAGCGTGATTTTTCTGCTTCCCAATTGTTAGCTTTACAAGAGGCAAATATTAACCTTTCATAGTGTGGCCTAAAAAAATCTATTTGTGTTCTCAGAAGCATATTTTATCAGTTATTTGAAGTCTTTAACACCCCTGTAAGTGATTCAAGATCAATACCCTCTATGTTTATTAATGAAGGGAAAACATGTACTCATTGGATATTGTCTAGGGTCACTGAGCTCAAATTGGTATCCAGTATGCCCAAAGAACAGCTAGAAAGAGGCAGGAAAGTACAGTGGTTAAATTTGGACATCTGAATGTCCCATCTTTGAATCACAGCTCATTTACTAATTACGTGCCTTAGGCATGTTTTTTCTCTGTTCTGAACTTCTGGTTACTTATCTATAAAATAAAGACAATTCCTGCTAGTAGGAGGCTTAAATGGATGTTGCCTTAGTTGAAGATGGGTAGTTGTTTTGCAAGTCATAGAATCTCACTGTCAGTGAGCAAAGTACATATTAACTGAAGTGGAGAGGGTGCTCTGGTGTAAGTGACAACTGAAACCAGGACATGGAATAATTTCTCGTTTGTTTTCTGTGTATAAGCTAAAATTATTCCTTTTAATCTCCCTTTTTCTTGAGGCTCCTTTGATAGCAAGGCACATGTTTTGCCTTAGTTTCAATTTGGTAAATCACAAAGAGAGGTGCTTAGGAATCTGGACATGACCATGGAAGCCAGAGCCTAAGTTGTGCAGATGGTCCCTAACTTGCAATGGTTCAGCTTTTTGAATTTAAGATGGTGTGAAAGTCTCCCTGTACAATCATTCTGGTTTAACATTTAGCACAGTTTTCAGTAAATTACATGAGATACTCAATTGGACTGTAAAATAGCCTTTGCATTAGGTAATTTTTCCTAACTGTTGGCTAACATAAATGTTCTAAGCATATTTAAGAGAGGCCAGGCTCAGTAGCTTAGGTGTACTGGAGTCACTTTTCTTATTTTCAGGATTAATTAATTAGAAAGGAGAGACAGAGAAAGAGAGGGTTCCCGTCTTCTGGCTCAATCCTCAAATGCCCACAATGAAGCCAAGAGCTGAAAGCTCAGTTCAGGTTTCAAAAACTCAATTATTTGAGAAAGCACTGTTGCCTCCCAGGGTCTGCATTAGCAGGAAGCTAGGAGCCAGGGGCAAGTATGGAACTCAAGTACTCTAATGTGCTATCCAAGCATCTTGAGTGGCGTCTTAACTGCTAGGCTAAATGCCAGTCATTAAATCATAAGTACTTGCCTGAACGAGGGGTTGGGACCTTACCTTATGGGTAGTGAAAATCAGTAGGAGGTTTCAATAGGAAGAAGTGTCCCATCAGCACATAAAACTCTAGAACTGGATCATGTTTTCTGGGTGTGACAAGAGCACGATAATATATAAGGCCATCAGCAAGGAAAAGGTTACCTTACTTTCACCTTGACCCTGATAATGCAGCAGTCAGGATGATTTCAGCTGCAAATAATAGAAATCCCAACTCAAATCGGCCTATGCAAGAAGAACATTTACTACATAAATCCAGAGCTGATTCAGTCCTAGAACTAATGTTTACGGTTCGCTGATGTCATCAGGCGCCAAGGCTCTTTCCATCTTTCTGTTCTGCTGATAGCCAAGTGGTGGCTTCTATCCTGTGTCCAGAGGAACAAGTGACTCTTAAGTGCATCTCTCCTCGTGTGTGGGAATGTCTCCAGCGTCATGTCTCTCTAAGTAGCACCATGGCCTGTACCAGTCCCTATTGTAGCCATAGATGAGGTGAATGGGGCCATCTGGAGGTCAGACCAGTCATTACCTGCTACCTAGACTAAAGGCGAAATCAGCCTTCTTAGATTACAAGAGAGGATTAGATTACAAGACATAGCTAAAGAAAACTGGAGTTCTGTCAGATGGGAGGAGTAACTATTTGGAGCCCTGAATTCTGTCTTATTTTTAAAAAGTTTTTTCTGCATTTTCCTTACTGATGCAGAAAGCTATAACAAATTGCTGTCAGGGTATAATCCTCTGTCATTTATCTTTATTGGGAGCCGGGGAATACACTAGTATTTGTTTTTTAATGAAGCAGTATCAAAAGTTGCAGAAAAACAGAAACTGAGGTTTGATTATAATGCATTTCTTTTTCATCACTGAGACACTAACGCTGCATTACATTAGTTTACTTTTAGCAAATAGATCTTTCCACTTTCTCAGCTACCCTTTTTTTGATGAGTTATTCTCACGTATATTGAAGACAGAATGGATAGACATTGTAGATTGCAACCTTCATATTTCTTGAAAAAATCTTTCCGTCTTCACTTGTTTGACTATTTATAATTAGATTAATATTTAATAGCCACGTCTCTGTTTTAAAAAGAAGTGTCAAAGGAACTCACATTCCACATTATGAAAATGTTCACCATTTCCTTACTTTGTCTTGTGGTGGCAATATTTATTATAACGCACCAGTGGAGCTGAGCACCTTGTTCAATTCATCACGCAGACACCTCTGCCTGAGCAAGTAACAGAAAGCAGCAACTGGAAGCAGCAGCAATTAGAGTAGACACTGAGCGCTGGGACATGGGGAGTTTTTGTGCAGTGAGAAATACTATCTGTCACTTTCATTTGTGGAACATTCTGGCTCAAGAAAGTTCAGGGAACTTGGCTTTTGACAATTCCACCTCCCATAGATCTTTTTGTTCCCCATCCTAGCATGTTCTCCTGCTCCGTGGAAAGCAGAGCACTCTCAGATCTTGAGTCTCTCTTGACGTTTCATCTTCTACTTCCACTTGTGTAAAACACTTCAGCCTTCAGTTTAAAAAACAACAGCAACAAAAAAGCAAATCGTTATTTTAAAACCTGAATTCATCTTTAGAAAGCTGCATTCAATGTGTTCCACATTAAAATTGTCATGGGGAGAATAGAAACGTCATTCTACCTGTTGCCTATGATCATTGTGTGTATGCCTGACCCTTCAGGTTCTTTTCAGGGTCAAGACACTCCTGGCTATCAAAAGAAAGCAGAAGCAAACTATTCCCCCAATGGATTTGGGTAAAAACTGGTAATTAAGCAAATTCAACTCGAAGAGGAGATGCTGATGCAAAATCACACTCCATATGGGATGGCGCACATGTTGATGCTGCATCAGGGTTACCATCATCTCACCGTGTCAGGCTGAAAAGGTCCCTGAGCATTTAGACATGTTTGGAAGATGATTTTTCTCTTTGTTTCTATGCTTTGCACTGATAGGTTGGCTCAGTAGTAAATGCGTGAAACATTCTTTGAAAGCAACTTAATCAGAAGTGGTGGTTTAGAATAAGTATAAGGTACCAGGCAGGATTTGTCCAAATGGTATCACAAGGCAAGAGAGCTTTGTGTCAGATTCTTGCATTTAGAATCAGAAGCTATGAGTAGATGTTAGTTGTTTCGAAGGCTTTTGTCAAGAGGGTTAACCTTGGGTTTCTTTGTCTGCCCTTCTGTAGCATGGGAACATCATCATCATCATTGTTATTATTATCAGTATTCTCATCTGAAAATCAGGTGGGGAAATGAAGTTCAAGTGCCGACTATGAAATGATCTATTCCTGTAGGAAACAACCTAAATATGTAAGGACTTAGAGCATTGAGATTTATCTTATAGCAAAGCCAACTCTTTCTGTATGTTTAGTGTCTGTTTTAAGAATTCATGTGGTGGCTCGTTCATGTTGCAGAAGGCAGCACTTGTAGATATTTCTGAACTGGCAATAAAATATTTTTCTCCATAGGAAGTGATTGCTGAGAGAAATTAAACTTGGCCATGTAAAAAGAGGCTATATCAAGCACATCTCAATTATAAATGGATGAAAATATTCTATATTTATCCTAGGCTTTTAAAGAATTTACTCTTTTTCACATTATTTCTGAACGGATACATAGCTGCAACCAAGCGGCATCCATTCCTGTATTCTCTAAAGGGGGGAAGGCTCCAGGTTGGAAGGAGGGCTCTGTAGATTTGCCCACCTTCTGCATAAAGAGAGAGAGACCTGTTGAGGACACAGGTTCCCACTGCCTTACAGCAGTATGTCTCCTCCACTTCATCTCCAGCACAGCCTGGGCAACTTGTGATTCCTTCTCTCTGCCGCTGTGGGAGGGCATCACACCCTCCTCTACTCCCGCAGCATTTTATCTCCGTCTCTTTTGCTGTACTTTCTGCTGTTTATTAATAATCTGTACTTCCTGGCTCCAATTCCCATAAATACTAAGATGATTTATAGCAAAGCTTGAAGATGATTTTGAAAATAATACTTGGTGAAAACAAGAGCCAATAAAAATAAAATTAAAAAATGGATGATGAGTGCTTGCAAAGGTGATAAAAGACTTCATATTTGCCCACAGAAAACCCTGAATTTGGCTCGGAGATTCATTCATTCCAGGAAAGCAAGAGAAGCTCAATGCAGAAAACAGATCACATAAATAAGCTTGATGTAAAAGCCCAATGCTCATTTCAATTAACACTAAAATAGCATTCATTTGATTACTTTTCATTTGATAACCTTTCATATCATATATGAAAAATGATGAAATAATAGCACATTCCTATCATTAAAAAAAAAAAAAACTACTGCAAAGCAACAAAACAGCCTGTCTTTAAAATAGTAACACTAAAACAGCTTTTCCAGGAAAACCTGGAAGTAAAGTGGGAGGCTTCATCAGCATTATTTCTTGAACTGGAAGACACGATGTGAGGTGTGGTCATTGATAGAAACAAAATATTTCACATTGTAGACAGTAAGACTTTCCATCTAGAAGTCTCTGAAGTAGAAGAAAAGCTATTAGAATCAGTGTCATGAACAGCAACTAGATAATGGGTAAACAAAAGTTAGCTTGTCCATATGTCAGCAGTAATTAGTTAATTATAAAATGGAAGAAAAGATTATCTTAGCAGTGGCAATGAAAATGTAAATTGATTCAGAATAATCCTTGGATTTAGATTAAAAAAATAGGATGTCACTAAAATATATTTAAAAAGTTGCAAGTAAATAAACAAAATGCCTTATTCCTGATAGGAAAATAGTAATGTTATGAGAAAGATGTAATTGGCTCCAAATTAGTGTACTGGCCCATAATCTAAAGTACCCATTCGGATGGAAACCTCACAGGATGATCCTTGAGTCCATTTGAAAGAATAAGGAGGGGAGAATTATTAAAGGGTAGCAATGGAAAATGAGTGCAAATAAACTCCTCTGAGTTTTTATTTAATTCATTTATATACCATCTTAGTCCATTTTGTGCTGCTATAACAATACCTGGGATTGAGCCATTTATAAAGAACAGATATTTATTCCTTACACTTCTGAAAGCTGCAAAGTCAAGATCAAGAGACCCACATCTGGTGAGGGACAACGTGCTGAGCATCCCCTGGTGCAACACACGTGCATGAAAAAGAGAGATGGATGGGCAGGGTCTGAATTCACCCACTCATTGTGAAGGCACTCTACAATAACTGACTGCTCCTGAGATAACCACATTCATCCATTCATCCATTCATGAGGACCAAGGCCTTATTACCTAACCACCTCCTAAAGGTCCACGCTGTCCATATTACTGAGTTGGGTTTTCCAACTCATGCATCTGGGGGACACATTCAAGTCACAGCGTATGTCTTTCCCTTGGCCAGGTTCCATTATTGTGTTGGCACTTTGCTATGCTTGCCTTATCTTTCACTGTTTTTTTTTTTTTCTCTCCTTCTGCACAAACATACACACACACACACACACACACACACCTAAAATGAAAGTAATTTTCCCAGTGACCAGAAGAAAACCATTTTAAGATGGTAATTTGAAGAGATACTCGATACCAAAATGTCTAAACTCTAGTCCAGCTCTGGCCACCTGTTTCTTCAAGAGAGCAAAAGGTGCTGGGAGCCCCGCTGGCATGAGGCTCCCCTGGGGAAGCCATGGAGGAGTGAGGAGCTGAGCTGCTGCCGATGAGGCATCTGTCACCACGGAAGTGGTGTCCTCATTCTGGCCAAGTCTTCTTGCTGAGAGAGGTCTGAACAAGACTCAGCACAGGCCGGCGCCGCGGCTCACTAGGCTAATCCTCCGCCTTGCGGCGCCGGCACACCGGGTTCTAGTCCTGGTCGGGGCGCCGGATTCTGTCCCAGTTGCCCTTCTTCCAGGCCAGCTCTCTGCTGTGGCCAGGGAGTGCAGTGGAGGATGGCCCAAGTGCTTGGGCCCTGCACCCCATGGGAGACCAGGAAAAGCACCTGGCTCCTGGCTCCTGCCATCAGATCAGCGCGGTGCGCCGGCCGCAGCGCGCCAGCCGCGGCGGCCATTGGAGAGTGAACCAACGGCAAAAGGAAGACCTTTCTCTCTGTCTCTCTCTCTCACTGTCCACTCTGCCTGTCAAAAAAAAAAGACTCAGCACAGCCTGAGCTCACCCAACGCAGGTCGGGGGTGTTGCTCACAAGGCCCTTCCTTGCCTAAAAGTTGCACATCCATCTTTCCATCTGGTCTTTTGCAGCACTGTGTCTTGCCTAAAATCCAGGGGTTATTTGCAGAGCAAACTGTGCATTCGGGACACATAGCTTCTTATATACCTATGAGAAGAAACAACATAAAATAAATTTAAAACATAAAAAGTAACAATCTCAGTGGATGAAGGAGGCAGTTTGCATGAATGATATCATCAAGCGTAATCTATAAAATCCATCTAGTACTAAAGTTGCTAATCTCACTCCAAAGACATAAAGTGCATACATAAACTGTCTTCCCCGGGCCCCAGAAATGCAATCTCAACACCCCAGACTGAGACCCACTGAACATATTTGTTTCAGGGTAGTAGTCATTATCACCAGCATTTATTGTAGATTCTTGATAGACCAGTCCATGAGCTCACAAATACTAGTAAGTTGTAGAAGTAGAATATTAGTGTGGACAGCAACCTGCCATTGGAGGGGAGATGTAAGCAGAGTGCTACAAGATTGTAAAATAGAATAGGTCACAACAAGAAAGTAGTCAAACTGAAACAGGATGTCAAACTACAGTGGAATGAGGCTAAAATGCCAACCTGTAGTTTTTAATCTGAAATACATATGAGGGAAACAGACCAAACAGGTGCACACCCACAGCTGAAGTCTTTAGCACACTTCCCGTGCACACCATGCCTTCAGTTTTTTCCCCAGGAAGACCTCAATTGCTGGGGAGTAGAAGAGGATAGAAAGTTCTAGAATGACTCTACCTGTCACTACTGTCACCATTAACCTTGGGGCCTTTGGATGTAGAGATTAACCTGGTGATTGGAGTAGATTAAAAGGTAGATACTAAGTATGTCTTCTAGACCCAGGCACTTGGACATCAATCAAAAAAAACTTGCTAATTTAAAGATTAGTAGAAAGAACTTATTTTAAAAATGGCCATGCCGTTTATTGCATACTTCCTATATAGCAGTTCCTTAAAGTCAATGCTAAGCACACATTTCCTCTGCTAACCTGCACAATATCTCCACTTACCAATGATGAACCTGAGACTCAGGGAGAGGTTCAGTTGACCAAGGTCAACCAGATGCTGGACGGAACGGACTATCACAGATTACTCCTGTGCTATTTGCTTTAGCTGTTGTGGAAGACCACCAACTACTGCTTTTATGGTTTCTTAAATGTGCTGTCTTCTCACAGAGTTTAAGCTCTGTGAGGGCTAAATTCCTAGTACATCCATCTTTCCAAGGTTCTGTATAGTAAAAACTTCATGAGCATTTGTTTCTTGAAGAGAATAGCTTTCCATTTGCTTCAGGGTCAGTTCCAAAAATATCCTTCAGACATGACTAAATTTTTTATGAACTTTGCATTTTGCCCTGAAACCTTTCAAGTAACATTTTTTTTCTCCTAAAATAAGTGAGAATGAGTTATACAAGTGGGCTCTGCTTCCTCCCCTGCCCTCCCCCTCCTCTTTAGGGAAGTTTGGTCAAGAAGGCCCACTGGGTCCAAATTGGAATTCGAAAATACCAACACTACAGTATGTTCCCCAAAGAGGAAAGCATTATCTATTTTCAATCTTGTGTTTCAGAACACATAGCTATGTGACTTCCTAATTTATTATATCCCCAGCTGCTTCCAGACAGCTCTCAAGTTGCTTTTTTTTTTTTTCCTACCCACCCGCTTGCTGTGAGAAATGAGTCCAACTTCAACCAGCACAGAACCTGGTCCATGTTCTGGTGGAACTCTGTGAGGACTCAGGCCAGTGAAATCACTTGTCCAGAAATGCCTCCGCTTCTGCAGCTGCTGCATCTCCTGGGACCTGAACGGAGCCAGGTGTTCTGGGATGGCCGCTGTAGGCTAGGAAGCCAGGGTGTCGGATGCAGCCCCGAGCCAAAGTCAGCCCACTGCTGTCTCTCTAGAGTGTACTTGCTTCCTGCCTTCTAGGGAGGTCTTTCTGGACTGCCTGAAAGGAGCAGAACAGAGTTCATCCCAGCAATCAAGTCCAATGTGGTTTCCCTTAATTTGGCTTTCTAAGGGTTTTGGCCACAAGAACAGATTGCAGCTGTGGCCTAAGCATCTTTAGAAGTATGAATCATGTTTTTCTTCTCCTGAAGAAGCTATTTTGAGCTTTATAATTGCATATTTCCATGTTGTTTTTCATAGAGTGAGTAAGGAGAATGACTTGCATTTTTTAATGGAAATCTGCTAGTTGCTGGTTTCTTTGCTCTTCTGTCTTGTATAACGTCGTCTGATGATTGCTGAGCTTGGCCATGCATCAGATTCACTTAGGAGAGCTTCTATGAAATTCAAATTGCTGCACAGGGATCTGGCAATCAGCACATTAAATAAACTCCCCAACTGATTCCTAGACAGCCCGACTGCCCCCTCCCAAACTTGGGCCTCCTGCCCCATGGGAATTCACATCATGGGTAGCTTTATGGGGTAACAGGAACTCTAGACTGAGCATTAGAAGACCTGGATTTTATTTTGGCTCCACTGACCAGCTCCAGACAAATTCTTCTGTGTGAGCCTCGGGTCCTGCTGGAATAAAACACAGTGATTGTTTAAGTGGCCCCCAGTTAACAAAGTTGCTGTGGGTGGAAGTTACTTTTTATGTAATGAGTGTGATGACTTTAGCCACAATGTTAGTTATACTAGAACTTTGCCATCCTCTGTTCCTGAGTGACGTGTGTATAAACCACTTGGCTGTCGGATGCTGTAGTAGAGAATTCAGGAAGTGCCCACCAACCTTGTTAGGAGGGACTCCTGGGAGTAGCAGCCTCCAAGCGTGGGCCAAAGGACGAGCTTCCTCGCATGTATGTGCAACTGCTCTCGTCTTTGAACAGAGAATTGAGTCCACTGTGATGTTACCACTCTCAATTTTTTCTCCTTTGAAATACAGGATGATCACCCCTTATACAAAATGTTTAAGACTAGAAGTGTTTGCGATCTCAGATTTTGGCAGTGGTGCAGGGTTGGAGTATTTGCACACAAAAACCTGTCTTGTAACCCAAGTGTAAACACGAAATTCATTTATGTTTCAAATGCACCCTTTACACATAGTCTGAAGGTATTGTATCCAAATATTGTATCCAATATTTTTAGTAATTCAGCACATGAGGCAGTTTCGCGGTGTGGAATTTTTCCCTGTAACATCATGTTAGTGCTCAAAATGTTTCAGATTTGGAGCACTTTGGATTTTAGATTTTTGAATTGCAGATCCTCAATCTATTTCAACTGCCAGCAGAGGCCTTTGGGAGGAATCAGACCTGAACTTTGTCAGAATAGGTGCAGGAAGTAGCAAAAAACATTCCTCTTCCTTCCTTCATTCTTTTTTTTAATGTGTCCTAGTTTCTTTTTCTTCTTTTTTAAAAAATATTTATGTATATTTATTTGAAAGGCAGAATTAGAGGCAGAGAAAGAGGTCTTCCATCCACTGGTTCACTCCCCAAATGGCCACAATGGCCAGAGCTGGGCCTTTCTGAAGCCAGAAGCCAGGAGCTTCTGTGTCTCTCACTCAGGTGCCTTGGACCATCTTCCACTGCTTTCCCAGGCCATAGCAGAGAGCCAGATCAGAAGCGGAGCGGCGGGGACTCGAACCGACACGCATATGGGATGCCGGCACTGCAGGTGGCAGCTCTACCCGCTATGCCACAATGCTGGCCCCCTTCCTTCATTCTTGTCTGCCAGGCTGATTCTTCCCTGGCATCTCCCCACACTGACTGTGTGCTCTGGCTAGGTTTGGTGGCTCTTGCCTTCATGATGCCAGTGGGGCTGTGAGAGCTGAGGCATCTGCCTGGCCCTGTTTTACTTGGAAATAGGAATATTTAAATAAGCCCAGAACCTGTAGGAGGAAAGATGCCTAAATCCAAAAGCTGTGAAGATTTCTGCAAGTCATATCTGTCCCTGAGAAGTACAGCTCTAAGAATTCTTTGGCTTTTATGGGCTGTTTAATAGTTTGAGGAATTACTTTTTACTGGAAGATTCCTACCAAATTTCAGACTTATTTTCTCATCCATCTTCCTGCTATGAGATCCCATCCTCCTCCTTTCAATGGTGTCATCAGAGGAAACCTTTGAATTTAAGGCCATATGGTGTTTACTTGATCTTTTCATTTTTGTTTTAACTAGGAGTTTACCTTACTCTAACAAATTTCACTGCTTGATTTTATTTTTAAAATGAATTTATATCATGCATATTATTACTTGGTAGCCTGGATGTTTTCCCTTAATCTATACAGATCTCTTTCCTGTTAGTAAATGCATTAATTTCAGTTTTATTCAAGCTTTTAATTGTTGAATAGTATTCCATTTTATAGATAGGGGCAGTTTGCAGATATATGGCTTCAAAAAGTTCATGGAAAGTGAAATTAAAAGATTAATTTATTTTGATGCAAAAATTTTTGAAATCTACACCTATAAGAAAACCTGGAAAAGTTCATAGGAGCTGACGCCGTGGCTCACTTGGTTAATCCTCCGCCTGCATTGCCGGCATCCCATATGGGCGCTGGGTTCTAGTCCCTGCTGCTCCTCTTTCAGTCCAGCTCTCTGCTGTGGCCCAGGAAGGCAGTGGAGGATAGCCCGGGTGCTTCGGCCCCTGCACCCGCATGGGAGACTGGGAGGAAACACCTGGCTCCTGGCTTCAAATCGTCACAGTTCCGGCTGTAGCGGACGTTTGGGGGGTGAACCAATGGAAGGAAGACTTTTCTCTCTGTCTCTGTCTCTCTCACTGTCTACAATTCTACCTGTCAAATAAATAAATAAATAAAAAAGAAAAGTTCATGAAGAGCTGTTGCTCATAAGAACCTCTTCATGGATTTCATTTTTTTTTTTTTTTTTTGCACCAAAGTAACCTTTTCTTTAGTTCCTCTTTCCATGTACTTTCTGAAGATGCTCATATAAATAGTATCCCATCTTATGAAAGTACAGATTTTCTGTCTATAGATATTCAGTGTTTGAAAAATTTTGTTTTTGTAAAGGGCACCAGGATGAGCATTTGCTCAGTAAATACCCTTAATGTGGTAGCACTTGGGCTACAGCTGTGAAATAAACAGACTACCATCCCTTCCTTTAAGGAGCAAATATATATGTGTATATATATTTATTTTATATACATATATATTTTATTTAGAGTATACACATTTCATGTATTTCCTATATACATATTGGATAAGGAGCATATATTTTAGTTGGAGAAAAACAGTAAATAAACAATGGAGTAAGTCATCTGGGTAAAAAGAAACAAAGAGAAAACAACAAACAGGCAGGGTGTCTGAGATTGCCTCACTGAGAAGGTGTTGTTGGTCAAGCATATAAATGAAGTCAGGGAGGGGCAAGACAGTATCTGGAAGAGTCTTTCAGAAAGAAGGAAAAGCCAGTGGCAAGGCCCTGAGGCGGTAGGGTCCTGCATGAAAAAGGAAGAGCAAAGAGGTCAGTATTGCTGGAGCAGAAAGAACCTGGGAGATGAGCAGGTGACAGCAGGGCCTGAGAAATTCCTGGAGCATTTGTAGGCCACTGTAGCCCCTGGTAACCAATTTTGCTTTTACTGAGGGGGGAGAAAGGACACTGGACAGATTGAGAATGATATATGTGACAGTGTATGATTTACAATATTACAGAATTATTTGGTTGATTAGGAGTTTATCTTAGTGCATATACCGTAACAAAATTTCCCATTTCTTTGCTTTTTTAAAAGATTTATTTGTTTATTTGAAAGAGTCACAGAGATAGGTAGAGACAGAGAGAGAGGTAGGTCTTCCATCCACTGGTTCACTTTCTAGATGGCTGCAACAGCCGGAGCTGCGCCGATCTGAAGCCAGGAGCCAGGATCTTCTTCTGGGTCTCCCACATGGGTGCATGGGCCCAAGGACTTGGGCCATCTTCTACTGCTTTCCCAGGCCATAGCAGAGAGCTGGATAAGAAGTGGAGCAGCCGGGACTAGAACCAGCGCCCATATGGAATGCTGGCGCTTCAGGCCAGGGCTTTAACCTGCTGCGCCACAGCATCCGCCCCCAAAATTTCCTATTTCATTTTATCTTAAAAATGAACCAGTAGGCCGGCGCCGCAGCTCAATAGGCTAATCCTCCGCCTAGCTGCGCTGGCACACCAGGTTCTAGTCCCGGTCGGGTTGCCAGATTCTGTCCCGGTTGCCCCTCTTCCAGGCAGCTCTCTGCTGTGGCCCGGAAAAGCAGTGGAGGATGGCCCAAGTGCTTGGGCCCCGCACCTGCATGGGAGACCAGGAGAAGCACCTGGCTCCTGGCTTCGGATCAGCACGATGTGCCGGCCGCAGCGGCCATTGGAGGGTGAACCAATGGCAAAAGGAAGACCTTTCTCTCTGTCCCTCTCTCTCACTGTCCACTCTGCCTGTCAAAAAAAAAAAAAAAAAAAAAAAAGAACCAATATTACTTTGTAACTTGATTCTTTTCATTTAATGTGCTACAGACTTCTTTCCTTATAGTAACCAATTTAAAAGAATTATTTGATGATGAATTGAGATTAGACTCTAGGAGGACAGACATGTGATTATATGCCACTACAATAAGGCATTAGGTTGGTTTTGGATTAATGTTAAAAGTAAAGTCAACAGTGTTTTCCCCAACAGATTGGATGTGGGGTGGGAAAGAAGAGAGGAGTCAAGGGCAGGTGACTAGAAGCATGGAATCATCATGGAGGAGGCGATGGAAGATTAGCAGCTTGGCTGTGGCTGTGATAATTTTGAGATACCCTTTAGATACCACATGGAGATGTTGATGTCATAGTTGGATAAGTATGTCTGGAGTTCAAGGGATATTTCTGATTTTGAGATTGAACTTTGGGTGTCACCAGCATATACATAATAGTTGCAGATATGAGATGGAATGACAGCCTCAGAGAGGCCCCAAGACTGTGTCCTGAAGAACCCCTAAATGTAGAAGTGGAGTAGAGCTGGCTGGTGCTATGGTGTAGTAAGGATAAGCCTCCCCCTGCAGTGTCGGCATCCCATATGGACACTGGTTTGAGTCTCAACTGCTCCACTTCTGATCCAGCTCTTTGCTAATGTGCGTGAGAAAGCAGTAGAAGATGGCTCAAGTCCTTGGGCCCCTGCACCCATGTGAGAGACCTGGATGAAGCTCCTGGCTCCTGACTTCTGCCTGGCCCAGCCCCGGCCATTGTGGCCATATGGGGAGTGAACCAGTGGACGCAAGATTTTCTCTCTCTCTTTCTCTCTCTCTCACTCTCACTCTCTCGCTCCCTCTCTGCCTCTCTTTCTCTCTCTCTATCTCTGTCTTTCATAAAAAAAAAAAAAAAAAGATGAGTAAGAGGAAGAACTAGGAAAGGCATTAAATGGAGTGCCAGGGATGTCAGAATAAAACCAAGAGAAACATTCAGGTCAAGATGACTGAGAGATCACGTGTATCATATGTGGCAGATGGAAGGGTTACATGAGAACTGAGTACTGATTTTGATCTTGTGGAAGTCAGAGATGACCTAAACAGGAGTGGCTGCAAGGAGGTCATAGGGAAGAGAGCCTGACTGAACGAATTCAGAGCCACTGGGGACAGGGGTGACGAGACCCTGAGGACACTGAGCACTCTTGGGGTGCTCTGAGGATCTCTTGGAGAAGATGTGCAGATCAAGCTTTTAGAAACATTTCTGCCAATTTTACCTGGACACAGCATTTAAGCATGCAGTCATTTTTCTAGTGATTTATTTTCATTATATGTCTCAAGAGACTCTGTTCATCAACAGATGAGAGTTAAAATAAACTGCTCCTTCACTACAGAGAGTATTAATGGCTGTTTATAGGGCCTTTCCTTATTTTTATGCTTCATGGAGCATAAGAATTAGGTAAAAGCTATATGGGAAGTTACAGTCATGTGGAGTTGTTGTGTTAAAGGTGGGAGAAGTAGCATATTTATGTGCTGATGAGAAAGATTCAGTAGAGAGGGAAAAACAGATGGTGACGGAGACCTTTATCTCTGTGGCCACATCTTGGTTCACACCTTTCATCATTTCCTTAGCACAATGTCTACCAGTTGGTCTTGAATCAAATGGTATATGCTTTTAGTATTTCTTAAATTCCAAAGCAATCTATGCTCATTTCTGAAAAATCTTTAAATGCAGAGAAGGAAAACTAATCATCATCCATAATCCTACCACCAAGTTAGGTTGGTATAGCTTTCCACATTTTTGGCATTAAAATAGGGCTAAGTTATTCTATTTTTTTATATCCTACTCTTTAACAAATTAGTAATTGTATTTCCAGAACAGCAAATATATAATTATATGGCTAGTTGGTGGTCGCTTACCATTTCCTTGAGTGGCTCCTCTGTGAACAGTGTGGCCAGACGCTTCCTACAGGATGTTTTACAGGTGTTGTCATTCTTAGTGAGGAATAGCACCGGCTCCAGCATCTTTGTAATTCTGTGTGATTGTTTCCTGAGAATTAGTTCCCACAGCAGGAAGTTCTGTTTCAAATGGTCTGAAACTTAGAAGCTTTTTATTCCTTTACAAAATTTGTCCCTAGAAACATTGAAACATTTGCACTTTGCTGAGTAGTCATACAGCTACAGGTTTAGCATAGTGTTGTTTTGTTTTGTTTTGTTTTTGACAGGAGGAGTTAGAGAGACAGAGAGAAAGTTCTTCCTTTTTCCATTGGTTCACCCCCCAAGTGGCCACTACAGCCGGCGCGTTGCAGCCGACATGCTGTGCCAATCCGAAGCCAGGAGCTTCTTCCTGGTCTCCCATGTGGGTGCAGGAGCCAAGGACTTGGGCCATCCTCCACTGTCTTCCCAGGCCACAGCAGAGAACTGGACTGGAAGAGGAGCAACCGGGACTAGAACCCTGGGTGCCGGCACCGCATGCGGAGGATTAGCCTAGTGAGCTGTGGCACCGGCCTAGCATAGCTTTTTTAATTACTGTATTATTAGCAGCTCAACTGACCTTATTTCTGGAAATATTAAGACAAACAGATGAGTAATAGCTGTAGCCATGATAAGATTTATAAATGCAGAAATATGGCTGGCGCCGTGGCTCACTTGGCTAATCCTCCGCCTGCGACACCAGCACACCAGGTTCTAGTCCTGGTTGGGGTGCCGGATTCTGTCCCAGTTGCTCCTCTTCCAGTCCAGCTCTCTGCTGTAGCCCGGGAGTGCAGTGGAGGATGGCCCAAGTGCTTGGGCCCTGCACCTGCATGGGAGACCAGGAGGAAGCACCTGGCTCTTGGCTTTGGATAGGCGCAGTGTGCCAGCCGCAGCGGCCATTTGGGGGGTGAACCAATGGAAAGGAAGACCTTTCTGTCTGTCTCTCTCTCTCACTGTCTAACTCTGCCTGTCAAGAAAAAGATAAATGCAGAAATATAGAAATTTACAGATATTTATGATATAGATTTATAGATCTTATATGTTTATCTATGTCATATCAATATTATGATTTTTGTGGACCCTGGATACTTTTGTAAGTCCCTTCCTATGTAAAATAATATTAAAATTTACGTTTTGTGACTACATTGTTCTTAAGATGGATATAAACTCAGGATGGATTCATTGTTATATATTCGTTATTATCCTAATTATGTTTTTCTTTTGACTTAAAATATCAGAACATTTCCTTTGCTTCTAAGAGTGTGATGGACCCACAGCACTGCCCACTGGGCCTCATAGGTTGTGCTTTCTAGCACTTTGTATGATGGAGAGACATTATGAATTGACACAAAAACAAAGGGGGAAAATGCCGAACTAAATTGACAAATAAAATATTCAGGGTCCCTAAGTAGGCTCCTTTCCTTCGATCACGCGCTCAATCCCATCTCCTCCCAAGCGTGTCTGCCATCATTTCCCTGACTCAGATCATCATCCTACTTCCTCCACACTTGCCTCCTCTAACCCATCAGTGCTTCATCCTGAAACTTTGATTTTATTTTCCCTACAGCGTAAGTCAGATGCATGTCAAACCTCTTGTCTCCTAATTTCTCTTAGGATAAAACCCACGTTTCTCTTCCCACCACAGTCAGTACAGGAATCCCAGTAGGACATGCTTCCCCCTCACCCTGGGCCATGGCCCACACCAGCTCCTCTTCCTAGAGTGTCCTTCCTTCATACCTGGGCTCTGCTTGTCCACTCCCCAGTTTCACTCCGTGGTTACCCCTTCCCCAGACCTGCTTGTGGTAAAGCCCTTCTCCATACTGAGACCCATCTCACTTTATATTGAAATTGCTTGTTGACTTGTCTTTCTTTTCAAGTTTTTCCCCTCCAGCTCCATTTGCCTCATAATTAGCATCAGTTTCATTCAGATTCTAGTATCTGTTTGTCCTTTGGTTCCACATATATAAAAACTGGGAGAGGCACCAGGGTGGGGGTGGAGGTGCAGCTAGCAGGTGCCATATTGAACGGTATGGAAGGCAGTTTCATTACAAAGTTGAATCCCTAGTCTCTGGGGCCATGACTTGGATAGCGCATGGGCAACAAAATCTCCCAACCGGGACAAGTAGTGTTGCATGGAATGAGAAAAAACAGGAGCAAAGCTCTTGCCACAGTGTCTGAGTGTGTAGCCGACAGTGCTTGTCACCATTGCCCCAGTTGGGGGCAACACTGGGAGTCTCTACAGCTCAGACTTTGCCCTTTGCCCCTGGGGCTGTCAGTGAGGTGGGAAGCAGCCTCAGGATGATTCTTGTCAGTGGAGTCAGCAGGGAGGTAAGTCCTGCTGCTGCTAGACGCTCACCAGTAGAATTCAATATCTTTGTCCTCCTTATATAAATTCGGAGCCCAAGACTTTGTTGCTCCTGGCCCTAAGGTAAATCTGGAAACACAGCCAATGGCACTGAGTGAGCTGTTTTGGATTACTATATGGTTGGATTTGGGGGTTATGAGGAAACAAATTGACAAAAGAAAACAAAACCAAATAAATCTAACTCTCTGGCTATGGACCCTTTGTCTTAGAACGCTGGTCATCACAGCTGGTGAGACTGTGTCAACTCCATCTCATGGGTTCCTTTTCTTATTTCTCCAGATCCTGTGTGGCGTTGTTATCTGCATTTAGGCTTCAGATAATACCATTATTTTTGTCATTTTTAAATGTTCCTCTTGAGTCATGACCTTGAGTCATTGGATTCCTGACATTGAATAGTTCACGAGATGTGGTTGTAGGCATTTTATCTCAAGAAATAGGAGGAAAAAAGATTTGGAAGGAGCCATTCAAATAGATTACTCTCTTGAAGGAATTGCAAATAATGACTCATCAGGGTAACAAAATCACTTTAGTGAATTTTGAATAGTATTTTAAAAAATGGAATCAAATAGTTTTTTTCAAGTGCTTAAAAGGAGCACAGACAAGGGTTTTATTAATTCAGTTTTACGTTCATCTGCATGTGTACTGGGATGCAGTACAAAATGTGCTACCTTCTGTTGGTCACAGCTGAAGAAGTTTAAAAGTACTCCCCACCCCCGCCTCATCACAAGGTGATTCACCTTGAAATTAACTTACTCAATAGAGCATTGTCTGTTTTCATATTAATATATGCATTACACATAGCTTGATTCCGAAGTGTTCTTTTCCATCAGGCTTTATCTTAAGGGGTGAGTTGCCTGCCATGCAGTGATGGGAATGAGGCTGATCCTCCTCAGGAGATGTCTGCTTTTCTGCTATGGCTTCCCTGTGTGTCCCACTTCTGGCTCTTAGTGATATCCCTGAATCCTCAGGCTTTTTCCTCTACACTAGAAAATGAGAAAATTGGGTGTGACATTTCGTATATGTACGTAAGAGGGAGCCACAAGACATGTCTTTAAACAAAGGGGCAGTGTCCAGCCTTTTAGCTGTCAAGACAGGACATGGGACTTGCCCCCTGGGTGCTAGACCTTCAAACAGCTTGGGTTTCTCATTTAAAACGATGTTATCTGGAAAAGAACCTTCTTCGAAAGTACTTCCAAATGAGAAGCTGTTCACTGCCACTTATGCAGAAGCCCTGTGTCTAAGACCCGGCACAAATGGCCGTTTGAATGGTCACTCCTTTTCCTTCCTTTCTCCTGAACTCTCTCACACACAGTGGAGGGAATGGGAAAAGGCAGGGCCTAAGAGCCAGTCCCATGTCCCAGGAAATAGAAAAATAAAATTGAATGGTCATCATTCCCTCTTGGACCAAGGTCTGTAGAAACCACTCCTGCCTTGGGCCTAGAAAGGCTCCAAATCTGGCTTCTGTCTTATTTTCTGAATTAACTTTCTAATATGGCTCAGAAAAAAATGCTAAACTAATGACCCAAAGCAGCTGTGTTTGTTTAGATGCAGCCCACTTGTGACTCCAGTCCTTGGCACTGTCTCTCTTCAGTTGTGTCTACACTAGTGTTAACCCAGTGTTCTCAGCCTGGTTTAGTGCCCTCCCCTGCCCAAAGCCTGTGTGACTCAGACGAATGTGAAGTCAAGGTACTTCTATGAAGCTCCAGTATTCTACTATATATTTATAGCATATTTATATATATATGAGGGTGCTATATCTGTATTTGCATCTTCACATTATATGCATATGTATATACACAAATGTTTGCATATATATACATATATAAAAATGTGAGATTAAACTGCCTCTGTAATTTAGAATCCTGATTTTACTTCCCTTCACTTAAAATTATTATACCGTTAATTTGTTTCTATATCTTACAGTAGCCTTCAGAAACTACTTTAATGACTAGATAGCATTGTGTTGTATAGATAAGTAGTAATTTATAGTTAACAGATGTCTATTTTTACTCATAGGTTGTTTTTGAATTTTTGCTGTTATAAACACCTCTGGTTACATATAACACCAGAATGGTTACAAAAGAATCATCTTTAATCCTTTACTTAGAATTAAGTCCTAGAAGTTAAATTGCCAGTCAGCGGCCATGTACATCTTTAAGTTCTTGGTACCTTATGGCAAGCTATCTTCTGAAACCTTCTTACAGTGTGGATGTGAGAGAGTACCTGTTGCATCACATTAGGTACAGTCATAAAAATAACAGTCATAAAGCCAAGAAACATCTTGGTCAAGTTGAGAAATCAAAATGTTGTCTTCTGCTCAGCTATTTCATCAGGAATGTTAAGCACTTTTTCTTCCCCCTGGGAAATTTTTTTGAAGTTTAATTGAGCATGAAGCAAGTAGTGAATAAAAACCATTCCCAATATTTACTATGATTTTTAGGTTTGAATATTCCTTTAAAAATGGTATCCTAAGTTTTGGAAGACAAATATCCTATGTTCTTCCTTAAATGTGGACACTAAAATTAAAAAATAAAAACAAGAAAAAAAAGGCTTATGTGTATCTGTGTTGCTGCAGATACATTTTTGTCAAACTTTGTTTTATATCTTTGTCAGTAATGCTGCAAATACATTTTATCAAACTTTATTTTATATTTTTGTCAAAGCAATGGTTATGAGTGTTACTTTACTACAGTTTTAAAGATGTGATCATTTTAAAACTTACTCATAATCACCTTTGATATTTATATATTTATATTTTGTGTATCAAAATCATTAGTTGTATTCTAATTACATGAAAGTATTGCTTGTTTTTTATAAATAAGAGAAACTGGTGACATTCCCTCCATCCAGGCGCCATTTAGTTAGCAGGTAGTACATATATTGAAATAGTATCGAGGAAGTCTGATTCTTTAAGAAAAAATTGAGAATGACTTATTCTCAATTGTAACATATATGGAGTGATAGTTTTACTTGTATATTTAGACCGTTCTAAGATATTTAAATGGAGTAAATAGAGATATTTGCATTCTCATATAATTAAACTATACAGATCACAGATGTATTTTCAAAGAGGACTCCAAAAATTGGGAGAACTTTGGCACTTAAACCGCTTTAACACTCCCTCCTTTATTGAGTTGCCTAAAGCCTATCAGATGGGTTGGTTGGTATTTTTTTTTTATCTTTTATTTAATGAATATAAATTTCCAAAGTACGACTCATGGGTTACAATGGCTTCCCCCCCCATACCGTCCCTCCCACCCACAACCCTCCCCTTTCCCACTCCCTCTCCCCTTCCATTCACATCAAGATTCATTTTCGATTATCTTAATATACAGAAGATCAGCTTAGTATACCTTAAGTAAGGATTTCAACAGTTTGCTCCCACACAGAAACATAAAGTGAAAAATAATAGATGATTTTTTTTAAATGATGATGAAATCAGATCAGACCTATTGTCATGTTTAATCCCAGTGAGAGTCAAGTTGGGAGTTGACAATTTCTTTTTTTTTTTTTTTTACAGAAGATCAGTTTAGTGTACATTAAGTAAAGATTTCAATCGTTTGCACCCCCATAGAAACACAAAGTGAAATATACTGTTTGAGTACTCGTTATAGCATTAAGCCTCAATGTACAGCACATTAAGGACAGAGATCCTACATGAGGAGTAAGTGCACAGTGACTCCTGTTGTTGACTTTACAAATTGACACTCCTGTTTATGGCATCAGTAATCTCCCTATGCACCAGTCATGAGTTTCCAAGGCTATGGAAGCCCCTTGAGTTCTCCGACACTTATCTTGTTTAGACACGGTCATAGTCAAAGTGGAAGTTCTCTCCTCCCTTCAGAGAAAGGCACCTCCCTCTTTGAAGACCTGTTCTTTCCACTGGGATCTCACTCACAGAGATCTTTTTGCCAGAGTGTCTTGGCTTTCCATGCCTGAAATACTCTCATGGGCTTTTCAGCCAGATCCGAGTGCCTTTAGGGCTGATTCTGAGGCCAGAGTGCTATTTAGGACATCCGCCATTCTAAGAGTTTGCTGAGTATCTCACTTCCCATGTTGGATCACTCTCCCCTTTATTTATTCTATCGGTTCGTGTTAGCAGATACTAGACTTGTTTATGTGCTCCCTTTGACTCTTAGTCCTTTCATTATGATCAATTGTGAACTGAAATTGATCACTTGGAATAGTGAGATGGCATTGGCACATGCCGGGTTGGTTGGTATTTAATTTTTAAAAATTTTAGATTCTTTTTTTAAAACTTTTAAAAAACTTTTAAAAAATGCTACATGGTACTATAAAGCACTTTAAATCATATGAAGATTTAAAATAAATACCCTTTCCATTCTCAACTTGCTTCTTCCTGATTTTCAGTTACCAGCTGATCGGCTCTCCTAATTCTTTTTCATTGCATGTAATTGTGTTCATTGTCTGTAACTAGTGCACATACACATATACATATGTGGTGTGTGTGTGTGTGTGTGTGTGTGTGTGTGTATGAGAGAGAGAGAGAGAGAGAGAGAGAGAGAGAGAGAGAGAGAGAGAGATCCCAAACTGGGAGCTGGAATGCAGTCCAGGTCTCTGATACAGTTGACAGGAATCCAATTATTTGAGCCATCACTGTTTCCTCCTAGGATCCACTTTAGCAGGAAACTGTCATCAGGAACTGGAGCCAGGTATGGGGAGTAGACAACCTAATCAGTATATTAATTGCTTGACCAAATGCCCACCCCCTTCTGCTTTTAAATGATCCCTCTTAAAGTATAATTTAGTGCCCTAAAACTTAACTTTTTTTGGTATATAGTTCTTTAGCTTCTGAAATTATATAGCATCATGTATCCACCATCAGATCATGAAGTAGTCTCTCCATTTCCCCAAAATTTTCCTCTTGACAATTTGTTTTACTTTTTTGAACAGTGGTTCTTGGCTAGTAGAAGGTCATAGAGGGGACGTGGTGAAGTTAAATCTAATGTTATTGACACAAGCCTCCACTAATCGTATGCATTCCGCTTTTAGGGTTATGCAACCATTCCTTGAGAAAAATGCTTCCCCCCCCCCCCGCCCCACCCACCACCATATTTTGTGACTCATTTGTAAAGGAATGTCCCAGTAGAGAAAACAGATTGCACATGCTCCTGTCCACTTGATTACTCCACTGTGCTTAATCCAGGTCTAGTTAGTTCCACAGAGTGGGCCAGGGTGTTTCCCTGACAACAAAGTAAAGCTGGAACCCATCATTCTGAGATAATTCATCACATAATCTTTAACTAGAAGCTAGTAATGACCGGAACCAAATGAGAAGTCTAACTCAAGAAGCAGGAGGACATAGATGAGAATAGGAGAGCATAAACTATCTTATTTTCATTGTTGTTTCTAATATAAAGATATCCCCATCTAATAATTAAACAAGTACTGAGCATAACACACACACACATACACCCACACGTGGAATTCACAGATTTCAACAGAGTTCAAGTAGGGTATTTTTTTTTTTAAATGAACTGACCGAATCAATAAGTACATTTTTAAGGTCATAGCCTTCTGATTACAAATCAAAAAAAAATAAAGGGTGCATAAAGATTGTTTTCATCTCCAAGTTTTTCTAAGCATGCCATAGCCTCTTAGTGTCTATTTATCTCACTGCCACGAGGTGCAGAAGGCTATTGAATAGCTGTAGAATGAAGTGATTTAAGCAGTGTGAATGTTCCTCCTCCCACTGATGGTGCCACAAAGGGAGGGTAGTGAGAATAGGAACCGAGGCAACTGCCACTGCCAGTCTTTCAACCTTGGATTGCTATCTCCTCACCCCCTAGAGGAATATCTTCCATGTCTGATAGGATGAGGTAAAGGAAAGAAAATTGCATTTATTTTAAGATTAAAGTTTAGCCAGATGGGAGCCAGTATAAGTTTCATCTGAATATAATTTGATTTTTCTCCCCCTCTCACTAACCCCATGTTGAGTTGCCTCTGACAACTGATAAAAATTCACATTTTTGAGTAAATCTAGGATTTAGATATAAGTATGCAGAGTGAGCACACAAATTAACTCACATTCTCAAAGTTAAAAAGGGTGAAATTGGAGTAACTTCACATAAGAAAATTTTCAACTTAAGCTGGTAAAATGGAGCAAAATAGAATATAACACATAATTAGGTTCCAACATTCTTCCAATTCATAACATTTAACAGAGTCAGTAGGAACATTCTAGCAAAACTGATTACTAAATCTCAGACCTATTTTCTCATTAACTTTTAGTATAAAATTGCAGATGGATACCATTTGAAACAATTCTCCCGAAGATCTAAAAATACTTGTTTTGAAATAAATTAGAAATTTAGGGGCTGTTTTGAGATGTGAGACATTAGAAATTTTAGCACCGATTAGTGTTCCATATTTTGGGCAATTTACGAGGTTCTTTTCTAAGGGATTTCTTCATTTCATGTTTGCAGCTTCTGGAACTTTCCTGCTTTTAGCTACCCTTGGCCTGGATTTTTATCCTGCCTCATAGGTAAAGGGGCTGGGAAGTGATGGAGTGGAATTTGGTTTTATTTCCTGAGTCTGAGGCTTAACTCTCTACCAGTAGTACTTTGGATCCAGAAATAGGTTCATTCAGGTGAACACTCTGAGGGACACACCTAGTTAAACCCAGTGGGGAAGGGAGGGACTCACTGGCCAAACCAGGTAGTTAAGGGTAACATATACTCAAAGCACCAACTTGGGCAGAATAGGAGTGGAGCTGTTCCTAGTCCTTGGAGGTGTCCCAGGGCTCAGTAGTGGCAGTGGTAGGGGAGTAAGGGGCAGTCCTGTTATCTCTGACTGCCAGGGAGGCCACTGTAGGACTGTCAGGTACAGCCCATAACATCACACATGGAGAGACCAGGTATCTGGGGACAAGTGACCACCAAGATAAGGTCATTGACACATTTATATTTCAAGTGTAGAAACGTTACTTAAATTCAAACTGTGAATTTAGAATTAGTATTTATTAGCCACCTTGGCATTAATATCTTAGCCTTCAGACAATGCCATGTGATACCCTAAGGGTCAGACTTACAACTCAGTAGATTGTTTATAGGACCTCCTTCAGGGGTTTTTTCTAGGTATCCCTCAAGAAATCCTTACTTGAGTTAATACTACCATCTCCCCCTTTGTAAACCAGCCTGGAACACTCGTTAGTTTCCTGATGTCAGGTAATGAACCAACAGTAGAACCCTACTTCATCAATTCTCTAAGGCTGAAATATTGTATATGAGAGTACTTCCAAAATTTGTGGGAAAATGGGTTAAAATACAATATATATTTTCCATGAACTTTTAAAAATCTGTTGATTTCTGACTTACCTATATCTTAAATTTTTTTTTTCATGAAATTGGCTTTCTTGTTTTTGTTTTGCTCAGTCATATGTTAATGGAGTGGTTCTCATATGTCTACTGGCAACTGCAGCAGGAAGGAGTATGTATGTGTAGGGAGTAGTGTTGGCAAGAGCCACATATGTTGACCACTCTCAACTGTGACATTGTGTGTTAGTGGTATGCAAGTGGTATATAATAATTGGCTATTGTTAATATATTATTAATATGTGAAGTACCAGAGCTTGTAGTAATTTTCCTAGGGCAAGTTCAAGAATGTCGTTTTAGTGACATTGCTCTTACTTGATAACATACTTTCCTAGAACCAGGCTGGAGTCTCACATGGTCTGCCTGAGAGCTGTGTGACTACATAGTTCATCTCATGCCAACACAGCCTTAATTTGGGGCCTACCTGGGATAGAGAGATGAGGTATAGGGACTTTTCATTTGTGTCAAAGTGGACTAGGTGACCACCATCCAATTCTACTCCAGTTCAGCATACACATGTAAGGCCATCTGTGGTCTCTTACCACGTTAGTCTCCAGTCTCAGGCCAGTGTGCTGTCTCTACTGCTCCAATGCAAATAATCTGGCTACCTCCATAATACTGAATTTTGGATTCTTATAACATCATACAGAGGTTGAAGTGCTTTGTTTGTGAGTGAAAATATCTTGCCTAGAGTTCATATATCAACTTTTCTTTTGTGAATGAATCCTGTCCAAGGAGAGCCTACAAGAACATACCTAGCAATGCATAAACCTTCATTTCCAGGAAGCTTATTAACCTTCTCGGTGTTGATGACATGGAAATTCTGCCTTTAAAAATTTGTTTTTATCTGAATATTCAAGCTGTTCCAGACTAACAGTTTCTGTTTCTGGTTGGTTAATTCTGTGATTATAAAGTTTATAGAGATAGAATCAAAAAGTTTTAATATTTTAACTGTAGTCATTTTGAAATCATCCTAGTTTTGATGTTTTTTCCTTAAACAACACTCTACATTTACTTTCCTGATGATGCAACAGAATCAGATCCATCATGAAATACTTTAAAAATGATGTATCAAGGCTGGCACCGTGGCTCAATAGGCTAATCCTCCGCCTGTGGCACTGGCACACCGAGTTCTAGTCCCAGTCGGGGTGCCCGTTCTGTCCCGGTTGCCCCTCTTCCAGGTCAGCTCTCTGCCGTGGCCCGGGAGTGCAGTGGAGGATGGCCCAAGTCCTTGGGCCCTGCGCCCACATGGGAGACCAGAAGAGGCATCTGGCTCCTGGCTTCGGATCAGCGCAGTGTGCCGGCTGCCGTGGCCACTGGGGGGTGAACCAACGTAAAAGGAAGACCTTTCTCTCTGTCTCTCTATCTCACTGTCCATTCTGCCTGTCAAAAAAATAAAATGATGTATCAAAAAGAAAATAAATGTCACCCAGTAGCCATCCCTAATATAGTTCACATTTCTGTGAGTCTTTAATGCACATGTGTTTGGATATCATATTCAGCACTGTACCTCAGCATCCAACAGACTTTCTGGAAAGTCATAGGATGTTCAGCAGATATGTGGGGACTGGCTGATCTTTTTCGTGTTGATTATTTACTCCATTTACTGATTTGATCAGAATGTTTACTTGTAAAGTATCACTCTGCAGATGAATGTTTGGGCTGCCTGCCACCCTCCATAATCAGAGGCATCCAGGAATTTAAGAGCTTTACCTAAAAATGAATGGATGAATTTCTGGAGACTTCACGGATCCTGGTTTTTATGCGACTTTCTTTAAATTATGAGAAAGTTTGCTTCACAAATGCAGCTTGTGCACAATGATTTCTGCCCCTGATATTGCCCAGGCACAGAATTCATTCCCAAGCTCTTTTTATTGAAATCTCTGTCTAGTCAGTTGAAAATTGACTTACAGACTATTGTTACTACTAGTTTTTTCTTAACAGGGTAATTTTTTTTTTTTTTTTGACAGGCAGAGTGGACAGTGAGAGAGAGAGACAGAGAGAAAGGTCTTCCTTTGCCGTTGGTTCATCCTCCAATGGCTGCCGCGGCCAGCACACTGCAGCCGGCACACTGCGCTGATCCGATGGCAGGAGCCAGGTGCTTCTCCTGGTCTCCCATGGGGTGCAGGGCCCAAGTTCTTGGGCCATCCTCCACTGCACTCCCGGGCCACAGCAGAGAGCTGGCCTGGAAGAGGGGCACCTGGGACAGAATCCGGCACCCCGACTGGGACTAGAACCCGGTGTGCCGGCACTGCAAGGTGGAGGATTAGCCTAGTGAGCCGCGGCGCCGGCCTCAGTTTCTATTTTGGTTCTATTTCTCAATTTTTTGTTGTTGTGGTTGTTGTTGTTTGTTTCTATTTCTCAATTTTGCCTTACTGCAAAATTGACATGTGTTTTTGAGTCCATTTTTTGTTCAGGATCAGTAGTTCTTCGAGTCACTGTGCCTCTCTAACCTGTAGCCACAGTGCCTTCTTTGGATAGGGACCCAGAGGGGTTAGGTGGTGCAGCATAGCCTAGTAACTGCTTTCAAGAGCCTGCATTTGTCTCTGGAAAATCATTTCATGCTGAGAGAGATTTAGTTTTGCCTTTTTTCTTGCCATTGCCCTCAAATTGTGAAACACTAGATTAACAAAAGGGTGTTGCATCCTGCAGCCAGTTATAAATGTTTGCAAAGGGCGTGCCACACTCAGTGCCCTACAGGTTTGTCTTCCACTCTTCCTTGCATTTTTATGGCTCGCATGGTTGGCTGTCTTTTCAAATTATCTCTTATTCCCAGATAACCTGAGCATTATTCGAAGAAGGTAAGACTCCTATGCTTGTTTTGTTCTTCTAGTTTACTAGGATAAAAGTCTTTTCACTTTCAAATCAGAAGCATGTACACATCAGAGGACATAGAGCCTATCCTAGAGCAAATCAGTTGACACTCCTCACCATGTGAGTTGGTATTAATATCATGAGAGCACTCAGAACATCTTGGGAGACTTTGGAGTGAGAAGAACAGAGGTCCAATGTGTAGACCCATGGAAGACCTTCATGTAGGAGCCTGGTAGAAGAGGAAGAGGACCTGCAGGGGGAAATGCAAGAAGACAGAGGCACTAGCAAATGCTGCAAGAATCAGGTTAGAAGAGGACTGAGATGTGTCCTGAAAGACACTGGAGACCTTAGCAAGAGCAGGTACCATGGAGAGATGGAGATGAAAGGCAGAGTGGGCGTGATGAAGTATGAATGATAGATTTGGTCATGGGTACCCTAAGCTGATAAAGTACCTCCTTCCAAGACAGCAGCTGTGTAGGAGAGGGCAACAGCTGATTGCAGAAGGTGGGGTATTGGAATCTGGAGAGATACTTTGTTTTGTTTTTCTTCATGATAGTGTTCAGGGGTTGGTTGTTTTCATTTCGACTTTTATTTATTTATTTGAGAGGCAGAGTGACAAAGACACAGAGAGATCTGTCCTCTGCAGTCTCACTCTCCAAATGTTCATAATGGCTCGGACTGGGTCAAACCAAGCCAGGAGCAGGGAACTCAGTCCAGGTCTCCCATATGATTAGCAGAAGCCCAGCCACTTGAGCCTTTACCTGCTGCCTCCCAGAGTCTGTATTAACAGGAAGCTGGAGTCAGGAGCTTGAGCCAGGTATAAATACAGGCACTCCCGTGTGGGTCCTGTCTTTTGCAACTAAATGGATGCAACTGGAAACCATTATACTTAGCAAAATAAGCCAGTCCCAAAAAGGCAGATACCTTATATTTTTTTCCCTGATCTGAGGTAACTAATTGGGTACTTAAAATGTAAGGTATTGGAGTGAAATGGACATGTTGTGATTCAATGATTGTTAATGTCCTTGTCTCTTCTGTTGAGGAATAGTGTTTATTTGCTTCATACTATTTGTTGAATTCTTTTACTTAGTGCAGGGTTAACTTTACAATTATTAAGGAAACTGAAAGTAGATCTTTGTAGAAATTAAGAATGGGAGAGGGAAGAGGAAGAAGGGTTGGAGTGTGGGCAGGAGGGAGAGTAGGATGGGAAATATTGCTATGTCCCTAAATCTCTGTATATGAATTACATGAAACTTGTCTAACTTAAATAAAAATTTTAAAAAGAGCATTATTACACTAATGGACTATAGGGCCTCATAGGAAAAAGAGAATGTGGAGGCTGGAGGGGCTGGTGAGACTTGAGGCTTTAATAAAGTTGAAGGATGGTAACTGCTGGAGGACTTGAATGAGTTAAGGAAGTAGGAACGGAGGTGTCTTTGAAAACTTAGCTATTGGAATGAGTTGATTCTGGTGATAGTTCATTTCTGCCATACTCTCAGTCAAAGTGTGAAGGGAGTGGGTAGGTGAATGGGAACAAGGGTTAAAGGAGGTAAGTCAAAGCTTATATGCATTGATTGGAAAGTAATCCAATTAATGGCAGAAATTGTGATGAAAGAAAGACTGTGATCATGGCTCTAGAATGTTTACTGTTAAATATTATGTCATTTTCCTTCTTTGTATATTGCCTATCTTTATTGACAATTTTTGTGGCTCACTTTCTATACTAGTTGCTGATTTCACTACTGTGAAAGCATATGTATGTCCTATAATTTCTTTTTTTATTTTTATTTTTTTAACTTTTATTTAATGAATATAAATCTCCAAAGTACAGAATATGTATTACAATGGCTTCCCCCCCATAACGTCCCTCCAACCCACAACCCTCCCCTTATCTACTCCCTCTCCCCTTCCATTCACATCAAGATTCATTTTCGATTCTCTTTATATACAGAAGATCAGTTTAGCATACATTAAGTAAAGATTTCAACAGTTTGCTCCCACACAGAAACATAAAGTGAAAAATACTGTTTGAGTACTAGTTATAGCATTAAATCTCAATGTACAGCACACTAAGGACAAAGATCCTAGATGAGGAGTAAGTGCACAGTGCCTCCTGTGTTGACTTAACAAATTGACACTCTTGTTTATGGCATCAGTAATCACCCTAGGCTCTTGTCATGAGCTGCCAAGGCTATGGAAGCCCCCTGAGTGCACTGACTCTGATCATATTTAGACAAGGCCATGGTCAAAGTGGAAGTTCTCTCCTCCCTTCAGAGAAAGGTACCTCCTTCTTTGATGACCCATTCTTTCCACTGGGATCTCACTCGTGGAGATCTTTCATTTAGGTTTTTTTTCCCCCCAGAGTGTCTTGGCTTTCCATGCCTGAAATACTCTCATGGGCATTTCAGCCGGATCCGCATGCCTTAAGGGCTGATTATGAGGCCAGAGTGCTGTTTGTCCTATAATTTCTTAACCTTTGTTTAATACTAAGTTTAGGACCTTTCATTACTGTTTCTTTTGAAGATTTAGATTCCTTATTAAATCTGGAAATGAGCACCGGCATGATGAAGAAATTCTAACTGAGTTAATATTCTTCAAAGTTTAGTCATTTTGAAAAGCTGCTTATTGATTTAAAATGCAATCCACAGCCCTCCTCCAGTAATAGCCAGACTTTATCCAAGTGTGAACATCATCAGTTTGAATGACAGTCACATAAGACTTGAAATTTTGACCTTCATGTAAGCTCCATGTCCCTGCCCTGTTTTCTTTCTTGGTCTTTCATTGAATCCCAGATAATTGATATTCATATATAGTAGTGAGTTTCATGGAGCATGTCATGGTTTTGTTTCTAACGGGGCAGATGAAATAAGTTTCTATCCCATGCCTGGATGTGTAAGAGGGAATCCATATGTTATTCTCTCTTTGATCCCTCTAGAATTCCTGGACCCTCGATCTCTGGACTGTCACCTGGTCAGGTGGTACCAGTCGAAGGAAACATTTCTCTTCCTGAGAAATAGACTGGAGTGAGTGGCTAATGGCACTGTTGCCCCAGGACCTCATTTTGAGAAGTGTTTGGTCCTCAGTTAATACAAAGCTCAACCTAAACTGGCTCTCCTTGCTTTAGGCCAGTGTTTCCTCATGCTCTAAGTGGGATTAATTTTCATAATTTAATTTACCAGGTCCAGGAGGAGAGCTGCAGTTGCTATGGAAATGATAACTGAATTTCCTGGCTTTTATACATTTAACATATAACACAGTGACACTATATAGGAGCATGGATATTTCTTCCTTTCTCCACATTGATTTCCTTTTCTCTTTTTAGATGGATTATTGTTGGGTAGAGGAGAAAATGAGTTAATTGCACAGGCTGCTTTATCTGATTATCATATCCCAGTATTCACCTGGCAGGTTACTTTCATGGTAATTACTTGTCCACAGGCTACACATGTTCAAACTTTACTTCCCACATTTGCTGCTAGCTTTGACACGTTTTCTAACATCATAGCTGCCCATTTAGGAAGTTGAACAGAAAAATGTTCATCCTCATACAGTTTGTTGAACTTAACATGGCTTTGTGTACTATGGTAAGTGAACTGCAAATTAGAATGTTGGGCTCATTCACATTTCTTCATCCCCAGGATTCATTTCTTTGCTAAAATTGAAAGGTCTTTTAGGTTAGGTATCTATACCCACACAGAGCATGATTGTCAGAGAAGTACTTGCGTTGCATTTCTAGACTACATAATCTTTAGCCTAACATTTGCATATTAATGGATAATTGTAAAACATTATGTAAATTATACATGGTGGTGAATATATTATCAAATCAAATGGCCTTTAGGGGTAATTACAGGATGCTGCTATGTCAACGGCGATGCTGCAGGTTGAATGCTGAACACTTCCCATAAAATGAGCTATAACCCATCCAAGTTTTATTTCTGTCCAAAGTCATGAGCTGCCATTTATTGAGACTCTGTTTTGTTAGATGAAGCACATTTGGGGTGATGTTAGTCGCAGAGTATCAGCGATTAGGAGGATAACATCCTGAATGAAACATATTATAGTGTGCAAGTGTTTCAAGTTAGTAATCTAAATGTTTCATTTGCAGAGAAAATCCCATGAGTATTAATGTCTTTCAATATATTCATTCTAATATAATTTATTTATTTTTATTTACTTTAAAGTCCATTATCATTGTAACATGCAGCCAATAGAACAGTCTCCTTAGGGTACCCTGTCTTAGTTGGTTTTCTGCTGCTGTAACAATATCAGAGCCTGGGTAATTTATAAAGAACAGACATTCATTTGGCTCATGGTTCTGAGGTTCAGAATTGCAAAAGCGTGGCACTGGCATTTGGTGAGGGCCTTTGTGCTGTGTTGTTCCATGGTGGAAGGCAGAAGGACAAGAGAGAGTGAGAGAGACAGAGGAAGGAAGGTCATTGAAAGCATCCTTTTATCAGGAACCAAGTCCTGTGATAACCAGTTCACATACATGGTAAGTAACCCACTTTCATGATAATGACATTAACCCACTCAAGAGAACAGAGCCCTCATGACCTAATCACCTCTTAAAGCACCCACCTCAACACTATAATCATAATTATATATACACACACACACTTAATATAATTATATATATACACTTAATATAATTAAGTTTCCATACATGAATTTTGGAGAACACAAGTCATAGCATAGCCCATTACTGAATTACTTCATTCTTATAGACTGCTTACATGTACCCTCTTTAAGGAACACTGGCTTATTTTTTTACTCTATTCTCTACTAGCCTAATGCAATGTCTATATATCTATACATATACATATATATGTACATATGTACATATATACATATACATATGTACATATATATATATATCCAGAAAGATTTGTGGAGAGATGGAAGGAAGGGAGGGAGGGAGGGAGGGAGGGAGGGGGGAGCGGATAGGAGAGGAAGGAGGAAGGAGGAAAGCAAATAAGGAGGAATGGAAGGAAGGGCTGATAGCCTGATCACCTTCTTCATTTGCTAAATAATAATAATAAGATTTCTTCTCAAAACAAGCTTTTTTCCATCAAGGAGATCTCTAAATTCCATCTGTATCTGGTCCTTACCAGAGATACTACTTTTGGCTAAATATCCTGTAGTATTAAATAGTAGGTGACAATCCAGCCAGTCTTTATCACTATTTAATCCTGTACTTTCTAATTTCTTATACTTTAAAAAAGAAACAAGCCATCTTTTCTATTCCCTGTGGTTTCCATGTAAAATGACTCCTTGCCCCCAACCATATTTCGGGTTCTCTGAGTACTCTGCTCTGTTAGTGACAACTAGAAGTAGAACATTTTATGATAAAACAAACTTGTAGTTATGATGGGTGTCTCTTTTGTGAAACAAAACATAAACAATACCAATTTGGAAATTACAAACAGTCATTGACAAAAGGAGTCAACTCAAAGGTGTAGGTGAAGATCCAAACCTTAGTCTGAGGAACCTCTGTTGTCAGAAACCCACTCCCCTTCCATTCCTCCCTTCTCCCCATTCCCATCACTGAATTGAATCCCAAATCAAGTATCTTGAGACTTCAGCCCAAATTTTTAACCAATTAACATATCTGCTTGTTTCAGTTATACCATAAGTAAAATAAGGCCAATAATCTAACATATTAGACTGCAAACCTCAGAAGAATTGTTAGCTGAAGTTATGTTTTGGTCAGTTGTTCTAGAATGCTGTAGGTCCATTTATGACTAGAGGAAAGGAGCTGAGCTTCATCAAATGACAATTCTGTTGCGTTCTCAGCACTGGCCCTGGAGTTAGATGGATCAGTCTTGGCTTTGCCTCTTGCTGGTTCTGTGGCATTTGTCAAGTTACTAAATTGCAACTCTTCTCCACCAGTCTTCAGAAGTGTGGTTAGCAATCCTTATCTCACTGGACTAGAGTGAGGATCAAAAGTGACCCTAATGTGAAAGTCTTCAGCAGAGGTCCTAATTCGCAGCTGGTGGTTATGCATATCTTTCCGTGGACCAATCTTTACTGGTTTCCATCCTATCCTTGCTATGGTGAAATGGAAACTTCTCGGCCTGTGCCGCGGCTCACTAGGCTAATCCTCGGCCTGCGGCACTGGCACCCCAGGTTCTAGTCCCGGTTGAGGTGCTGGATTCTGTCCCGGTTGCTCTTCTTCCAGATCATCTCTCTGCTGTGGCCCGGGAAGGCAGTGGAGGATGGCCCAAGTGCTTGGGAGACCAGGAGGAAGCACCTGGCCCCTGGCTTCGGATCGGCACAGCACACTGGCTGTGGTGGCCATTTGGGGGGTAAACCAACGGAAGGAAGACCTTTCTCTCTGTCTCTCTCTCTCTCTCTCACTAACTCTGCCTGTCAAAAAAAAAAAAAAAAAAAACACAAATGGAAACTTCTCAAAGTAATTATTGTCATAGCTAAAATGCCAACAGGTGGCTGTGTGGAGGTTTGTACCTGGCCTTGGGCAACTCATGTATTTATCATTCTTTTGCCTTGTCTCTATTTCTAGCTCATATTGGTAATTTGGGGCCTCTGGGAACTAATCAGGAAATGAAAGGCATTGTTATTATTATTGTTCCGGCACCACGAGGTCTCTGATGGGAATATTTGAGAGGGGAAAAGGATAAGAAGGAAAGAAAGAAAGAAAAGAAACCTGCCTAGATTTAAGCTGTGCTGTCTAGGATCTTTTGCTCATGACTTCAAAGCCGCCTTTCCTTAAATGGGAGTTAACATCTTAATCTCCTTGCCAGTTAGAAATAATTCCTAATGATTAACATAATAGCGAATCAGTGTTTTGGCTCTCTGAGATACTACTGATGGTAATTGGTGCTAAAAATTAGTGAAACACAAAAATGGCTCCTTCCATATAGTGAAACAGGAAAATATGACAGCTAATTAATAGGACATGGCCATACAATAGTTTCTTTTTTTAATAAAGATTTATTTATTTGAAAGACTGAGCTACACAGAGAGGTAGACAGAGAGAAAGGTTTTCCATTCGCTGGTTCACTCTCCAAATGGCTGCAATGGCTGAGCTAAATGGATCCAAAGCCAGGAGCCAGGAGCTTCTTCTGGGTCTCCCGTATGGGTACAGGGGCCCAAGGAGTTGGGCCATCATCATCTGCTTTCCTAATTGCATTAGCAGGGAACTGGATCATAAGAGGAGCAGCTGGGACTTTAACTAGCACCTATATGGGATGCCCACAGTGCAGCCTGGAGCTTTAACCCACTGCGCCACAGCACTAGTCCCCATATAATAGTTTCTACTACTATATTCTAGTAACCTAACGTACATATTATGAGTTTTCAACAAGGGTAACTTATTAGGTTTTATGGTGCTCCATATACAAAAGCTGATACATTAGCCGTAAGCTTGCATTCCTGACTTGAAGTAAATTTAACCTACCAGGCTTCATAAGTACTGCAAGGGATTGTAACTTTCTAGTGCCCTGTCTCACAGAGCATCTCTCTGTAAAAGCCCCCACTGCTGTGGCAGTTACCTTGGGTGGAGAATTGGTCCCTTTTACTCCTTAAGAGAAGTCACCTATATGGGGAGTATCCAAGAATGAAGAAGCTCCCCGGGTGCTCATCTGAGAATCAAGCTACACGGAGACTTTTCCTTGTGTCAAGTGGCGCTTAGGGGAATCCTGAGCCACTGGGATGTTTCTGTGTAGCAATACTATGCCTAATGTGCATAGGCACCTCCCCACTGTCAAGTTGGCCATGTCTTAGATGTCTCCCATGAAAAGAAGGAACTGTGGGTTCCAGAAATCTCTAAGAAGTCCTTTTTGGGTATGGATAAAAGCAAACTGCTGCTGCTAGTCTTTCCAAACAGTTTAGTCTTTAAGGAATCCTTTGGCTGGTATTCATGGTTGTTGATATTGCCCATATGCAATTAGGGCTTGGCTTTCTAGTTGCATCTTCAGAGTGTTCTCAATACCCAGGACTGGCCTGATCCTGGTACCACCCGAGGGTTTCTGTATTGAGATTCTCTAAAGGAAAGATCACACCACACTGTGAAAGAAGCAGCTCACTGCATTTGGATCTCAGAATTTTGTTTACCCTCATGGCATACAAAAATTATTCCCCATCAGCTCTTCAGTTCAGTATGACGGAAGCATGGCAGGATTGCTTCCTTTTCCTCACCTCTGTTCACTTCTGGTTGACATGCCCCCTGCCCTGCCTCCCAGTAGGGATGTGAAAGGACAGCACAGGTGTGCATTTGAGGGCAAAGGAAACAGAGCAGCTGTGGGCTGGCGCTGTGATGTAGTGGGTAAAGCCACCTCCTGTGTCACCAGCATCCCATATGGGCATTGATTCAAGTCCTGGCTGCTCCAATTCTAATTCATCTCCCTGCTAATGCACCTGGGGAAGCAACTAAAGATGGCCCAAGTTCTTGGGCCCCTGCACCCACGTGGGAGACTCCGTGGGGAAGCTTCTGGCTTTGGATGGGTCCAGCTCCAGCTGTTGTGGCCATTCCAGGAGTGAATCAGCAGATGGAAGATCTCTCCCCTTCTCTCTATGGGACTCTGCCTTTCATATTAATAAATAAATCTTTGAAAAAAAGAAAGAGCAGTTGACACCTGGCTCCCCACTTCTTTGGTTTTCTTAGCGATCTTTAAAATCTTCAGTGAAAATGTGACCACCCAGCTAAAACCTCTACCACAGGATTGGCAAGTTTCGTTTGTTTTAAATTCACCTCTGTCACTTTGACCTTAGTGATACATGCTGGATAAGCTTAATATTTATGTATAATAAGCCAGCTCCATAAAATCAAAGCAAATGAGGAGAAGAATGGATCTTAGCATGAAGGCAGTTCAAGGGGCTCTAGTTTGAGGACATGCAGGCCTGGGATAGAAGTCACTGTGCAGTAGGCAGGGACACAAAATGTAACAAGCGGTGCCTAGAGGGTAGCACTGAAGGACTAACCCTTTTCTGGAACTGTGTCCTACCAACTTCTTTAGGGTTAAAAATGACTTGCTCTTTATTAAATGTTATGGTAACAGTATAAGAATCTTTAATGGGGTTCTTTGACGCATTAGGAAGTTGGTGATATTGTGTCCTTGTCTAAATTTGAAAGAAAGTATTTTCTAGTCTGAAGGGGCCCCAAATAAAGACAATAACTAGCTGAATCTTAGATGTCAGCTGACTGTGGGTGAGTGTGCCTGTGTGCATGCCCCCATGGGATGTCGGCTCACTGTGGGTGAGTGTGCCTGTGTGTGGGCCCCCATAGTAGGTCAGCTCACTGTGGGTGAGTGTGCCTGTGTGCATGCCCCCATGTGAGGTTGGCTCATAGTGGGCATTTGTGCCTGTGTGTGAGTCCCCATGTGAGGTTAGCTCAACTTGGGTGAGTGTGCCTGTGTGCAGGTCCTCATGTGAGGTCAGCTCATAGTTGGTGTGTGTGCATGTGTGTGTGCAGCATGTGAGGTCAGCTCACTGTAGGTATGTGTGTGTGCCCACCCCCATGTGTGCATATACATCAAAAGCTTATACTTGCTTCTGATCATGCTCTCAGTTTACTAAATACAGCTGAGCTGAGTAAGCTTCTCTATGTTAGGAACACCTGAAATGCAGAATAATGAAGATTTTGTGTAAAGAAAATGTTCATAAAGGAATCTCTTTCAGAGTGTTTCATGAGACCCTTATTTCACTTCCAAATGGTTTTGCCATCTTCTACCTAGAGTGACAGATGGCAGGACATCTGTCCTACCAAGGGCAAACTGTGCCTTGCAGAGATCGCTAAAAGAATCAGTCTTCTCTCATTGTATTATCTTTAATCCTATGAAGTTAGATATTGGCATAATTGGCTATGAAAGTTTAATTTTAAAAATATAACAACTATGTAGCATCATGTCATTGATTTTCACCTCTTAAGTAATAGTCAGGATACAGAATCTACCAAAGAATGTATAAAAAGAAAAACCATGCAGAAAGTGTCATAGGTGATAGATTTCCCCCAAAATGATTATAATTCATGTCTGTTGTTACATGTTCATTTCAGTCCACTTAGCAGCAATTTATCAAGCGCCATCCTCCTCCTTTTCTCTCTATTTTATGTAACATACTGAAAATATAACAGGAATTTTTTGAACACTTACTATGTGCGGGATATTTTAGAGAATTTTTACATTGATTATCGTATTTACTTCTTAGCCACCCCATGAGATAAATACTGTGTTAATCTCCATTCTGCAGGTGAGAGCACCTGCTCACAGGTCCAGTGAGAACATGGCTGGAAGGGGACCAAAGCCAACTGTAACTCAGGACTCCAAACCCCCTGCTCCCCTGATTGGACTCGGCTACCATTGTTCTACATGTACCATTCCATTTCTCCGCTGTCCCTCCCCGCCATCACATACACACCTGCACAATGAAAAAAATTGCCATTTCAATGACAGATGATGCTGTCTGTCAGAACACTTTTCCATTAGGTGTCTGTCACCCTTGGTGCCTGACAACACATGTTAGTCTGGGCTAATCAAATCTGCTTGCTTGGAAAGAATCAGTGGCAGAGGCATCTCTTTATTTTCCCTATTATCCCTTTTCTCTTTAAAAACTGACAACTGGGGGACAAGTATTGTGGCACAGGGTGTTAAGGCACTGCTTGGGATGCCCACATCCCATAGCAGAGTGCTGGCTCAAGTCCTGGCTCCATTTCCAATCCAACTTCCTGCTAATGCATCCTATGAGGCAGCAAATGATGGCTCAAATGCTTGGGTTTCTGCTAGTCATTTGGCAGACCCACACGGAGTTCCTGATCCTAGATTTGGCCTGGCCTAGTCCTGGCTCTTGTGAGCATTTTGAAAGTGAACCAGTAGATGGAAGATCAATGTCTCTCTCCCTCCTTGTCTCTCTCCCTCCTTGTCTCTCTCCACCCCTCCCTCTCTCTTTCTGCCTTTCAAGTAGATGAAAATAAATAAATAAACATTTTTAAAAACGTGACAAATTACAAAAACTCAGTTTATGGTAGAAATCCCTGCTTTGTTTTCTAACAGACATTGGCACTTTGTTTCTATTGGACTGTGATTTTGCTTAAGCTTGTTCATTGGGGCTATGCTTGGTCAGAACAAGGTGTTTGCAGTAGGAATTCTGAAGAATGGCACTATCAGAATTATTTATCTCATTGTGAACTGATGCATGAAAACTTGACCCTGCTTGGAGCCCCTGTCAAGCAAGTCACTTAGAAGAAACTGCCACTGTTGTTGCTTTTTAATCACTGCACTTCTTCCCTCGTGGGCACATCAACCTTGGAAAGAACTGGCTAGGGATCTATAGTCGATAGAAATAGCTCGTGTTTATAAATCAACTTTCCCCCAAAGTGAAAGAACTGCTTCACAAGCTTTACTAGAAATAAAATCTTCTTGAAATATTATTGAGGAAAGCTGGAATATTGTAAATTGTGAATTCTTTCTGGGTAGAATGTACTTTTACATTTCTCTTTTCTTCCTTCCAAATCACCAATATTTACTGAACGTTTTGTGATTAATTGGTTCCTAATTAAGGTTAGGTTAAATGGTGAACCTTAATGGATTATAAGGAATAAAACATGACAGCCCAGGACTGCCCTTTCGGCTGAGGTTATGAGTAGGACATTGCTCTTAGAGAGACTGGGCTGCCCCCAATCTAGTGTGCATAATTTATATGGATATGGGGGTAATTGTGCCCCTAGAATCAGCATCACTCAGCTGTAGGAATTGGCCCAGTTATGAGCACTGCAAGGACCCATGAGTAAGACTTATTGCAAAATACACCGAGTGTATGCGTCCTCCAGTTTCTCACCCTCAGAATTTCAGGCCAAAGAACCAATGAGAGATTCTACCTGCAGTTAACACTCTGTTGAACAATGACTCACAGGCTGTTTGGGGCAGATCATACCAATACACCATTAGTGGCCCATTTTGTTGGGCCATTGGAGGATGTTGGGGCAGTGAGTAGGAATCTTGATTGCTGAAACATTGATTATAGGTTGCTATGCATACCTGAATTTCCTGCCAACAGATGAAGAAACCAAGGCACAGGAGGGAACTGATCCAGATTCATATGACTGCTAAGTCGTGCAGGCAGAGTTCACTCAAATGTTAATAGTCTTTCTTTCTTTCTTTCTTTCTTTCTTTCTTTCTTTCTTTCTTTCTTTCTTTCTTTCTTTCTTTCTTTTTTTTTATGACAAGTAGAGCTATAGACAGTGAGAGGAAGAGACAGAGAGAAAGGTCTTCTTTCCATTGGTTCACTCCCCAAATGGGCGCCATGGCTGGCGCTGTGCCAATCTGAAGCCAGGAGCCAGGAGCTTCTTCCCAGTCTCCCATGTGGGTGCAGGGGCCCAAGCACTTGGGCCATCTTCCACTGCCTTCCTGAGCCACAGCAGAGAGCTGGACTGGAAGAGGAGCAACCGGGATTAGAACCAGCACCCATATAGGATGCCGGCGCCGCAGGCAGAGGATTAACCAAGTGAGCCACGGCGCCAGCCCTAGTCTGTGTTCTTTACAGTGTACCTCTTCTAGTTTGGACTTTTTTTTTCCTGTAGACACTCCAGCTCCTTGTTTCCCATTATCATTTCTGTATCTTTATACACTGGTCACAAAGTCATTTACTCTTACTCATTTTAGTGATCAGTATTTATTTTGTGGGATGATCACAACTGCTTTTTGACATGACTGACAGGGAGACATGGATATTGTGGAAAAGCTAAGCAATAAGCTCCTTAGAAGTCTGTTCCCTGCGTGATGGGAAAAGCTCATTTCTATTGTTTGTAAGCAGAAGCATTCCTGCTAGGACAAGAAAGGCAATACATATGCTAATGTGAGCATGAATGGTTGCAGAGATGTTTGAATCAAAGAGGCTGTGTGTTTCACGTTATAGCCAATGGAAACTGAAAATTTTAAGTAGGTTTTCAGTGAAGATGGGAGAAGTACCAGAAACTGAAGATTGCAACAGAATCATGTCTCACTCTAAATTATGTGGACATGCTTGCTATTTACAGCGGGCTGGAAAAAATGATTACTAACCTTGAAATCCTGTAATTCTCTACAATATTACATAATGTATAATAAACAAATCCCCCAGATACACTGTAATATGAATGAACACATGTTCTTCAGTTTACCTTGAATTGAGGTTATGCAAAATGCTGAAGCCTTACTTCTTTTCACATTTTTCTTATGATTTTCTTAAAGTATTTAATAAAATATTAGCACATGTTCCGTATTATTACTAACTCCAAAGTGAACTCTGTATATCACTTTAAATAGTTATTGGAAAAATGTATTGGGAAGCTCTTCATACTGTAAAGCATCGTATTTATATGAGATGTAACAAACATTTGAGGCCATTTGGGGTTCACTGAATTTAATTTCTACCACAAAATCTGTCATTTGTCATAAGCATTAATGTAATAAATTAGAAACCCTAAAAATAGCATTTCTAGGTCCAGCATGAAAGCAGATTTTGAGGATATATTAGAAAAATTTTGCTGAAGAAAGCATGAGTATCTTTGACTATGCATGTGTTTAAGCATTTGAAAACATGATACAAACAAAGACATGAAAATTACACTCACCAGACTTTTCTGAATACCTTAAGCCATGAGGAATATCTACAAGCAAATCCTTTTTTAATGTCTTAGAAACAGAAGTCATGGACAAATATCAAAATTAGCTTTAAAAACATGGTTTCCTCCATGTCTGGAAATGCAGATTCTTAAAGGAATGTGAGGGTACTTTAAGCAATTTGTGGAAAAATAAAATTAAAAGATGAATTTATTTCAGTTCAAAAAGTGAAATCTATGCATATAAGGAGGATTCAGAAGTTCATGGAAAATGCACATTTTAAAAAATTATACATTGATTTCAAAAATTTTCAAACCAAATAAATCAGGTTTTGGTTTTATTTATGAATTCTTGAAGTACCCTCATATTCTGAGAAAAGTATCTTCAAGGATGAAAAAACAGAACTGGTAATTTTTCTGCCTGACACATACCCAACTCTAGGGTGTCTGTTAAACATCCCACAAACCACAGCACCACTTTGAGCTTTGTAGAAGATTGCAACATCATTGGGATACACAGCAGACTCATAGAATGGCAGATGTCCTAAATAGCACTCTGGCCTCAGAATCAGCCCTTAAGGCATTTGGATCTGGCTGAAGGGCCCATGAGAGTATTTTAAGCATGGAAAGCCAAGACACTCTGGAGAAAAAAAAAAGAAGACCTAAATGAAAAATCTCTGCAAGTGAGATCCCAGTGGAAAGAACGGGGCCATCAAAGAAGGAGGTACCTTTCTCTGAAGGGAGGAGAGAACTTCCACTTTGACTATGACCCTGTCGGAATAAGATCGAAGTCGGCGAATTCAACAGGCTTCCATAGCCTTGGCAACTCATGACTAGAGCCTAGGGAGATTACTGACGCCATAAACAAGAGTGTCAAATTGTTAAGTCAACAAAAGGAGTCACTGTGTACTTACTTCTCATGTGGGATCTGTCCTTAATGTGTTGTCCAATGTGAAGTAATGCTATAACTAGTACTGAAACAGTATTTTTACACTTTGTGTTTCTGTGTGGGTGCAAACTGATGAAATCTTTACTTAATATATACTGAATTGATCTTCTGTATATAAAGATAATTGAAAATGAATCTTGATGTGAATGGAATGGGAGAGGGAGCGGGAGATGGGAGGGGTGTGAATGGGAGGGAAATTATGGGGGGGAAAGCCAATGAAATCCATAAACTGTACTTTGGAAATTTATATTTACTAAATAAAAAAAAAAAGAAAAAGAAAAAGAAAAAAGAAGGTTGCAACATCAAGGGAACCCAGGGTAAACAAGCCCTGTGTTTGGTACTCTCCTTGGTGCTGAAATAAGCCAGACTATTGTAGCTTTCCTCCAGGCTACAGTCTTGCTTTTTCCTTATTCCTGACCTGAAGCAGCTGAGGTTGTGCCTCTTGTTTGTTGATCTGCATTTATATGGCAGTTTCAGACCATACAGAACCCATGTTTACATTGGGTCTTCTGAGCATTTGCCTGTGTTTGCTCAAGTCTACTGGCACCCAGCTTGCACTGACTGAGTTGCATTGACCTAACTTAACAAAGATGGAAGAGATTAGAGATCTGGCTAGGGAGCTGCAGTTCATAGGTCTATCTTGAGTTATTATGTAATAACATTTCTTACCATTTGCAAAATCATCTCATGGAATATATTCATTGATTCTTAGTAAATTTAGATATGAAGGAAGTTATTGTATTGGTAAACCTCTATCCTAGGAAGACAGTTTTAGGGGTTTGATGAGGCCATGAATACACTAAATATAAAAATTGGAACCTTTTTCCTTATGATTTTGATACATGTACATAGAACGTCCAGTTCTTGGTGGCTGTAGGAAGTAGTTTTTTTTTTTTTTTTAAAGTAACGTGGCTTGCATGGAATGAAAAAGCCTTGAGTAAAGGTCATCAATTGACAAGAACTATATTGACAGATATCTTGGATAACAAAAGCAAATATCTGTTAAACTTTGACTGTGCAGAGTAGACAGCTGCAATCCCAGATGAGAGGAGGACCTTGCTGGATAAGCAGGGAAAAGTGCTTTGCCTTACTGTGTCAATAGACACTGAGAAATCCACTGATGTCAGCTTCATTCCCCATGGGCCAGGGATCTGGAACTTTTTTCTGCCAAGGGTCATTTGGGTACTTATACTGTGACTCACATCCATATTTTGAATCCCACTTGTGGTTGCCTTAGCAGGTCTAGACCAAATGATTTTTTAGGCATCTTACAGCCCTCAGGCCAGACATTCCCCACCCTTGCCATGTGTCAGGTAGCTGGGATTGAGCTCAAATGTGAGGATCTTGGAAATCTCAAAATTAAGAGGAAGAAAATGAGCTACTAAAAGACAAGAGTGTGCATCATAAAGGAAGTGAAGGTCTGAGAACCTTTGCTATTTAATTACAATGAAGTTACATAAATTGCTGCACAGAAGACAAACCATTTAGTGTTCATAAACCATTTACCAGATTTTAAAGGCAAAATTCTTTGAGAAAAATATTCATTCAAAGTACTTCCCTAGTTAATTTATAGAACAGTGCTATATGCCAATTATACATTTCATAAATGCTTCTGTGATTCATATGTGTTTGGTAGAAAGAGAAAAGAATCCCTTTAAAAATAAGGGGAAAATAGAAATAAGGCTATGGAAAATATAATGAGTGAAATATTTAATCCTCAGGATTCATCCAAGCAGAGCCTATGATGAAATTATATTTCATATAAAGAACTTGCACAGTGAAAGGATTTATATTCTTTATAATTTAGAGCAGCCTTTCAACATCTGGTGAAGCTCAAGGTCAGATTTATTAGAATTGGAAAATTTTCCAAATTAGGAAGAGTCACTCCTCCTAATCATCTCATTTATTTAATGATTCTCTTTAAAGTTTCTTTTAATGCTAAGTAACATATTCCCCAGATCTAAGGTATCCCATGCTCATTTAAAAGCTCTTATTATCATTTCTCATTCGGCGTATTCAGGAGGCCAAGTAGACAAGGCCCATTTCTCATTGTTTTCCCTTCCTTTCAGCATTGCAGTTCTTTCCAAAGTTTTGCTGCTACTAGCATCACTTCAAGAAAATAATAGTCAACCCTTTGTTTCAGAGAATGGCTTAGATCAAGTACTATAAATTTGCCAAAGGAATATGGGAGCCCAATGTGTCAAAGAATGAATTCCTATGGGAAATTTCACCTTTTAGACAGGGCATCCTGCCAAAACCTTCAAGTAAACCAGGTCATTCATATGGGCTATCTTCTGTGATTAGATTGTCTCCTTGAATGGTAGTTAACATTGGTTGGAGGAGACTGAAAACCAGCAACAAATGTTTGACTTTCTTCACAACACTTTAAGTTAGCCAGACTCTGAACTTGGCTTCTATGTCAATCAAATAGGGATTGTTTTAGTTGTGTGTGTTTAAGGTATACAATATGATGTTTTGATATACATATACATAATGAAATCATTATTTTTATGAAGCCAAATAGTATATCTATCATTCTATGTAGTTACATTTAGCATGTGTGTTTGATTGTGTGTGTGAGGAATTAGAGTACCTAAAATCTACTGTATTAGAAAATTTCCAGTATATAATACAGTACCATTAACTGTTGTCTTTATGCTGTGTTTTAAGTCCCTAGACTTATATGAATGATATTATAAAGTTGCTGTAAGGAATTTGAACCACTGTAGGGGCACAGTAACTGTTGGTTCTCTTTCAAGGTTAGAAGAAACATTGCCAAAAAAGGGAACTTAGAAGTAAGGGTTTTTAATTTTTAATTTCTTTCTTTGAGAGGTAGTGAGATACACACATGCACACACAGAGATAAACAGAAGAAAGGAGGAGGTGGAAGAAGAGAGAGAGAGTGTTCCCATCTGCAAGAGCTCCCACGTACTTACTGGTTCCTTCTCGAAGTGTCTACAATAGCTGGGGCTGGGCTGGGGCTGCTGTTAGGGGGCAGGAACATAATGCAGATCACCCATGAGGATGGCAAGACCCCAGTTAGTTTAATTATCACTGCTGAGTCCCAGGCAGGAAGCTAGAATCAGAAGCTAGACTCGAGTCAAACCCAGGTACTCTGATGTGGGATACGAGCATCTAGAACACTAGGTTAAATGCACAGTCCAGAAGTAACTTTTTATTCTTTCTGACTAGTGCCATAACTCGCAAACACAGGTATCATTCACCTATGAAAATTTGCTAACTTTACATGAAGTCTGTGAGACCTACCAAGGGCAGTTTTCTTTGAAGCCATGACTGAACGACATGATGCTGCAGACCTAAGCTCTTGGTTTAATCCAACTCTCTAGAGAAAAGGATAAGGCATACCTTCAAGTAAAAGCCACAGCGGGGGAGATGAATGTAGATAGAGGAATGTGATACTGTTTAAAATTTATTAAATAAGGCCGGCACCGTGGCTCACTAGGCTAATCATCCGTCTTGCGGCGCCGGCACACCAGGTTCTAGTCCCGGTCAGGGCACCGGATTCTGTCCCGGTAGCCCCTCTCACAGGCCAGCTCTCTGCTGTGGCCAGGGAGTGCAGTGGAGGATTTACCCAACCAGGAGAGGCACCTGGCTCCTGCCATCGGATCAGCGCGGTGCGCTGGCCGCAGCGCACTGGCCGCGGCAGCCATTGGAGGGTGAACCAACGGCAAAGGAAGACCTTTCTCTCTCTCTCTCTCTCACTGTCCACTCTGCCTGTCAAAATAAATAAATAAATAAATAAAATAATAAAATAAAAATTATTAAATAAAACAGTATATTTTCCAGTGTTTAAAATGAGAGAAGATAGGAAACTAAGATTTAAGTCCAAAAGGAAAATGGGGAGTGATTTTCCATTGTGATGAAAATGGTCTTAAAATATATTAGGATGCCAGTGGCACAACTCTCTAGATACATTAACAGCTACTGATTTGCCTACTTAACAGGGCGAGCTTTATGGTTTATAAATTATATCTCAGCAACGCTGTCAGCTTTTCAAAGGTGGTGAAAGGTGGGCTTTTCCAGCAAGCAGTACAAGTGGTAGAGACAAGACGACTTGATAGCATTATGGTTAATAGTTGTGTGGCCCTAGACCAACTGTTCATTATCTCTGCATGTGGAGAGAAGTAGGCCTCTTCTCAGGGTGGTTGTGAGGAGAATTGAGAAACGTGCACCAAAATGGGCAATTTAGAGAAAACACTCTGCAAGGCTGCTTATCAGAGGTGGGAGAAATTTGGTAGCACTGACAGTGGTAGCAGAAATATGTCTTCAGTATAAAAACCTGCAGGAAGCCCTTGTGAGAGAAATTTGGCCATCCTATTTCAGGATATTTTTCTTCTCTTAAACCTGTATCAAAGGAAATACTGATTTTATTGTGCTCCTTCAAAGAGCTTCTTCTTCTGCACCTTTCCCTGGGCTGACCTGGAGTCAGAATTAGCACATTCAGTTATGCGAGGATGTGGTTAGAAGGCAGAGACAATATGTGAGCTGTTCTAGAAACCCGGGCAGTTCTACACCTTTGATATTTTCCACCCCTGCTTCCCTTAAAAGGGGAAAGCTGAATTGCAAAAGGAGAAGGATGCTGAACACACCGTTTTAATTGATTTAAAAGAACCATAGGAAGACTCCTTTCTGCAGAAGAAAGGGTAATGTGGGCTGCAGATCCTTCAGGTGGACTGAACCAGGGGCCCCCTGGGGAGAGAGCCATGGGTGTCCCAGAGTGACACGGGCTGTAGGAAACTCGCCTTCCCCACACCTGACCCAGGGCCAGCCCTGCCCCATATCCAAGGTAGCACAGTAGGTGTTTAATATTTATCCCGTAACAAGACAAGTGAAGTGTGGAGGTCTTAAAAGCTAGCATTCCAGTGGGAAAACAATGATCACAAGTTAAAAAGAAATTAAATAATGAAAACGTATACCAAGTTGTGAAAACCAAAGAAAATCGTGCCTGCTTCCCAGTGGATCTGTATGACAGCATGCCTTTCCCGGGCTCGCTGAGAATATAAAAGAGATCAAAAGGTGTCAACATCAAGAAACTCAGCCCAAACCTGTTGGCAAATAGAAGACATTAGCAACTGAACTTTATCCAAACAGGTTATAACTTAGACCCTGAATTTTTAAATCCTACGAAAGGTAATGATTATATGATTCCAAACTAAGATAATGCATGGAAAAATACCTTGACAATGTTTTGAAAAAAGATAGAAATTGCTCTGATGATTGTTTATGAAATTTTTTTTTAACTTTTATTTAATGAATATAAATTTCCAAAGTACAGCTTATGGATTACAGTGGCTCCCCTCCCCCCATAGCTTCCCTCCCACCCATAACCCTCCCTTTTCCCTCTCCTTCTCCCCTTCCATTCACATCAAGATTCATTTTCAATTCTCTTGATATACAGAAGATCAGTTTAGTGTATATTAAGTAAAGATTTCAACAGTTTGCACCCACATAGAGACACAAAGTGAAAAATACTGTTTGAGTACTAGTCATAGCATTAAATCACACTGTACAGCACATTAAGGACAGAGATCCTACATGAGGAGTAAGTGCACAGTGATTCCTGTTGTTGACTTAACAAATTGACACTGTTGTTTATGTCATCAGTAATCACCCTAGGCTCTTGTCATGAGTTGCCAAGGCTATGGAAGCCTTTTGGGTTCACCAACTCTGATCATATTTAGGCAAAGTCGTAGTCAGAGTGAAGTTCTCTCCTCCCTTCAGAGAAAGGTACCTCCTTCTTTGATGACCTGTTCTTTATGAAATGTTTTTAAAAGGGTTGAGACTAATGCTTTTCCTGACAATGGAAACTATGTGTACTTTTGTTTTTTAGGATTTTATTCATTTATTTAAGAGATAGAGTTATAGACAGAGAAAGGGAGATACAGAAAGAGGTCTTCCATCCTCTGGTTCATTACCAAATGGCCACAACTCCTGAAGCTGGGCCAACCCGAAGCCAGGAGCCAGGAGCGGGTCTCCAACGCAGATGCAGGGGCCCAAGCACTTTGGTCATCTTCTGCTGCTGTCCCAGGCCATAGCAGAGAGCTGGATCGGAAAAGGAGCATCCAGGACACAAACTGGTGCCCCTATAGGATGCTGGAACTGTGGGTGAAGGCTTAGCTTACTACGTCACAGAGTCAGCCCCAATGTGTGTACTTTTACTTATCTTTTATTTTCCATGAATCAGATATTGATGAACTTCAATTCAAATGTTAGCTTTGAAATTGCCTTTTGAGCTGGTTGGGGAACAAATCCCAAGACAAAGCCTTCCACTTCCTAACACAGAGAGGACAAGGAACATCTGTATTTCAAATGACAGAATAGTCATAATGACTGCAGATGTATGGAATTTTTGTTGTTGTTGTTGTTCTCTTATAAAAGAGTCAAAGTCAGTTACTACAATGCAAGGAAGTTATTTCATTTTTATAATTTATGGAAAGTTGCTTTGTAAAGAATAATTAATGACACCAGATTTTCTGTAAATTTTCATGCATAAAGCAGTGTCCGTCATCCAAAGTGTTGGTGTTTCATCCCAGAGCATGTTTGGCCCTACCTGGAGACATTTTCAGTGGGCATAGCTGGTGACAGGTGCCTTTGGTGTCTAGTGGATAAAGGCCAGGGAGATTCAGAGCAGGTGCAGCTGCTGAGACTCCGGTTGGTATGCCCACATTCCATATTGGAATGCCTGGTTTGAGACTCAGCTCTGTTCCAATTCCAGCTTCCTGCTAATGCACACCCTGGGATTCAGCAGGTGGTAGTTCAGGTACTTGGGTCCCTGCCGCCCATGTGAAACCTGGGTTGAGTTCCTGGCTCCTGCCTTCAGGCTGGCACAGCCCTACTTGTTGCAGGCATTTGTGGAGTAAACCAGCAAATGGAAGATTACTCTCTGTCTCTTCTCTCCCTCTACCTCTCTGCCTTTCAAATGAAATGAAAATTAACAAAAACACGTTTTCAAAAAAGTCCAGAGATACTGTTGAACATCCTTCAGTGCACGACATCCCCTCTCAACAGATGTCAGTAGTCCCGAGGCTGAGAAGCCTGTCCTAAATCAATACAATGTTTTTATTACCAAATTTAAGATATGAAGAGTTAGTTCTCTTAGACAGTGATTTTATAATGAACTAGAATGGCTTTTTTTCAGATCGACTGTTGAAGTAAATATTGAAGGTGGTGGCATATTCTGATCAAAGAAAGCAGGGTTCCCTTATTTTAACATATCTTTTTCAAAGAATTCACATTTTCCTTTACTAAGAGGTAGGAAGAGAGAAAACTAGCATATAAATTCCTCCCTGCAGACACCAGATAGCCTCAGCTGAATGCACAAAGAACTCTTGTTGACAGAGAGATAACTTATGGTGCATGTGCGGAAGTCCATGTATTTTCCAGGAAAACCCTCCTCAGTCTCATGCAGAGTGTTTATTTGTCGTTTAGGCATACCTCGGACAATGTTCGGGGTGGGGAAGCCACGGTTATGCTTCTGGCTTAACTGGAACAGGTCTGACAATTCAGTAAGGAAAAGTGTGGAACTGTCGTACAGCCAGAATTTCCTTACTGTGTAGATTCTTCAGTGCTGGTGTATTGATTCCACAGGGAACAAGTGACACTTGCCTGCTCAGCTGTGTCCATTCACCTGGGTATTTGCCCAATATACTTCTAGTGCTCATCATTCAAAATAGAGTGTGTCCAGCCTTAACTGGGGCCAACTGTCATTCTATTCCATTTTTTTAACCTGAACACACTTTTGGGGTCAGCCCAGCGCTCTCAAGTGTGTGTTATAAATCTTGTACAAAATAGCAAACATCGGATATGAAGAAAAGGGTGTGACAGGAAGGTAACACCGATTAATGAGCTATTTCTGTACTTAACAAGCTATTTTGTTAAATTGGCCTATTAAATGAATGCCAGGTCATTTGTATTCACAAACATGTGTTGCAGACAAAATGCTGAAGGCTGGGGACACAAAGGAGAGCAAGCCCTAGCCCTGCCCCTGTAACATTCATTTATGTGGCTCAGCTATTCTCCTTGGCAACTTCAATAAGCAGTAACAGCCACTACCTAAGACAAATTGTGCAGTCTTTGTTTATTAAGTGTGTGTTTCCTTACCTGAACAGCTGTGGCTTGTAAACAGTGAAAGAGCTTTTTTTCTTTTTTTTTTTCATTAGTGAGCACGTAATGCGTTGTTTCAGACATCTTCCAGTCTCTTTCCTAAGTTTACAAAGATCTTGGTATCCCTTAGTGCTTTGTACTGGGATCACTTACGGTTCCCAGGCTCCCTTTAAAACTAGGAGAGTGAATTTGTATCTGCTGTTATTTAGCTCCAGAAACTCCCTTGAACTTTCAAAGGTCTCACTTCTTGATCTGGCAAAATCTAATGCGAGATACATATTGTTGCCTTCTCATTGATCACCCCATGAGCTGCAGAGTGTTCGGTTAACTGCAGACATTTGCCTCATTCTTTGATTGTGTCACACTTTGATTTCTTTATGTTTTGTCTTGTTTTCATCATTCTCATCCCCCTATACAATTCATCAGTGATTATAAAATATCAAAAGATAAAACTTAAACTCCTGGTCTAATGAGAGCAAGCACAGTGGAGTTCTTTTCGTGGCCCATCTGAAACCCAGGGCAACCCCACCTGGGGTGCATCCACACTGTCATTCTCCAAGGCCACTGGGCAGAAGCCTGGGCCCCTCTCCTTTTCCTCACATTGGTCAGTGCTGTTGTCTTGGGATTCCTTATGGGAAAAATACAAAGAATTCTTGATGTTTCTGGAAGAGTCATCTGAGAGGGTCTGACTTCTAACAAATACTCCTTTGTGCATAGAAAAAACAGTGTTTGCCTTTCTGAAGCTGCTCCTGAGTTAGTCTGTTGAAATTGTGTCTAATTGTGGGGCAGTTCTACATAGTGTCTACAATTTTAAAGGGAGACAGGGAAAATACATTTTCTAGGAAACAGTGAAAGATCAGCTGACTCTTGGCTTTTCTACTGAAGAAGCACAGAAGTTTTGTGTGTACAGAGGTGGACAAGGCGATTATAAATTTAGGATTGGGTTAGATTTTGGCAAGATGCTCCTGTAGTCTTGATCCACTCAAGGCTTTTCCTGTGTAACTTTGGTGGCCTTGAAGGCCAATGGGTGGGGGAGAGTTCCTGGGATTTGCAGGGAGCAGGCAGCCCTGCATGGCTTGGCTTTTACTTTACCTCTCAGAGTCTATAAAATAGTGATAATTCTAAACCTCTAGTTGTTATCTAGATAATGTGTGAAGAAATGCTTTGTTAACACTGAGGGATTGCATAATAGATACTTTTCATCGTAGAACTATAGGCTATTTCATAATCCTAAACTATTTTATGGAATCTGGGAAGATGAAGATTTTAACTATTTTCCTTTTCTCTTAATTGCTCTGTGGAATGAGGCACTACATAAATATATAAACACATGATTCTTCCTCCTCCCCAATTCAAATAAATGGTGTTTTACTTCTACATTAGCGTTTAGAGTCGAAGAAAAGGAAGAGAAATTGCTGCTATGCAAAAGCAGTGAGCGAGGGGAAAGAAGCAATTTTTAAAAAGCTTTTGAACTATTCTGATTTGAAAAAAATAAGAGAAGCTTTTTAGAATAATAACATGTTATAAAACTTGGGGCAGCATATAGACAATGCAAATAGATTCTTTTACTACCAGTTTTCTTTTTTACTGAAATTTTGTTTTTTAGTCCAGTTTTAGACTTAAAGAAAAACGCAGAGATAGTACAGATGGTTCCCATATACGCTGCACTCAGTTTTTCCTATTAGTTTAAATCTTACAGAAGTTTGATATATTTGTTACCATTAATAATAGCAATATTAGCTAAAGTCCATGCCAACATCCATTTCCTCTTCTTGGGTCCCACCGCTGGCACCACATTACATTTTGTCATTGGTTTGTACACTAGATGATCCAGAGTTTAGTTCCAGATTGTAATATGCATGTCTATATGTAGGTCAGTATGTGCAACCAGTAACTCTTTCTAAAAATCTTTCCTGATCATGTTAGTAAAGCATTCATAGCCTCATAATCAGCTGTATAGCCATTTTGTCTAAACAAAAGCATAGCAAAATCTAGCACGGAAATTTATAAAACAGCCAAGGTCAGCTACAGCAAATGGCAGGGCATTAACCATATTCATGCACATCACTTCCAGTATTATTTCTCTAATTCAACTTACTCACTTTTTTAAAAAGACTTATTTATTTGGAAGGCAGAGAGAGAGAGAGAAAGGGAGAGATCTTCCATCCTCTGGTTCACTCCCCAGATGGCCATAATGGGTAGAGCTGGGCTGAGGCAAAGCCAGAAGCCAGGAGCTTCTTCCAAGTCTCCCATGTGGGTGCAGGGGTCCAAGCACTTGGGCCATCTTCCACTGCTTTCCTAAATACATTTTCATGGAGCTAGATCAGAAGTGGAGTAGCCTGGACTTGAACTGGTACCCATAAGGGATGCCAGCACCATAGGCGGCGGCTTTACCTGCTTTGCCACAGTGCCGGCCCCATTCTCACTCATTTTTATTTCACATACCTTTCTGACAGTTTTGTTGCCACAGAATATTTGAAGACTCAGCTTTCAAAAGGAGTCCATATGCATAAGTAGTTGATGTTTATTTGTAATTCTAGGAGAAATTTCAGAGTCAGAGAAAGCAGAAGATAATGCACTATTCCTTTACAAATTTTAGTGTCTTTTGAATTCAGCAAAATTGAAGAGGCTTAGATCCTTTTGGCAAAGATAATAGTTATAATATATTAGTATTCAAGTATAAAGGTAGTAAAGATTAATGTCCACATATAGAATGCTTATCTCCCAGAAAACCTAAAACTTGGAGAGGGGTCTGCAGATGAACTATGGAATCTCCTTTTGAAAATCTGTGAATACTCCGATAACCGTTGTGACTTAGTATTCTACCAAGATGTGATACCAGCTTGAGGATAAGGCCGCAGTCACCAGAGTCAGGCAGACCTTGGATCGAGATTGAGAGATTCCAAAAATTCCAAAAATTAAGAGTGGGAATAAGAGAGGGAGGAGGAAGAAGGGTAGGATGTGGACAGGAGGGAGGGTAGGGTCTGAAGTATCACTGTGTTCCTAAATCTGTGTATATGAAATACATGAGATGTATATACCTTAAATAAAATTTGAAAAAAAAAGAAAAAAATGATTGGGATATTTCACTCTTCAGGTATTTGACCTGATATGAGACATCAGCCACTGTGAATTAGCCCATTCTCTCTGCAGGATTCATGGAACATTGTTGAAAATGTGTAGAGCTCTCCCCTTATAAGTAAACATCCCATGATTCACCTCCCTTTTCCCTAAGTCTGTTTAATGTTCATAAAAAAAGATGGCTCATTATTCCAGCCCCTCTTTGATCAGTAGAGATGGTGTCATGGTAAGGAAGACACAAAGGAACATGGTTCACACTCTGAAGAACGTGGACCTGAAGAATGAAGAATTCCTGAAGAAGTCTTTATCGAGACCAGGAGCAAAGCTGGTCTTAAGCCCAGATCCTTCTAGGCGAGCTCCCCCTCTCCATACACCCCTTTCTGTGTGATTTTTCCTCTTGCCACAGGATCTAGACTCTTGTCCTTCTCCATCCCAGCTGCACATTAGAGTGAAGATAATACCCACTTTGTGACTCATGCTCTGATTTGCTGGTTTAATTCACCAGGGGTGGTCCCTGACATCAGTGTGATTTTGTAATCAGGATAACTGAAATAGTTTACATACAGTAGGTAGAGTTTACCCCTTTTTGTGTATAGTTCCTTGAACTTTCATACACACACACACACACACACACAGGAGAGAGAGAGAGGTAGCCAACTCCACAATCCAGGTACCGAAAGCTCTGGAGTGCCCCTCCCCCATTCCTAGCCTGGTGATGACTCCTCTGTTTTCTTTGGCATCAGCATTTTTTAAAAGTAAGTGATTCTGTTATGCAACCAGAGCTGAGTGTTGCTGCCTGGACAGCCTTTAACAAAATGCTAAGGCACAGGGGAGGAGAGCTGTGGGGGTGTTGACAAAGTACTGGGAATCCATCAGATGAACTCATACTTGGGCTTTCCCTCTGACAATTGGCAGAGAAAAGCAGGCTGTTCCTGTTTCTTTGTTTGAGCAATGGTTTGAAGGGAGGAGGGAATGGAGTGAGTGGAGATTGTCTGGGGAGGGCAGACCTGCTCATACCTGCCCTGGTGGACACCCTGAGGACACAGTAGTTTCCTGGGTGCCCTGCACTGTACTCAACGTGGACACAGCAGTCAGCTATGTATGCAAGTGCATCATCTCTGCTGAAATAGGGCTCACTTTAAGTGAGTGGAGAAAGGCAATGAACAAATACACCATGCAGAGAAGAAAATACCATGTATTGGGAAATGTTATGCATGGAACTGAACCTGAGCATGCGATTGAGAGGTGTGGGGGTTTCTTTAGATTTGGCAGCCCATAAGGCTGCTCTGGAGAGGTGGCATTTAAGCTGAGACTTGATTGTCATTGAGAGAAGCAGCCCTGTGGAGTCAAGGAATATTCTAGGCTAACGGATCAGCCACTGTGAAAGCCTTGGAGATGGAAATGAGATTTGTGAGAGATAGAACATAAAGAAGGCTGGTGTGCCTGGATCTAGGAGTGGGGGGGAGTAGTGGAGATGAGGAGGAAGAGGGCAGGGGCCACATTTCTGGAGCTTTTAGGATATCTTAGTAGATTTCAACCTAGGCATGCTAGGTGTGTGGGATGAAGCAGGTAATATGTTCTGCTATGTTTTAAAATATTACTTGGGGTGCTGTAAGGGTGGCCTATGGCAAGAATGGGGCCCAGAAGAGTTGTTAAGAGGCTGGTAAGGAGAGTACTCTATGCCAGGTGAGATGGTAGTGGCCCACGTCAACCACCAGTCACTTGGGCAGCAGAATACAGGCCCCTTCAGGTTGACTGAAGAGCCGGGTAACATAGAAGAGGCTCTTCTGGGCTGGGCTTACTGATGATTAACTGCAGAGAATGAGGCAAAGAAGAGAATCCAAGATGCACCAGATTTTAGAAGTGAGCATCTGATCATTGCAATCGATGCCCACTGTCCCCTCCCCATGGAATCTGCATCTTTTTAATACACATCCTTAATCACTTCCTGATATTCCACAAGCCTGGGCCCAAAACATTAAACCATATCCATGGTATCACTCACATGGCAGTGGAGCAGCTCTGCTCTGGACTGCTGTGCGCCTGCAAATTAGCACTGGATAGAAAGAAATTGGACTCTGAGTAAGAAATCAGTGCCCAACAATAGAGCTAATCTGAAAAGATTTCCTGAATTGCTACAATATGCTTTAAACACAGTTTTAAAAAGAGATGTGGCTTTGTATATGCTGGGTTTTTGGCAAAGTGGTTAACCTACCACTTGGAACCACTTGGAGCATCCTCATCCCATATTGGAGTGGCTGGGTTCAAGTCCCAGCTCTACTTCCACTTCCAGCTTCCAGCCAGTGTGTGCTCTGGAAGGCAACAGATGATGGTTAAGTGTGTGGAGCCCTGCCACCCACAAGGGAAACCTAGATTGAGTTCCAAGATCCTGACTTCCGCCTGGCCTAGCCTTGGCTGTTGTAGGCATTTGGGCAGTGAACCAACTGATAGGAGAGTTCCCTTTCTATGTCTGCCTTTCAGATAAAATGAAAATATTTTTGAAGAAGTATGCTCTTTAAAAAATAAGAATGGAGTATAAAGTAAAATATTAAATTCAAAGTCCCAGTAAATGCATAATTCTCTTGAACAAAATACATCTATTGAAAGTACATGAAAATGATTAAATATGTTGCGAAAATACATCATAAATCTCTATTTCTAAAAGTATAATTGACTGCCTGTGTTTTGTTAGGATAGAAAATAAAATTGAGAAAGCCTATGACAGCTTTGGTGTGACCCGATGGGTAGCAGTTCTGCTGCAGGTGTTCCTGTGTGGGTTTGCTTATTTATCGTGTTAGCTGCTGTGTTCTTGCCAGCAAGGGCACTGCTGTGGATAGCTTGATACCTGTACTTTTTTCATTTTCCTTTCTTTAGCCATTTCAGAGGCTGTGATTTCATTTTTATTAGCTACATTTATTTTAAACTTACATCAAAAACGCATCCTTTTTATCCTGATGGTCATGGTTTTCAAACAATGCCTCTACCCTACAAGTGTCTCCTTTACTGTAATTTCTGGGAGCAATTAGAGTATAAACACACACACACACACACACATCTTATAAAATAGGTCTGCAAGAGTACTGTTTTGGGCCCCTCTGCCTTCTCTTGCCACCCGCAGGCTACCATTGCAGTTATAACTCAGAAACCAACAGTGTCTCAGCAAGGTAGGCAAAGGACTTTCTGTTTGACAGAGAATGGTATAGTTCAGGGTCCTGGAGTCTGTCTGAGACAAATAAGACCTCTGTGTTGCTCAGGCTTCTGCCTATGCAATGACAAATGATCACATTAATCTTTGTATTGTTCCTTTCCCTTAAGGACATTATAGGGACAACCAAGGTCAGTGAAACAGAGTAACCTGAGAATAGCTTTCCTTTTCTCCGTTCCTATACAGAATGTTGACATCGCCATTTATATATGCTGCTCTTCTCTCTCGTCTCCATGTTTCCTATCCCCATAGAGATTTTACAGTTAAAGAATCCTAATGATAATAAGAATAAGGGAAACAAAACATCTGTTTCTCATCACCACCATATTGGCTGATAAGACAGTACCTGATGTCCTATTTCTCCTTCCCTAATAAAGAAACACACTGACAGGCAGCAACATCCTATGCAAAGCATACAGTATGTCAGCTCTGTGGCCGTCTGTTTCTATCCCAAAGCCTACTATAAACTAAGTTGTATTTTGGGGAGGAGTAGGATTCACCATCCAGAAAGTCTACATATCACATCAGCATGCAGATAGCAGCCACGTGCTCTAGGGTTTGCATTATTGCTATTCCTGTGTCAGTTAGTGTCAAAGGGATCACATACATAAGTTAGTGTTTTAATCGTAATGATACCATGTCCTTTACATACAGATCATCATCTACTGATCTCGCATTGAAAGATCTAATATGCAAGAATCGGTAGTTCAGTATTATAGCCACTTTTGTGCTTAACAAAGTCACCTGTGTAACCATTACTCCTAGAGGGTAATGATAAAAAAATGATCAAAACTATCCTTATTTGGCTTTAGCTTTGTGCTTTGGGAATTTGTCTTTTAGTAGATGTGTGTGTTGAGCATCCATCTTCCTAAAATTGCTGTCTAATAAATCAGCCACCAGCCACACATGGCCATTTGTATTTGAAATAAATAAAATACTAAAATTTAGTCTCTTAGTCATATTAGCTCCATATCAACACATATGCACACGTATGCACGCACACACTTCTATGACCACAGAAAGTTCTGCTGGACACACTTTGATGTAACACATTTCCTAGATGAAATGAAAACATTTTTGAGTCTTCATTCTGGAAGCTACATTTTTATGTTATATAAAAAGACATTGACTATGTACAGAGACAAGATGGATTCATGTCAACAAATAAGTAAAACCAAAAGCTCCATTTATCTAAATCAACCACGTGTCTTTTAAGTGTTAGGAAGAGGAATTAGGCACAGTTCGTCAACTGGACTCAAGGCTGCAAAGAAGAATTTTCCATAAGGACAATGAACAGGGCTCTCTTGGCATTTTTCCTCCCTGTGTCTGTGCCTCCTACCTCTTGATAAGTACATCATATAAAGGGTGTCTGTTTTGTGAGCCTGTGTGTACCCATACAAGCGCCCTTGCAAGCTAATCCATATTTATTTACAGCAGCACTAACTGCTGTAATAAAGCTTGTGCATGCCGTTTTCTAATTCTTTAAAGAAAAAAACATGAATTTCAGAGTTGCCGAGTGTTATAGAATTCAGTGCCCCTTCCCTCCCAGATTCATATGTTGAAGTCCTAATGGCCAATGGGAAAGTATTTGAAGATGGAGCCATTGGCAGGTTATTAGGTTTAGAGGAAATAGCAAGGTAGCCTAAGCAGACTCATACACTAACTCTGGAGAAGTTGGTGTCAGAAGGACAATCTCTGAGCAAGACAGAAGGTTGTCATGCTTTCTCATTTGTCGTCCCTGCTGCTGAGAACTCAAGGTGTAGGAGGTGACTCTCAGAACATTCATTTAAAAAGAAACAAATTTCCTAGTAAGAATTAAGAAAGCTCCCCCACTAGGATGAATGTCCTTCAGGGCATTGATATGGATGTCACCCCTTGCTTCCACAAGCCTTCTATTAAAATAAGAGAAATAGTTACAGGCTACAAGGACACTACCCAGATGGAGCAGGCAACATGAGCTTGTATAGAAGCAGGTCAGTGATCAAACCAACCAGGAATAGAACAGCTGTGAAGCTGACTCCAGGGTGGTGAGTGGGAGTCAGGTGGTGACTGGGGGCCAGGTGGGTACTGGGAAGTTGAGCCAGGAAGACACTGGAAGCAAGTGGAAGGATGCAGGCAAGGCTGCATGGCAGCTGCCACCCAAGGGCTCATGGCCCAAGGCTTGTTCGGTTTGGCATCCATTGAAGTGATCTGTGCATGGCTCCCTGATAGAAAAGCACAAGGCCACGAAAGGCAATGAAGAAATCTCTTTGCTGAGATATGCATTGTGGGTGCAGCAGGTTACGTTGCTTCCTAAATGCTGGCATCTCATATTGGAGCGCCATCTCTAGTCCTGGCTGTTCTACTTCCAATCTAGCTCCCTGCTAAGGTGCCTGGGGAAGCAGGGGATGATGGCCCAAGTACTTAGACCCCCGCCACCCACATGGGAAACCCAGATCAGTATCAGTCTCTCTCTCTCTCTTTCTCCCTCCCTCCCCCTCCCTGCCTCCCTCCCTGTCACTCTGCCTTTTAAATTAATAAAATCTTTTTAAAAATCTATCTTTTGAGGGTATGTGGAATGTTGGGCAGAGCAGGTAGGTCTACTCAAACTTGGGGTTGTGTGAACTTGGACCATGATTTCTGGAAACATTGGTTATACACTCAATTGCAACCTCCAGGCACTACCTTTCAAATGGGCTGCCTTTTCCATAATTTTTGTTCAATGCAAAAGTTTCAGGCTCATCAGCTGCCCAGTTTAACACGAATGCATCTGGACGTGCATCACCAGAGCCTTCATTCAGGCTGATGGTGTCAAATAAGGATGTCTTTTTTTTTTTTTTTTTAAAAAAAGCACTTGTATTTCAGGTTGGTGAGAAGCAGGAAAATAAATGGTTCTATGGCTTCTGTTTCCAAACTGCCATTGCTCCAGCCCCCCTCCCATTGGCCTCCCCCTCATCTCACTCTCTCTCTGCTTCTTCTTGGGACCAGGGTGTGCTTCACTTGTCTTTCTTCCCAGGGTCTTTGCCAGCAGCAACAAGCCTGTGTCCAGTCTGCTCAGACTCAGATGGCCCATTCCTGGCACAGCTTGCTACGTCCTTGCCACAGGAAATGGCTTACCTTCCCAGGCAGCAGATTCTTTATTTTCCTGTGCCATAGGGATTAGTGGACAGGATTGGCTGGAACCCAGTAATCAGTTTTTGGCTAACACTGGGAACGAAGTGCAAACATAAATGTCTACCTGGCATAAACACAGGCTTTTGAGGTTATTGAAAATAACAGAAAAACATGTGTGCTTCTCTCATATAATGCACAAGAACCACTGGGATCAAACCTTGAGAAATCACTTTGTTTCAGATTTTCTTTTGTTACAATACAAAAGGGCACATTCTGCTCTTATGCATAGCAGAGTGGCTTTTGTAGTTGCTATGAATTTAACAAATGGATGAAGAAAATTCCACAAATTAACTTCATCCCCTCCTTTATTCTTTTATTGGAAGTATATCCTTTCTTCCATATTAAGTCCATTGGTTTTGATCAACAACAAAGCCATTATTCCTCATCATTTTGCCACCATCATGCTCTGCCTGGCTCCCCAGGTATGTTGGCTACTTCATTATCCTCTGATTTCTACAAATACAGGCTTCAGTGTGGCCTTTGTTGTTCTTGTTCATCTTCTATTCTTGTAAAATTTCTTTTATTATTTTTAATTAAAAAAGTATCTGAGAAGCAGAGAGACTTGGAGGGTGGGCAGTGGGAGTGACATAGAGAGAAAGGCAGGGAGCTCCTATCTGCTGGTTCAGTCCCAGATGCCTGCAACAACCAGGGCTGGACCAGGTTGAAGCCCGGAGCCAGAAATCAAGCCAGCTCTGCCCCTCCACCCCCAATAGGTGACATAGACCCAGCCATTTGAGCAATTACCTGCTGCCTCCCAGGGTATACTTGAGACAGGATTCAAACCCAGACCCTCTGAACCAGATACAAGCATCCCAGCTGACATCTTAACTATTATACCCAACACCCAACCCCCTGTTAATATTCTTTTTTTTTTTTTGACAGAGTTAGACAGTGAGAGAGAGAGAGAGACAGAGAGAAAGGTCTTCCTTTTTCCATTGGTTCACCTCCCAAGTGGCCACTACGGCCGGTGCACTGTGCTGATCCGAAGCCAGGAGCCAGGTGCTTCCTCCTGGTCTCCCGTGTGGGTGCAGGGCCCAAGGACCTAGAAGTTTTGTTTTGGATATTTCCTTGCCTTGGGTCTCCAAACCCTGGTAATACCACTTCTGAGTCAGTAGATCCTTGTCATGAGCTCCCCTCCAACTCTAGTGTCTTGCATCTAATTGTGAAAGAAGAGAACATTCCAGAACTAAAATGTGTAGTTCTCATTTGTGAACCTTTTCCTGATTTTTTCCATCATTCCTTATAAAGCTCCTGCCACAGGTATGACATCAAACATCTTTGAAGGTGCTTTTATGTGTTAGCTGCATAACCAAATAGCACAGACAAGATGGTTGAGACAGCAAGAACTTATTTTCTCACAATTTTAGAGGTTGAAAATCTGAGACCACAATGGGTTCCAGGTTGGTTTATTCTTGAGGCGTCTCTCCTTCGCTTGTAGATGTCTGTCTTCTCTCTGTGTCCTAAATGCACTTCCTTTCTGTGCTTATTGGTGTCCTTATCTCTTCTCTCTAGGCCATCAGTCATTTCAGATGTGGCCTCATTTCAACTTTAGTCACTGCTTTAATTTTATTTTTAATTTATTTGACAGGTAGAGTTATAGACCGTGAGAGAGAGAGAGACAGAGAGAAAGGTCTTCCTTCCGTTGGTTCACTCCCCAAATGGCCGCTATGTCTGGTGCCGTGCCGATCCGAAGCCAGGAGCCAGGTGCTTCTTCCTGGTCTCCGATGCGGGTGCAGGGGCCCAAGCACCTGGGCCATCCTCCACTGCCTTCCCGGGCCACAGCAGAGAGCTGGACTGGAAGAGGAGCAACCGGGACTAGAATCCAGCACCCATATGGGATGCCGGCGCCGTAGGTGGAGGATTAACCAAGTGAGCCATGGTGCCAGCCCCTAGTCACTGCTTTAAAGATCCCATCTCCATGTACATTCATATTCTTATTTATTCGAGGATATGACTTAACACTTAACATAGGATTTCTGGGGCGCGTAGTTAAGCCATGTTACCGTACATTTTCTCCTTTGGCTCTCTCATTTGTGTAAGGTTTGAGAAACTGAGTAATGCTTCCCTAAAATATGTGTCTCCTTCATACCAAAGAGCAGAAGACTCTTCCCGTCTAATTTCTTCTACACGTGGCTCTCAGCTCCAATCAAAGTCAGGGTCACTTCCACACTGTTTGTGCTTTCCTTTTTCTTCTGTTGTCTTTATTCTGCACCAGTGAGACTTCCAGACTACCAAGCCCTTTCTGCAGTGGGCATTGAGTTGTCTATCCCTTAATATGTTCCATATATCCTCTTCTCAGCTCTTTAAAAATCATTTCTGATTATTTTGGTGTTCGATGTTCATGTCTCCAATACCATATCATGCTACAGTTTCCTTTTCCAAAATCTGGGTTCTTATCACAAACTTGTGTCACCAAGACACTGCATTTGCCTCATTTTTTTTCCCCACAAATTCATTGTCTTCTGAAACATTATGCCCTTACCTCCTGGGAATGGAGATTCAGCCTTCACGGCAGAATGCTGACTGACTGGAGAGGTATAAGCCTATCGCTATGTGATACGTTCCCCCAAACACATGTTCTAGACATTTTAGCCCAACATTCATGATAACACGGCTTTGTTTTCATAGAACACTTTTCTCGTACAAATTCAAAGTGCAGTGAACACGGTCTACAGTGTGCCTCTGAGCCACGTAGGTGGCGAGTATTTTTAATCCCAGAACTGCCTGCACAAGGGCCCCCTGGAAAGCAGAGCAGTTTGCACAGAGCCAGTCTGCTCTGCTTCATTTCTCGGCCACCATAAACGTTCTCCCAGCAGAACTGTGCGGAAGAGGGTGTCTTGTGCGGGTAGCAGGATGCACATGCATTTCAGTGGCTCCCAAGTGACAGTGAATATGGGATTTTCAGTCTGAATATAAATGGAATTTGAGATGAGCTTGACTGGGAAATTGTTCTGAAAGAAAAATACATTCAGAACTGTCTGTGAGTTATACGCTTTGCCCATCCTCAGGTCCAATTCCAGTGCCAGATCCTCTAAGAAAATAAGCGTTCCCTTCCCCCTGCGCCTTGCTTATGCTTCCCCTGTTCTGTGGTACAGACTTATTGCACTTTATTTTCTTTTCTGCACAGTCTGTGCCTATTTCACCTTTGTGGATAAGTACACAAAAGTGCTTTCTGGGATGGGATGAAAGAAATTCACCTCTATTGTTTATAACTGTCATCAAACCTAAAAATTGTCTGCCATTGGGAGAATATGAGCGTCTTGAATGGGATATGGAAGATTGCAATCTTTGTCCTCTTGCTTTGCTCTGTGTTCACTGCTTGACTCCTGATTATACAGTGTTCCCACTTATATGTGGGGAGTATATTCCATGACCCCTACAGGCTGCCTAAAATGGTGGTAGTGCCAAACCCTAAACATAAACACCTAGCTTACAGTCTGTATACTAGGCACAGCGAGACATTAACAACAATAGCTTATAATAAAATAGAATGGAATAACACTGTGCTCAAAGTTATTTAAATCGATGAATTATTTTCCACTGAATATTTTCAGATCGCAGTTGACTAGGGTGAAAACTGGAGCAGGCAGGTCCACTGTACTGGAAAATGCCTCTCTTCTTGGCCATGCCTTCAGGCATGATGACCCAAAGTGTGTGGCCCAACCAGGCGTCTGCCAAGAGCAACGTTAGGTGCCAGTCTGCAAAGGGACACTGTGCAGGGTCTGCCTGTCCTTTGAGCCTTCCTGCTCCCCTCAGATTGAAGGACAGTACAATAGCAGCCAGTTACTGCCTTCCCAGGGAGAAAGTGAGTGTTGGGTGTACCAGGCCTCCAAACTGTATCTGTGCTGCCCTGATAAAAGGTTCTTTAAGTAGAGCTGCTTGTTAAAAATAAGTAATGCCAATGCTCAAGCTGCCCCCTGCGTTTTCCTTTCCCTGCTCCCTTAGATGTTTTTAAAGGGTAACAATAAAGCCCGCAAAACATGGGTAATGGAAAGGAAGGGAGAGCAAGTCCTTTTTGTCACAAGCGTGAACTCTGAGTCATGGTTTCTGACTCACCATGAACCTACAAAGGAAGCCAATCAGTGGGGTGACTCTAATAGGATGTTTCTGCAGTGACTCACGCAGGCCTCCAATGGAGTCTGAATTGAGCCAAACAAGTATATTTTTGAATATGGGAGGGCACATTTTCTGGTACAATATGATGATGAATCCTACACACTTGCATGCTTATTTTAGCCCAGGCACTGGAATGTGTGGGCATGGTCTCCACGGAGGTTTCTCCTGTGGTCATGTTTTGTTTTGCCATGCTAGGGATGGATATTAAATGATTAACTGGCACTAGCAAGAATATAATTTTTCAGTCCATATTTCATTGTAAGGAGATGAAGAATTTTTGACTGCTGCAACTTCAATAATTTTGCTTCATTGAACAGCGACCATTTCACATGTAACCTTGCATTTCACAAACATGTCTTAAGTATACGAAGACAGAGAAGAGTCTTAGAATTCCTACAGAGGGTCCAGTGTTGTGGCATAGTGAGTAAAGCCACCACCTGCAAAACCAGCATCCAAAATGGGTGTTAGTTTATATTTCAGCTGCTCCACTTATGACCCAGCTCCATGCTAACAGCCTGGGAAAAACAGCGGAAGATGACCCAGGTGCATGGGCCCCTGCACCCACATGGAGGGCTCAGATGAAGCTCCTGGCTGCTGGCTCCAGGCTTTGGCCTGGTTCAGCCCTGGCCATTGCAGTCACTTCAGGACCAGAGAATGGAGGATCCCTCACTCTCTGTCTCTCCCTCTTTCCCTGTAACTCTTTCAAATAAATAAATAAATATTTAAAACAAACAAACGAAAGAATTCCTATAGAGAGAACAACAACAAAAAAAAGCAGAACCAAATAGAAATTTGGCAAAGGGTGAGATGGAAGCCCTCAGAAGCGCCGGCTTCTTGACAATAGGAGTAAAAAGATCTCCGAGAGGTGTCAACACTGGATTGTGGAAGACTTGAGTTCCCACCAAGAAAAGGAGTCAGATGCAGAAGGGTGATTAAGAAACAGCAAAAAGTGTATGTTCAGCTCTGGAACTTATGCAAGTAGTTTATCATCGGTCGTTCGATATTGTCCTCCATATTTTTAAATGATTTTATCCCTGTACCCTGATGAATGCATTGGGAGTTCATTTTTAAAAACCGGTTGTGAAATTGGCTCATTTAGAGTTAGGCAAGGACCACATTGTGAAGAAGTATTAAGGGGTTGAGGGTTCAACGGAAGGAGTTTAAGCAGTAGAGAAATGTGTTAATAGTTAAGTATTACTGAACTCTTCATCTGGGGCCGTGGGGAAAATGGGCTGTTCTGGACCCTGGGAGACCATCCTGGAGCTTTTTGTCCTATGCTGGAGAGCAGTGAAGGGCATCTGCACCAAGGCCAAAGGCAGTGGGAAAGGAAAAGAATCCATCTCTATACAGGATGAGGGTGACAGGGGAGTTAGGACCCAGTCAGTCTCTATATGGGATGAGGGTGACAGGGAGTTAGGACCCAGTCAATCTCTATATGGGATGAGGGTGACAGGGAGTTAGGACCCAGTCAATGTCTGTATGGGACAAGGGTGACAGGGAGTTAGGACTGAGCTGGCCATTGAGTGGATACAAAAGCTGAGAAGAGGAACCCAGGATGTGTGAGTCATCTACAGAGACAGGGAGTTCACTTTGTCCCTTTGGAGTTTGAGCTGACACAGGCACATCCACCTGGATATGTCTAGTTAAGAGTTGACTTCTCAGGGCTCAGGGTAGAAGAAAAACCAAACAAAAACAAAACTGGAAAAAATAAGAAAACAGGCCCAGGAAGGAGACCAAGAAGAGCCTGGAGACTGGGGAGAAGAATTGATCCAGCATTTCTCTCATTGTTAATGGAATGTCATTTTTCCCCTCTGAGGGTATTGATGGCTATCAAATAATTTTGAAGACATGCATGAGGAATTCACATGAGAACACGTGCACCAAATATTCCAGAGTACTTCAAAATTTCACAGAAATTAGAATAAAAAGAAAAGTTAATTGTGGTACAAAACATTGAAGCCCATGTACATTACAGGTCTTCCAAAAGTTTGAGGAAAAGGTATATTGTATATTGTAAAAAAAAAAAAAAAAAAAGAACTTGGGGCCAGTGCTGTGGCATAGTAGGCTAAGCCTTCTGTGTGCAGTGCTGGCATCCCGTGTGGGTGCCAGTTCGAGTCCCGGCTGCTCCTCTTCCGATCCAGCTCTCTGCTGTGGCCTGGGAAAGCAGTAGAAGATGGCCCCAGTGCTTAGGCCCCTGCACCTGCGTGGGAGACCCAGAAGAAGCTCCTGGCTTAGAATCAGCCCAGCTGCAGCTGTTGGTACCATTTGGGGAGCGAACCAGCAGATGGAAGACCTGTCTCTGTCTCTTCCTCTGTCAGTAAGCAACTCTACCTCTCAAATAAGCAAAATCTTTAAAAAAATAAAAAGGAAAAGAAAAAAACCTATGCATAGATTTCAAAACTTTTTGCACCCAAATAAACATTTCTTGTTCTGTTTTCCAATGAACTTTTTGGTAAACCTTATAATGTCTGTCTTACCTGTTTTGTGGTACATTCTGATTCCTGGGTCATTTAAATGAATAAAGCCATAGTAGTAATAATAAAAAATATTCTCCATTTTTAGAGAATTGGAGAATTTTTATAAAATGAATGAGGTGAAATTTGTCAGAGGAAAGAAAAAAAGTGGTTTATAGCTAATAACAAAATGGACGGATAAAACGTAAAACAAAATAACTCTGCAAGGGATGAGAATGCAAATGTCTAAGAGCATTAACTTTGACTTAATACTGAAGGAAGGCTTGAGAAATTTCATCAGTATCTTTCTCCTGAGGTGAAAGGCATTTTATTTTTAGCTCATCCTTAGTTAGCATTTTCATTAAGGTGTATTTTTATCTAAAATTATCTCTTATCAGTGAGGGTTTTTTTTTTTTTTTTAAATATGGCTACCAAGGAACTTAAAGCCAAAGAACCTTTGCTGAATTTGGTATAGGGCAAATTCACCTGGAGGCCAAGTCTGTAACTGATTAAAAAGGACATGAAAAGACATGCAGGGCTTTTACAGAAGCATCAGGGTTATTTGTAATTATAAAGCAGCAAAGCAGGCAGGCATTGGAGGGTGGAGAATGGCCATTGCAGAATTAAGAAGAATTTAAGAAATAACCAAATGTTAACACTGAATTCTTCACAAACACACATTCCTAAGACAGACTGTACATAGGGATCTATTCTGATGGTCTAGGAACCAGTGTCTCCTTCATTGGAATAGCAATGAGCCTACAATGCTGTGCAGGATGAAAGAATCGTCTCATTAAATCAATAAGAATTTAAATCTAATTTTATTATTGCTTCTTTGTAGTAAAAGTAATTTTTATTAACTTCAAAACCAGATTCGCTTTTAGGATGTCTGTTTAAGACAATCCGATGCATTCTGGGAGTACAGCCTAGTGAATATACCATTTTGTTTTACTCATATTTATTTTCCAAATTACCAAAACACTAAAAATGAAGAAAATAAATAGCTTTGGAATTTTTGTTTTGTTTTTGAGTTGCCATGTAATAAAGAAAAGAGTTGGGAAGTTTTTGCATAATTTTTTAAAGAAATAAGAGTGCCTGGAGTTTCTTTTTTTTTTTAACTTTTATTTAATGAATATAAATTTCCAAAGTACAGCTTATGGATTACAGTGGCTTTGCCCCCCCATAACTTCCCTCCCACCCGCAACCCTCCCCTTTCCCACTCCCTCTCCCCTTCCATTCACATCAAGATTCATTTTCAATTCTCTTTATATACAGAAGATCAGTTTAGTATGTATTAAGATTTCAACAGTTTGCACCCACATAGAAACACAAAGTGAAAAATACTGTTTGAGTACTAGTTATAGCATTAAATCACAGTGTACAGCACATTAAGGGCAGAGATCCTACATGAGGAGTAAGTGCACAGTGACCTGGAGTTTCTTTTAAGGAATATAATTTGGCTGTTTACTGATGCGGGATTCTAAAATCTGAGATCCCTGGGAAAATTATGGATCTGTGTGGTCCATCAGGATTATAGAGGCCCATGGCCTTGTTATGTGAACCTGGGTAAGTTCACAGCGCCTGTCCCCCAATGATTGGGACACCAGTGGCAGCTGTGTAAAAGGCCGCCGTGCCAGGGACCTCCAAGTGCACCGGCTACAGGTGAACCTGTTAGAACTCAGCCTCCGGTGGTGATGTCTCCTGCACTCACATCCCAGCTCTGCCTCTCTCTCTGGCTGTGTGACTCGGGTAAGTCACTGAGACTCTCTGTGCTTCAGTTTTGTGAAACTGAAATAAGAATCAAGCTGCCCTATGAGGATCATATAAGCATTAAACAATTTAGTAATTGTACTGCACTGATGACAGTGGCTGGTGTCATGTAGTAAGCTCTATATAATTGTGTGACAAAAAAAAAATGAAGTTATTTTGGTTAGGTTGACTTTCTTAATCTTTCAGGATATTAGCCTTACATTAAAGGAGACACATTTTGTGTCTTTCTTATTAAGATGAGGATCTATTAAATCAATGGACAAATAAAAGTTCCCTGAAATTAAGACTCTACAAATGGTTGATTTATTTTCCAGACATTAAAACAGTAATATTTCTGCGGGAACACATGAATACCATTGCTAAATTGGAAAAGAATTACAGACTGAAAATAACTTAGTTGGCAAAATCAAGGCTTCATGAAAACAGTGAGCAAAGGAGAGTTAATTTTTTTAGAAAATCACAGTAAATAAGCACTCCAGAAACTAATAACTGGTGGATTTAAAACCCTCCCGTGGAAGGAAATCCTTCTCTAGTAGGTAACTAAATACCAGGGACTCTTGCCTCAAGCCGGTATTAAAGCCTGACTCCGCCTCCTGTTGGTTCCATGGGTGGGAAAGCTCTTCCCTCCTCTGTTCGTCAGTTTTCTCATCTGTACAATGGGGTTGGTAACATCTGCATCAACTTCGTGAATTGTTATGAAGATCACATGAGAAAATATTTCTTTAAAAGGACGTTCCCAGTACATCGGATTGGCAGTTTTTCTAGAACAAACAACTCACCTTTCCGGACAGTTCTTATTTACTGAGACAGATTCCCCAAGTGTCGTGTCATTCAGAGCATGTCCTTTTCAGGTTTTCCAGCCAGCTGTTCCTGGCTTGATATTTAATGCCGTATCCTTTAGTTCTCTTTCTCTCTCTCCCCACCTCGATAAATCTCAGTCAAGTACCTGTGCGAGGCTTGACCTTTTCCTAAATTATTATCTTGATGCCCAAGGCTGTGCTTCTTGGGGTCCGAAGTTTCGTTCATGAGCAGGGAGGGCCTGTCTGCACCTGCCTCTCAAATATCCCCACCTGAGCCTGGGTAGCAGCGAGCTCTCCTTCCTGTTCAGGGGCCTGTCTGTGGCCACAGTATTAGGAATGCACCTCTCTTTTTGTACTGATAGGAATCTCTATCCTCTCAAATCCCGCATCGGCAAAAGCATGATTGTCAGTGGATTATTCCCTTAATCTCTCCCATATCTCCCTTGATCCCACCACCCAGGGTTAACACATTGTTGATGCTGCACTACCAGCCTTGTGGTCACGTGCTCACCATGGCAGGGTCTGAGTGGGATCCAGTGTTGTGCTCAGCGTGGGGGCTGTGTAGGTGAGGCGGGAGGGGTGTGTTGAAGGGAGTCCCTTGCCAGTACTCAGTGTCGGCAGTGGCTCCACAGAGCAGGGTTATGTCTTTGTATTTTGGAAACATGATCCGATTATTCTGTTGAATTTTTGTAGTAAGGTTCCTTCCTTTACAGCGTTCTTCTGTCTTCTTTTAAGAGGACATTCATACTCAGTTTCAGAACGGTGGGGAAAGAGGCAGGGAACCACATTTGGAAGCATGGATTATTTTAAGACAGTAGACTAAGCAGTGTGGAGCCTTCTACAGTGTCCGTGGGTCCATTGCAGGAGTGCTGTGTGTGGTACAGAAGTTGAAGGAAACTCCTCATCCAGTGTGTGAAGTGGGGACATGGTGACAGCGTGAAGAAGGGGGCCATGTGCCAGGTGCCACCAGGAGGGAGGAAACCAAGGGAGGGAGTATAACCATGAGTTTATGGAAAAACACGCGAGGACCAGAATGAACACAGAAATGACTAAGTCAGTGTGCCTGTCTCTTGTAGGCTTCTCACTGGGAGGGGGAACCCAGACAGGTGGAGAGGGTGAGAGGTCTGTTGAAGCACAGAGAAGTCAGGCAGAGCTGCAGAGCTGCAGTGCCTTTAGCAAAGGATTGGACCCAGTAGGAAGGCTCCATGAACCCCTCACGGAGGGAAAAGCAACAGCCAAGCACGTGGGGATGCAGTCAGGGCTGGGTGTTGGTCTGAGAGGTAGAAATTGTGCTTGGCTCTAGGGTCCACTCGTATGTCAGACAGTGGTTGGCAGGCATGGCCTCAGTGACAGTGTGAAGGGTACTGACTGCCCTGCTAGCACACGTGACGTCATCCTCACAGCTGCAGGTGCGCACTGTAAGAGGAGGCATCCACTGCTTCCTGACAACAAGGAAAACATATGCAGTAAGCAAGCCTTGGTGTGTCCTCGTACTGTAAATCTGCATGTATAGGACTCAAGGACTACTTATTTTTAGCCCATTTTAGCCAGTTCCCTAACCTGGCTAACACTCTAAGCATCAGGTCAGTGAGGCACATCCCAGCCGCTCCTTAATCTGCCTCTATCCCAGCCTAACCCTCGAGTGCTCATCCCACGTGGTCAGACAGTTATTTATATCTATGCTAATTCCCCATATGACAGTCTCTCACTGAACCACTTCTCAGAATAAATTTCCTCATAAAGAAAGTTTCAACAGGGACATACAGAAATCACTTCATGAATATGCTGTCCTTTTTGCTGTCTTCGACTATCTACCACACAATGAGAATTTTCCTCTTTTACTTTCCTGTATGAATACTAGTCAGAGTTTTTTCAGATAAACAGAACCAATTGAAGATATAGATGTGAAGGATCTGCCAAATGTTTGTGAAAAAGACTATTCTGAAAAAAATTATGCACTTTTCAAAAAATTTTACACAAGAATACACATATCTTTTAATTTCATTGTTCCATGGGCTTCTTCAAATATCCTGTGTGCATATGAGATTTTATATATATGATTCCTCATAATTTAATGTCTGTATTTATATCAAATATAATAATTATATAATTTTATATTATATAATAAATTTCATATATAGAATAGATATATATATGTGAGATTTATTTTATGCCTGAGAAGTCCAAGAACCTGCCATCTATAATCTGGAGACCCAGGAAAGCTCATGTATCCAAGTCCAAATCTGTGAGAACTAGGGGAGCCGATGTTGTAAACCCCAGTCCAATCTAAGGGTTAAAATGTCCCAGGGGCCAGTGCTGTGGCGCAGCAGTAGGTTAACGCCCTGACCTGCAGTGCTGGCATCCCATACGGGTGCCGGTTCAAGTCCCGGCTGCTCCACTTCCTATCCAGCTTTCTGCTATAGCCTGGGAAAGCAGTGGAAGATGGCCTAAGTCCTTGGGCCCCTGCACCCACCTCGGAGGCCCGGAAGAAGCTCCTGGCTCCTGGCTCCTGGCTCCTGGCTCCTGGCTCCAGGCTTTGGATTGGCGCAGCTCGGGCCATTGCGACCAATTGGGGTGTGAACCATCAGATGGGGGACCTCTCTCTCTCTCTCTGTCTGCCTCTCCTCTCTCTGTGTAACTCTTTAAAATAAATAAGTCAATTTTTACAAAAAAAGAAAGAAGATAAAATGCCCCAGCTCAACAGGGAGGCAGGAAATTAAGGCCAGCTTCCTCCTACTTTTGTTCTATTCAGGCCCTCAATGGACTGGACTCTGCCCTCTCACACTGGGGAGAGTCATCTGCTAAATCCCCTGATTCAACGCTCATCTCACCCAGAGCCACCCTCATGGACCAGCCTTGACCCCTTAACTCAGAAAGTTGATACATAGAATTAGTCATCGCATCTCCCTGTACTGTGTTGGCACTGGCTGGGTAAAATAGAATTAGCAAGATCACTGGGCTTCACACTCAGTTTTGCTCTACAAATTCATACCACAAAGGTGATACTCCTTTCCAAAAATTTTTTTCCTTTTTTCTCATTAGGCCAAGTAAGAGCCATTTTGTAAACCCATGAGTGGCACCAGAAGTGGCAGTTTTGCAAGTGCACTAGGTACATGTTTTGTTTCCTGACGGTCATGGTTGCTTCAGTTAGAGCAGAAAGGAAGAAAAGCAAACAGAGAGCATGCCAGCAAGAGCGTTCTTCAACTGTGAGCGTGCTCCCAAGGGTGACTTAGCTTGCTCTTATGTCAAAAATCTTGATTCATTGGGATTTCTGGGTATCATTCTATTTGGGTGAAACATCACATGAGATGAGATGCCACTCTAAACTTTCTTAGGGAACTTGGTACCTTCACGCTAAAGTTAAGTAAATAAGAGTTCACTACAAGTTAAACCTTAAAGATTTTTTTGGAAAAAAGTATCTACACCATTTTTTATTTTAATTCCATTACAAAGGTACAAAATTTAAGGTTATGAAAGGAGATGAGAAGTTGCCACATTATCATACTCCTATTTAGGCCTTTGTTATGGCTGCCCACTTCGGGTGGAATTGAGTCTCCCCAATGTGTTCTATAAAATGTTGAATAATCTGATGCTTTCCTGCTTCCTCACTCTCATCATCACCCATCTGTCATTGCTCATGAGCTCAAGGCCACACAGTAAGTAGAAAGGCCAGGATCCAAACTCAGATTGACTCGAGGGTGTTACTCTTAGCTACCTTACTGGATAGATGCATGGATGGATGTAAGGATATGCAAGGATAGATGGGTGGACTGATGTTTGGATGTTCACAGGCACTGATGGACAGAGGAAGCATCTATAAGCAAATAGATGAAGGAAGTGAGAGAGGTGGAGGGAAAGGAGAGAGATCATCTGAAAAAAATTCCAACACTTCCTAGACTTCACACAGCCGGTCAAATCTAGAAGCGTTTTCATGAGCTTCCTCAGTACTCTTCAGTAAGATTTGGCACCCCATGCACAAAAGAAAATGCCCACACATACTCTCTCACCCATCCGAAAGATGCAGTCACACCGAAGTCCAGATATGTACAGTTATTCCAGAATAATCTATTTAACATTCTTTCCACTGCTGTATCTCTTTAGTCCAGTGACCGTGTATGTGGGTCTCTTTAGGCTCTGCATTTTATTCCATTGTCTGTTTTCTCATCCTTATACAAAACCACACTCTCTTAATTGCTGTAGTTTTGTATTAAGTCTCTATATTTGATAGTGTTGAGCACTCCAATTTCATTATTTTAGCTGAGTATGATAATATTTACTTTGTTGTTAAAACTGGTAACAACTGACATTTATTGAATGCTCATTTTATCTCTGTTAATATATGAATGTTTTATGTTTAATCCTAGCAGAAACCTGAGGAGATATAAGGCATTGTATGTTATTTCACTTTGTTGTTTTTGTTTTGTTTTGTTTTGTTTTGTTTTGTTTTTTTTCCTAATGAGAAAATTGAGTTCCAGAAGAATTAAAAGGTGGTCAGGTCACATTGCAATGAGGTAGCAATACCAAACTTTGCACCTGGGGCCAGCCTTGCTGCGCAAGCTCTACTCCATGATTAACATTCACTGTGTGCCTGGGATATGGCCGCAGACCATTTTTGCTAAATTGGCCGTCTTTTAGTGCTACAAGTCTTGATTTCCAGCGTTGACACTAGCCAGTAATTTTTTCCCTTCTCTCCATGCTCTCAAAAAAAAAAAAGAAAGAAAAAAAAAAAGGCCCATTGGGAAGGTGAACAGTGAAGCATTGGATTAGCTACTGTGTCTTTTCAGTGTGGATTTCATACTATTTTTAGTCATAATAGAAGGTAGAAAATACTCTCTAGTGTTTGATTAAACCAAACTTCAGGAGCTGGGAGAGCTGAGAAGGTTTCAAACCCCTGATCCCATGCCCTGAAATAGCAGGGGTGGCAGGTTCAGTTTGGACTGAACTTCCAGTTCTGTGCCCTTGCTGCCCTCTTTTTACCTCCTCTGCCCACAGAAGGTTCTGAACTTTCAACCTCTTCCCACGCAGCACCGCCCTCCAGAATCTAGATGTTAAGGAATACCAGGTCTAAAAATAGAAAACTCAAAAGTTTTCTAGGTTGAGCAAGATGATTGTTCTGCAAAGGTATAAATACACATGTCCTCTGAGAATTCATCAATATATTATCCAGACTGACCCTAAAACCACAAATAGTTCTAATTTGAATGTCTGTGCTGTGGAAAGCTAGTAAGATTTTCCTAGTAAGCTAGTAAGATTGTTCCTTTCCTGTGTTTCTTCTACAGCAAAATGCCCTGTGGGTCAGATCTTCTTATCTCTATTTCAAAGTCCACCATTTCCAAAGAGGTTACTAGTGCAGTAACTCAATATCATAGGAAAAATATTCCAGTTTGTCCAGTGTCCTCAGTCTGCCTCCCTCTAGTAATTTGTAAGTGGATTCCAAGTCTCTCTCAGTATAACGGGGGTCAAAGAAAGGACCCTTTTCAGCATCTGAAACTTGTCTGTGTCTTAAAAAATTCCCATGAGAACACAAAAATGGCGTGTGCATTTACCTGTGTCATCTCGTCATTCTTAGGTAATGGTACGCATTAGGTGGCATTGTGGTTTGAAAGGGTGTACAAATAACAATTTTCTAATGTAAAAGAGTAAATACTGACTCATCAAATGTTTGTTAAGCCCATCAAATGCCATTCTGGTGATTTAAAGGCCTAATGAAATGTGCGGGTACCCTAACAGTGAAAGAAACAGTAGTTTAGGAACTAAAGTTCAGTGCAAGTAGTCTCCACATTTTGTAATTTTTTATGGGATGAAGATGTTGAAAACTCATTGCATGGGTGTGGGGGGACACAGTTGGAATTTTAGACATAGCTGGGACTTTAGAAATCAGTCAGCTCATATCATTTATAAGTGAGAAGCCGAGAGCCCAGGGAGCTGAGATTAGATAATCTCTGTCATGGGGCAGCTCAAGAACCTGTTCTCCATACTCATGTTCCATTATTTGCGCTAAGTGGAAGCAGCTCTTGTCCTCTGAGACGCCAGAGACAATACTTGCCTCACCTCACATTAGCCCGTGGAAAATAGGAACACACCTACTTTGACAGGCAAAATACTATGTGAGTCCATAGGTTCCTTCTTGTTATTTTTAAAACATACATGGTGAGCAGGTATTTGCCCTAGTAGCAACAACACTGCATGAGATGCCTGTATTCTATATCAGAATGTTGGGGTTTGAGTCCTTGCACCAGCTTCCTATTAATGCAGACCTCAGATACCTTAATGGCGTAGTGTCTGGATTCCTGTAATGCACGTGGAGGACTAGATTGCATCCCTGTCTCCTAACTTCAGTCTGACCCAGTCCCAGCTATTGCAGACATCTGGGGAGGGAACCAGTGCATGGGAGATCTCTATCTGTCTCTCTGCCTTTCAAATAAAAAAAAATTTTTTTTTAAATAAAATTCTTTAAACAGACATTTGGCACCAGAAGTAAGATACTGTTTGGGATGCCTACATCCCACATCAGAGTGCCTGAGTTTGAGTTCTCCATTCCATTCCTGATTCCAGCATCATGTAAGCACACTCTGGGGGACAGCAAATGATGGCTCAAGTGGTTGCGTCCCTAAAAACTATGTGGGAGACCTACATTGAGTCCCTCTTTGACTTCAGCCTAGCCCAGCCTGACTATTGTGGGCATTTGGGGGGAGTAAACCAGCAGATGAAATCTCTCTTCCTTTCTCTGTCTCTGTCTCTCTGCCTATTAAATGAAAACATAAAATATTTTCAAAAATCAAACAAAGGTGGCCAGTGCTGTGGCTTAGCAGGTAAAGCCACCACTTGCAGTGCCGGCATCCCATGTGAGCTCTGGTTCAGGTCCTGGCTGCTCCACTTCCAATCCAGCTCTCTGCGATGGCCTGGGAAAGCAGTAGAAGATGGCCCCTGCACCCCTGTGGGAGACCCGGAGGAAGCTCCTGGCTCCTGGCTTCAAATCAACAAAGCTCCGGCTGTTGCAGCCAACTGGGGAGTGAACCAGTGGATGGAAAACCTCTCTCTCTCTCTCTCCCTCTCTCTCTCTCTCTCTCTCCGCTTCTCCTCTCTCTGTGTAACTCTGACTTTCAAATAAACAAACAAATCTTTAAAAAAATCATACAAAGGTAATTCAAAAATGTGGAAAATGGAAATAAAAATATATTTATTTTGATACAAAATAGTTGAAATCCATGCATATGAGGGCTCTTCAAAAAGATCATGGAAATGCATACTATGAAAAAATTATGTATGGATTTAAAAAATCCTTGCTTCAAAATAAACTGACCTTTGAATTGCATTTTTCCTCAACTTTTTGTAGTACCCTCATATGTATACATTACAGCTGCTTTCAAAGCCAGCCTACTTATAAATGAATTAGATGTCAGCAAATTAACAGAATCTGTTGTATCCTCAGCCCTGAAAATATCTTAATGTTCCAGACTTGAAAGACCATTGAGTTAATTCCTTTTTATACAGCAGAATCTCATTGTGTTAAAAATAGAATGCTTGAAAACAATTTGGTTTTTAAAATGTCTTACTATTTTTGTCTCATTGAAAGCTTCTCTCTAAATTTCATTTATAAAATCATTGCCTGCTAATTAAATTCTTTTTTTTTTTTCTCAGTAGGTATTGATGTTTTCCTTAAAAAGCAGTATAGGCCTCATCTTCCATGTTTTTGCTTGTTTATTTAAACCTAAGGATTTTGTCCTCAAGATTCAGTTCATTTTTGTAAGATGACACAAGTTTACATTTATAACTGTGTAGCCCAGGGCCTGGTCCACTTGATACGATGAACATGGTGATCCTGTTAGCCCACACTTGCATTGAGCTGCCTCCCTTGAAGGCACTCTCCCATTTAATTTGCACAGCTAGCTGATGAAGTTTGTACTCTTGTCACCATTTTACAGCTAAGAAGATTGAAGCATTAGACAGAGAAATGACGAGCCATGTGACTCAGCTAGCAGGTTGTAGAATCACGATCTGAACCCCAGCAGTCTAGTTTCCAGCATCTTTGTGGCCTGTCTCCATCATGAACTCTTGAACAAGTCATTTGGCTTTTCTGACAGCTCATATCTACAACACAAAAGGAGCAAATAGATCAGATCACATGTTCCTCCTGCTCGCTAACAGTCAATGCTAAGTAATTCCACTTTGCAAGTTTAATGCTTAGTTCTTTATGCTTGCCTCCAGTGTGAAAGCATGCTTAAAACATGGAGTCATAAATCCCAAATATGTAAATCTTTTCATTGTTTCTGGCGTAGGCATGCCAAGGGCCACATTGTTCTTGATTAGATGTTTGCCCAACCCTGACTGCAAGGGAGGAGTCTTAAAGAAGCCTAGGATGAAGACAGCCAATCACTCTACGTGGAGGTTGGAAACATTGGTTGTGGAGACAGATTCTGGGTTTGGATCCTGGCGCTGACGCTACCAGTTCCTTAGCTTCACTGTTCCTCATTGTTCTCATCTGTGAAGTAGGAATAGTAGTGATACTCCTGTTATTCGTGTAGATCCAAGCAGTTCAGAAAAGGAAAGCTCTTAGCAGACTGATCAGCGCATAGTATTCCCTCACCATGCGGAATTTCAGTTCTGGGGTCTAAATATTTCCAGAGGTTTTTGACACAATCAACCAGAATGATTAGATGACTCCACCTCTCCATATGTACAGGACCCCAAAGGCCATTTAGTAGGTTCTTCTGTCTTTCCTACAACTGTTACAGTCTTTTTAAGAAGTTATACAGTATACTGAAATTGATGATGGCAAATTGTGACTAAAGGGTGTGCATTTGGCTTGGTGGTTAACAAGCCAATTAGGAGATTCAGACCCCATATCAGAGTATGCGAGTTCAGTTCCCAGCTCTGGCTCCAGCTTCCTGCTTATGCAGAACACCCTGGGAAGCAACAATGATGGCTCAAGTAGGTGAATTCCTGCAACCTATATGGGAGACCTGAGTTGAGTTCCCGGCTCCCAGTCCCAGCTATTGTGGGCATCTGGGGACTGAAACAGCAAATGGGATTGCTCTCTATTCAATATCTGTTTCTCTTTCACACTGCCTCTCAAAGAAAAAAAAAAAAAAGTATAGTGACTTATAGCCACTGTTAATGAGTTTATAATATGAAGGGTCTTCAAAAAGTTCAGGGGAACATGTATTATGAAGAAACTATGCATGGATTTAAAAAAAAAAAAAAAGTTTGCACCAGAAGAAAGAAGTTGTCTTTTTTTCCTACTTTTCCACAAACTTTCTGAAGTCCTTTCACATGTGCGTTATGTGCATAATCTCAATTGCTCAAGGTTATGTATTTTACAGATGTGGAAATGGGTTCAGGGAGCCTTATTGGCTGAAGTTATATAGCATGCCAGGGAACATAGAATTTGATATTTGATTGCAAATCTGTCTCTAACTGTAGCCTACTGTCTTTATTCTTGCTTCTTCTATGACCTTAAATAATCTTGAGCATGTGTTCTCTTATGTGGTATCTGTACACTTGCTTGAATTTAAGCTTCTGTGTTAGTCATTTTGTGTGTCTTGTAACAGAAAGCTCAAAAAATTACTTAAACAAATCATGTACAAAGAATTCCATAGGAGGGCAGTTTTAGGTTGGCATGATGACTCCACCATGTCACCAGTGTTTCCTTCCAGCTGTCTAGGATACAGCCCTCATTTGTATTCTGACACAGTGGCCATGGGAGCCCCAGTTAGACTCCTGTGTTCCAAACGTGAAGGAGTCAGAAATAGGAAGGCAGAGGCAAAACAGGGTCAAGCCAGCTAAGTGTGTTCCTTCTTAAAGGTCTTTCCTGAAAACTACCCCGTAATTTCTACCTATCAGTCCTTGACTGGGTTTCAGTATGTGACTTCTCTTAATTAAAAGAGAGGTTCTGAGTTGGCCCTGTTTTTTTTTTTTTTTTTTTTTTTTTTTTAAAGCAGGGACCATTGTTTTCATGAGCAAAATCAAGATTCTATTATCATGGAACCCAACTTTCTTGTTTCTTGAAATGAACCAAATAAATTCATTCAGTGTGAACCCTCTGCAATGCCTGACTACATAGGCGAACTTGGTGTGTTGCAGAGGTTGAAACTGTCTGGAGGGAGATAAGAGTTGGTTCACCAGAAGCTAGGAACCAAAGGGACTCTTTCTTGGATATCCTAGAGTTGTCCAGTGGATAACTTGGCCCAGATTTAGGGAAAGGAAAAATAAAGTTCAGAATAGGACTGTAATCCTGGTGATTTGAATCTGGTTCCACTTGAACCATTAGTGCTGGGAGTAAGTCTGGGACAGACGAGTCCCAGACTCTTAGTATACCCTACACATTAAGAGTTAAAGTTGTGCTCTTCCTAAGATTTTACTTCATAAATGTCTCCTATGAGTGGAGAAGCTATCATTTTAGATCTGTGTGGTGAATGTGCAGTGGAGGCAGTGTTAAATGAAACACAGAATGAGGAAACAGAGCGCAACAGAACAATGGGCTTAGGGCCAAGTCCACTCAAGTGCGTCCTAACACTACCACTTGCAAGCCAAGACACCTCTGACAAGTCATCTAACGTTTCTCAGTCTCTTGTTTCTCGTCTTTTTAAATAAGGAGTTTAGATCTTCACGTGTGTGCTGTAATAATGCAGAAATCCTGACATCCCACTCCTGGCCGTTGACTGGTGGCAGTGGCATTGCTGGCTTTGGTGCTTCTATTACATGGCCAGGTGGCTCATCAGTAGGTGCTGGCTGTGAGCCCTCTTGGACTGCTGGTCATGATCTGCATTTCTGTTGAGGAAGAATTTGGTAGATAAAGGAGAGTGGGTGGAGAAATTAATTTGCAAAGCAGCAACTGCAAGAAAATGCCCTGGGCTCTTGATGTCAGTGACAGCAGGAAGCTTGCTGGGTCAGCTAAACTGTGGGTTTCAAATGCTCACTTGAGGCCACCTTAAAAAGCTTATGACGAAAGGCTTCATTTCTCCAAGTTTCACCTTCCTCATATGCAAAATGAAGGTACCCAGAATGCCTACCTCCCAGCGTTGCTGCAGTGATAATGCCTAGAGCCCTTGGTGCAATAAGAGATCCAACAAAGGCTGCTTATTAGGAATGATGTCATTTCCTACCCTCTGCACCCAAGCAACAGTGGGACTTACAGGTCTCAGTTTTGTCTGACTATCTCGGCTCCAGCAATCCCATAAAAGCTTTAACTAGGGCATAAAGTACACGTAGAATCATACCAGGTCCCAAAATGATCCTGTGATAATGTGATTAATAATGAGGTCTTGGATGGCAATAGCATTCTGAGGTGCTTCTGCAGAGTTGTAAATTTCATTGGCTTCAGTGCTTATGAAAGTGAGACTGACAGCTTATTGCCCAAAGCAGCAAACAGCACAACTTGCCTGTATTTATGTTCCAACTTCCTTAAATAGCTTTGCCTCTCAGGTCAAAACTTCACTTTGGCTGCCTCTTTGCCAGAAATGCAGGCTGGGTTGGGGTGACTTCTGTGTTCTTGCTTCTAATTGCTGGGATGTGAACAGACTTGACTAAGAATTAGGGGAAAATCAAAGAACAGCCATGTTCCTGGAAACAGTGTGCTGCTACAACATGCACTATCGTTGCCATCCCCTCTTGCCATATTTGTGTTAACTTTTATCCTTTCCAAAGTGCTTTCCTGTGAATTGCACATCTGATCCTCTCTGAAGCCTCAGGAGAAGGCAGAGGAAACTTCATTTCCATTCTTTTAGTTAAGAAAATCTAGGCTCAGGAATATGAACTGACTTGACTCTGGTTGGCGTGAGCAGGGCTTGAATGCAAATCTTTTCCTAGACCCTTTCTTTTCTTACATGACTGTGCTTTGCTGCTAGACTATCCCAATACATTCTCTGGAAGAAAATGGCATTCCCGAATCTTCCAATTGGTTTGCCTTCTTCAGAAGGGCCAAGTGTACAAGCACACACCACTTTGTTATTTTCAGCTGTTCAGAAGTCTGGAATTCACAGTATTTGCACAGGTTGAAGACAGAAGAGGTTTGTGTATGTTTCCTTGCAACTTTGCCAGAGCAGAACATATTCCCTTTAGGTTTGCTCAATGAGGGCCTGCACCAGACAGTTCTCTCTAAGTGGAGTCAATGCTCATCCACATGGCAGGCTCTTTCCAGGGCTCTCTCCAAGACCAGAAAATCTCTCCTGTCCCCCACACCCCCACCCCTCTCCTGGACTTCTGAGGCCTGAAATTCTGAACCCTGATGGCTAATGAAAGAGATCCCAATTAAAACTGAAATAATTTTCACTGTATACGTTTATATGCTTTTTTGAGATTTACCTATTTGAAAGGCAGAGTGACAGTGGGAGGGGAGGGGAGGCAAAAGTGCTCCAGTGAGCATACTTCCTTCTTCCGGTTTATTCCTCAAATAGCCACAATAGCCAGATCTGGGCAACACTGAAGCCAGGAGCCAGGAACTCCATCCTGGTCTCCCACATGAAAACCAAACACTTGGGTCAGTTTCCACTGCCTTCCCAGGTGCATCAATGGGAAAATGGGTTGGAAATGAGCGAACTGGACTCTAACTGGCACTCCTATATGGGATGCAGGTGTTGAAAGCAGTGGCTTAATTTGCTGTACCACAATATCAGCTGTGAGTTTTAGGAGGTCACAAAAACTAGTTTCTTGACTCCACAATGTCCTCATCCATAAGGCGTAAGTAGTAAGAGACATTTTGAAGGTCAAATGAAACGTCATGTATGTAGAAGGGCTTCAAAAATCTAACCTTGACAGATGGGATGAGGGGACAAGCAGAGGTGCTGGTCCTGGCACTGCTCAGAGGAGAAGAGGGGTGTCTGGACATAGAGCCCAGAGCGTTGTGTCTGACCAGAGAAAGATTGCAATGGGAAGACTCAATGTTAATCTTGTCTGATTTCATGGTTTGGCCCAGGACTGGACCAGTGGCCAATTGGGTTGCTTTGACCTCCAGCCATCTGTGCCTGGGAACATAAAACAAATGGTCAATGGGATCAGATGGCTAATGATCACAAATGTCCCCTGCTTACTGCTGTAAGAAAGAAAAGAGCACCCTGGAGAAATAACCATGATGCTATTCTGAATGGTGCAATTAACTGTATATTCAGGAAAGCCTATACTCTTTCAGCTATTCTGTTAAGGGAAGATTGCAAGTGACGGAGGAGCTGTGCCTGGCAAGGCAGTTTGAAAAAGCTCTGTAAGGTCAGGAAGGCAGATTTGGGCTTCTATTCAGTGACTACAGAACAAAGCCAAGTAGGCTCTTGTCTTGGGATGGTTTGGGAGCTTTTTTTTCTGCCAAAATGTGTGCCCAAGGGTAGGTCTGAGCATCTGATCTTAAGCTTCTAAGTTGTATTGGGCCATCCTTTGGTTGCTTTTTCAAAATTCCTTTTCTCCATCATTGCTTAAGCTAAAAATGCTTCCCATTGTCTCTCCTTGGAGACCCACATGTGGTAGTGTCCCCCTATTTTCCTGTTGTAAAACTTGCTGTCGTATTTGCCTTCTCTTTCCTCCAGCTAGTGAGACGTGCAACGACTTCCACCCGATGTTCTTCACCCACGACAGATCCTTTGAGGAGTTTTTCTGCATCTGTATCCAGCTTCTGAACAAGACCTGGAAGGAAATGAGGGCTACCTCGGAAGACTTCAATAAGGTAGAGTCTTGTAGGTGTGAGATGGGGCCAGGAGCTTCCTGGGTCATGAAAGATGCATTATCCACAGGCCTCTGCTATGTGTAGGAGGTGGCTCACAAGGTGGGGGAATGAGGAAGACTATAATTTTAGGTTGCTTTGAGAGTAGAGAGAGAAGTACCTGTGTAGACTTGAAACTATAGTGGTGGGGATGCTCTCCCCTCTCTAGGGATAACCTTGGAACAGCTCTGTTCATTTTGTGTAAGCCAGAAACATCGGCAGAGACCTTTTATGGGGGGAAATGTCAAGATGAACTTTTTTCTTTCATAACATTAATTTGGGACTTCTCAGTAATGCAAGATCTGTTGGGAAAGTTGCTCTCTCCACCTGTGCAGAAGTCTGGCATGGAGCAAATGAGATCAGGAGGACTGCTCTATCTCAGTGATTTCTTTACAGATTATGGATGTGTTGAGAGAATCTGCCCTGTGCTGTGTCACAATAATTTTTATTAAAATGAAACATGTCCTTCAGGGAACTGGGCAAGTTATATGTAAAGTAAGCATTTGATTCTTTGAACTGAAGTGCTCTTTGGTTTTCTATATTGTACTTTCTTGTAAGCAGGGACTTTATTTCCATTCGTGTGTGAATGTTGAGAGAGAAGTGTATTGCCTGACTCTAAGAAAGTAGAAACGCTGTCCATACTTTTAGAGATAAATAAAATCTTTATCCTTCAATAAGGGTCTAATTAACAATAATGCCATGGCTAATAACCACTGGCCTTATGGTTGGTACAGGTGTATTTTGGCCTTTAATTATATTATTGTGCTATACAATGTATGGCCCATCACCAGTGTCCATTCATCTGGTGCCAAGGGATGATGTCAACTGTAAGAGTCTAAGAGTTTAGGCTCAAAGTCATGCAGGGGGTCTTTGTGAACTCTTGCATCATGCATCACATAATAATTGAATTCCAGCTACGCTTAATGTTCATATCAGTCTCTGTCTTCCTGTTGTCTTCTCTCTGAATTCACATCTCTCCTTTCTTTTCCGGTATTTCTGGTTTATGCCATCTTGAACCAATACCAGTCAAAAAGAAAGAAAACCAAGGGAAGAACCCAGGCTTCAAACAGATTCAATCCTGACCATCTGCCCCAGCATGGTGATCTCACCTGCTGTTGGGACAGACAAGTCATTCAATGCGGTGACTTTTCCCTTTGCATCTTGGGTCATCTATGGAATACATAGAAATCGGCTCCCGCAGGGCTCCTCCCTGGACAGCACTGATCTGGACGCCACTACAACTGAGCAGCTGTCCCTGAGGCAAGGCTTGATTCAAGGAGAGTGGAAGAGAGCAGCCCATGCATCCCCTTGTGTTTCTAACTGCGACCTCCTGAGTGCACTTCACTTGATTATGAGAGACGTTGTAATTCAGGTTTAAATCATCCTTGGGGGAGAGGGAAGGAGGAGCAGTGAGGCCTCTGTAGAATAAAGTCAAAAGAAAGAGACGAGCTAAATCAGTAGTCTTCCCGTACTGCAGTGGGAACGCAACGCTGTCCTCAGCTCTGTGTGCCTGCACACCTGCTCTGCAGGAGAAGGGGACCTACCTCACTGACGACCATGTGTTTGGGCTTGGGTCAAGAGCAGATATCATTCATGGTTCAGGAAAGGGAAGAACCAAGACTTTTAATTTTCTCCACTAAATATTTTTGCTATGTTTGCCTTTTCTTCTGATTGCTTTTGTGGCCAGAAGAGTGTATCTGATTGACACACTTATCACATGTGTAATCATTTCCTATTGCTGCTCTGACAAACTACCACAAACTCGGCAGCTTAGAGCATACAAATATATTATAATACAGTTCCAGAGTTCGAGAGCCAAAATAGGTTTAAGTAGGCTAAGGTCAAGGAGTAGGAAAAGCTGTGTTTCTTTCTGGAAGCCCACGGAGCAAGTCAGTTTCCTAGTTGTTTCCAGTCTTTATAGGCTTCCTGCATTCTTTGGCTCATACCGTATTTGTCCACTTTCAAAGGCAGCAACTGCAGGACCAGTCCTTCCCACTTTTCTAATCCCTATTCCCCCTTGATCTTCAACTCTTTTACTTTCAACAACCTGGAGAGTCCTTTATAATCTCCCTATCTTGACGGCAGCTGATAGCAACCTTAAATCCAGCTACAACCTCAATTCTCTTTTGCTGGATAACATAACATATTCCCTGGTTCTGGGGATTGGAACATGGGCATCCTTGAGGGAACCATTATTTTGCTCATCACAGAGTATATTTGATTTGTAACTGCATTAGATTTTTAGGGGTGTCTATCCATTTAAATGAATGAAACATGGACAGATAAGCCTTTTGTTTGTTGCTTCTTTGTGCTGGTAGATGTAAACCCAGTCACAGAGTTCTGCTAGTGGCTGCTCAATTACAGATGAAGTTATGTCCCTGTTCTTTTATGTCCCTGTTCTGCCTCCACCAACCTTTCCCAAGGCGGCACCTCTGTGAGAGCCTCTGGCTCAGTGGAAAGACTGACTTTCTGATTTTTTTCCTGCCTCCCATCTATCAGCCACTGCTCTGCTTTACCTGATAATACGTTGGAGAAGAGAGAAGAGCTGAAATTGCAATCAGTTCACTTTTCTTCTTGTTATTAACTTGGTAGCTGAGGAGATTGAATTTAAGAACAAATGTAGGTTTGGAATTACTGGTAGGTTTCATGTTTTTTCTTGTTCCCTAAGACTGTCCAAAATTTGAATGCAGAAATATTTTAAAAGAGCTTAACGTGCAGCATAGTTTCTTTTGAATTTCTTGGACACTGTCGCAGGCTTTCACCACTTTGAACGGAACATGGAAGGCAGAAGCATTGTTCAACCCGAAACCCTGGGCTCGACAGAAAGGGCTCAGCTATCTGCCGCCTTTGTCTCCTCACTGGGGAAACAGTGCCCTTCAATTCAAAATTTTGATTTGTGTGACAAACTATGCTGAATTGTATCAGAGGCAGAAATATCTTCTGCAGTCTCTCTTGCTTGGGACACCAGTTTAGAGCTAGCTACTGCTTGGTAGTTAATGCCAGTGCTGGAGAGAATGTTTGGAAAAGCAGCTGTCCTCTGCTTTTCTGGGCTTGGAAAGCAGCAGATGGGATGTTTTTTTATTTATATAAGAGAAGTAGAATTGGAGAGTGATTAAAATATTTATGCTTTTGAAAAGTACTTTCTTTCAGTTTCTCAATATAGCAGTCTGCAAAATAATCCATTGATTCAGGCCATTGAGTTTGCATTCTATGTTTTTGCCTTTTATTACCAATATTTTAGAGCATGCATTATTCATTTTTATGGGTATTAGAGAAGTGCTAAACTGCAGCTGGTTACCTCGGCACACAAGTGGCCCCATAATCATTTCTTTGAAGCCCTCATTTTTGAGCAGGGTAGGAAAAAGGATGCAAGTGATTTGAATATTTCAGGTGTGGGAATCTCACTTAAAGTGTTTGTGGCTGACTGCTTCACTTTAAACATTCTAACAAGAATGTACTCATCAAAATATATATTTGTTTGTAGCAGTGTTTCATAATTTTGGCTGTACATTAGAATCACCTGAATGGGTTTTGAAAACCTTGTTATTCCAGTGCACAGTTGAACCACAGGCCAATCAAATCATGGGGGGAGAGGGGCACTTTAAGGTAGGTTGATCACTGAAGGTGTTTTGTGTGACGAGGACTGTCATCAGTTGACACATGTGACACAGATCACCAACCAGGGCAAATTGAGTGCATTGAAGGAGTAGCGAGTATGCTGGTGGCTTCTAAGACCCAAGTGCTAATCCTCACAGTGCCCCTCAAGAGCTCTGTGCCTGCAAATTTTAAAGTGAAAAAATAAATGAATCCTAGTATCTCATTGCCCTCTCTTAGAACGGCGTGATATTAAGTTGAAGTAATAAGTGTGAAGATGCTTGAAGAGGTAAATGTCGAATGCGCTATAAAGTGTTCTTTTTGGATTTAATAAGATAAATCCTGCCTGTGAAAGATGAGTAAATTGCCCTTTTCAAAAGAAGACATTTTTTGGGCCATTATGTTAAAAAGGAAAAAGAAAAGTGAAGCTCTGAACCCCGCGTTAAATTCTGAACTGAATTAATAACCCATTTAACGTTGGCAAACAAATGGACTTTCAGCTGAAAATTTCATGGATTTTGGCAGGGTCTTCTTTCAAACAAGTGTATTGGGTAATTTAGTTTCCCATGTGACATGTTATAGGATCAGCCTGAACATCAGCAGGTCCCACCATGCTCATGTCCTTAGTGGCTGTAGAGAATTAAGGCCTCCCCAACAATTACTTAGTTGTCCAAACCTCTACAAGGATGACTGAGCCTATTTTTGTATTTATTCATAGTGTTGGCACTATTTAGATGATCTCAAAATCAGTGTCATAAGCCACACTTTCAAGTTACCAAAATGGAAGAAACTAATGATTGGAACAATGTGGTCACTCTAGTAAAAGCACTGTTTTGAAACATCCAGCATTGTATTAAGCTAAGCACACACAGTAGAAGTTAAAACCTCAGGCTCTCAGATGAGAAAACAGCCTTCAAAATCGCAGAGGCTGTGCATGAGAGAACCCAGGCCCATTAAACAAAGCCGCAGCTGCCTCTGGCCAGGCCCTGAGCTTCATCGGAGTCAATGAGAGAAAATCTCAATGAGGAAGAACTGGAAAGAGCAGGTCAGAAGGAATCATCCTGAGAAAGCCCCTGGAAGATTTCTCCATAACAAATAGCCGCCCACTAGTCGCATCTAGTGGATTGTGGTATGGTATGCAAAAGAAACTGCTAGGAACCTTAAAGGCAGCGAGCACGGGAGTAAAACCAGGGAACATCTTCACTCTCCTCACTGCTTTCAGCTTACTGACTTTCTGTGCGTGCTTGTCAGGGGCAATTATCTATTCAGGAGTCCCCTTCCTGGGCGAGCCCAACTCCACAGTGGTGCAGACGGCGCTCTGTTGGTTAGCGGAGCTGGCCTAGGGAATGAAAGGTGGTCTGTAACTCTCACCATGAATAAACATGAATCTCCTCATTTGCATGAGGCAGGTGACTGTAAAATATCTCAGAGCAAGTTGTGAAAGGAAGCTTTGTGCGTCAGTGCCCAGGGGAAGCTGGGGGAACTCAGGGCTGTTTATCTTCATTAGAATTCCATCTAGTGTTGCTGTTATCGATCTGAACTGGGCCTGGTGTGGCTAATAAAGTAGGTGTATGTTTTAATTGAAACATGAATATTTAAGTAGAGGCGAAGTCTTTTAAAGAGCCCTAATGTCATATGATGAGGTTATCCATTTTTCAGCTGTCTAGGCCGTTAGCAAGTGTTTATTCAAACGGCTTCTCCTATTGCACAAAGGTCCTTGGATTTGTCACTGGGCAGAAACCTCCCCTAGAAGGGAATGCATTGTATAGATTTTTTTTTCTTTTGATGTTTCTCATTGAATGGGTAGCAAATGGTGTTAGGCCAGAATTTATGCTGCTAAGCTATTCATTTAAGGTAGTGCTACCCTTTTTTGATGGAATTTGCCACATTCTACTGGATTGCCATTAAGGTACATCTCCTGTGTTTCACTTCACTGTTAGTTACAGTGTCTAGGACAGCAGGAAGACCAAGACAGTGATTTGCTAAAAAAATTTTTTTTGAGGAAGGCAAATATATTTTATTTTTTCTCCAGAAATCTTTTATTTAAAGAATACAAACTTAATGCTTTTCATAAATACAACTTTAGGAATACAATGATTCTTCCCACTGTACCTGCCCTCCAACCCACACTCCCACTCTCTTCCTCCTCCCTCTACTATTCCCATTCTTATTTTTTCCTAAGATCTATTTTCAATTAACTTTATATACATATGCATAACTTGATACTAAGTAAAGAATTCAACAAATTGTATGAAAAAAAACTTCCTCAACAGTTGAGACAAGGGCTCTTCAAAGTCATTGCATCTTGAAGTGTTAATTTAACTTCAATAGATTACCTTTTAGATGCTCTATTAGTTATCATAGATCAGGAAGAACATTTGGTATTTGTCCTTTTGGGACTGGCTTCTTTCACTAAGTATGTTTTCCAATTTCGTCCATTTTGTTGCAAATGACAGGATTTCATTTTTTTAACCTCTGTGTAGCATTCCATGGTGTATATATCTCATTAATTTCTTTATCCAGTCTTCAGCTGGTGGGCATTTGGGTTGATTCCATACCTTAGCTGTTGTGAATTGAGCTGCAATAAACATTGAGGTACAGCTAACTCTTTCATATGCTGATTTTATTTCCCCTGGGTAAATTCCCACGAGTTGGATGGATGAGTCATATGGTAGATCTATATTCATATTTCTGAGGAATCTCCATACTGTCTTCCACAGTGGCTGTACCAATGCACATTCCCACCAAAAGTGGATTAGGATACCTTTTTTCCCACATACACACCAGTATTGGTTGTTTGTTGATTTCTATATGAAAGCCATTCTAACAGGGGTGAGGTGAAACCTCATTGTGGTTTTGATTTGTGTTTCCCTGATGGCTAGTGATCCTGAGAATTTTTTCATGTGTCTACTGGCCATATGGATTTCCTCTTTTGAAAAATGCCTGTTTAAGTCGTTTGCCCATTTCTTGACTGAGTTGTTTGTTTTGTTGTTGTTGAGTTTCTTGACCTCTTTATATATTCTGGTTATTAATCCTTTATCTGCATAGTTTGCAGATAATTTTACCATTCTTTCTGTTACCTCTTTCTATGCTGAGTATTTCTTTTGCAGTGCAGTAGCTTCTCAATTTGCTGTAATCCAATTTGTCAATTTTGGATTTGATTGCCTGCGCTTCTGGGGACTTTTCTAAGAACTCGTTGTCAGTGCCAATGTCTTGCAGGTTTTCTCCAATGTTCTCTAGTAATTTGATGGTATCAGGTCATAGATTTAGGTCTTCAACCCACTTTGAGTGAATTTTTGTGTAAGGTGTAAGGTAGGGATCTTGCTTTATACTTCCACGTGTGGAGATCTAGTTTTCCCAGCAGTATTTGTTGAAGAGACTGTCCTTGCTCCAGGGATTGATTTTATCTCCTTTGTCAGAGATCAGTTGGTTGTAGATGCATGGGTTGATTTCTGGCATTTCTATTCTGTTCCACTGATCTTCAAGTCTGTTTTTGTGCCAGTACCAGGCTATTTTGATTATAACTGTAGTATGTCTTAAAATATGATATTGTGATGCCTCCGGCTTTGGTTTTTGGATAAGATTGCTTTAGCTATTCGGGGTCTCCTGTATTTTCATTTGAATTTCAGCATCATTTTTTTCTATATATTTGAGAAGAACGTCCTTGGTATTTTGATTGGGATCACATTGAGTCTGAAAATTGCTTCAGATAGTATGGACATTTTGATGATATTGATTCTTCCAATCCATGAACATGGAAGATTTTTCCTTTTTTGTGTGTCTTCTTCTATTTATTTCTTTAATGTTTTGTAATTTTCATTGTATAGATTGTTGACATCCTTGGATAAATGGATTCCAAGGTATTTGATTTTTTTTTACCTTTTGTGAATGAATTTATCTTAGAAGTTCTTTCTAGGCCATGGGGTTGTCTGTGTATATGAAGGCTATTGATTTTTGTGTGTTGATTTGATATCCTGCCACTTTGCCAAACTCTTCTATGAGTTCCAATAGTCTCTTAGTGAAGTCTTTTGGATCCTCTATATATAGAATCATGTCATCTGAAATAGGGGTAGTTTGACTTCCTCCTTCTCAATTTGTATCTTTTTTTTTTTAAATTTTTTTTAACAGGCAGAGTGGACAGTGAGAGACAGACAGAGAGAAAGGTCTTCCTTTTGCCGTTGGTTCACCCTCCAATGGCCACCACAGCTGGCGCGCTGCGGCCGGCGCACCACACTGATCCGAAGGCAGGAGCCAGGTGCTTCTCCTGGTCTCCAGTGGGGTGCAGGGCCCAAGCACTTGGGCCATCCTCCACTGCACTCCCAGGCCACAGCAGAGAGCTGGCCTGGAAGAGGTGCAACTGGGAAAGAATCCAGCACCCCAACCGGGACTAGAACCTGGTGTGCCAGCACCGCTAGGTGGAGAATTAGCCTATTGAGCCACGGTGCTGGCCCAATTTGTATCCTTTTGATTTCTTTTTCTTGCCTAATGGCTCTGGCTAAAACTTCCAGGAATATATAAATAGCCATGGTGAGAATGGATATCTTTGTCTGGTTCTGGATCTCAGTGAGAATTCTAACTTTTCCCCAGGATGCTAGGGCCATGGATTTGTCATAAATTGTCTTGATTGTGTTGAGGAATGTTCCTTCTGTACCCAATTTGCTTAAAGTTTTCATCATGAAAGAGTGTTGTATTTTATCAAGTGATTTCTCTGCATCTATTGAGATAATCAAATGTTTTTTTTTCTTCAGTTTATTAATGTGATGTATCATATTGATTTGTGAATGTTGAACCATCCCTGAATATCAGGAATAAATCCAACTTGATCCCAGTGAATGAGTTTCTGATATGTTGTTGGATTTGATTGGCTTATATTTTATTGAGGATTTTTGTGTCTATGTTCATCAGGGAAATTGGTCTGTAGTTCTCTTTCCCTGTTACATCTTTTTTAGGTTTAGAAATTAAGGTGATGCTGGCTTCATAGAAAGAGTTTGAGAGGATTCCCTCCCTTTCAATTATTTTGAATAGCTTGGGCAATATTGAAGTTAGCTCATCTTTGAATGTCTGGAAGAATTCAGCAGTGAATCCATCAAGTCCTGGGCTTTTCTTTGTTGTGAGGGTCTGATTCAATTTCCATCTTGGCCATTGGTCTATTGAGGTTTGCTGTGTCTTCATGGCTCAATTTAGGCAGATTGTATGTGTCCAGGAATCTATCCATTTCTTCTAAATTTCCCAATTTGTTGGCATGCAATTCTTTGTAGTAATTTCTGATGATTATTTTTTTATTTCTGTGGTGCTTGTTGTTAACATTTCCTTTTTCATCTCTAGTTTTATTGATTTGAGTCTTTTCCTCCATTTTTTTGGTTAATTGGGCCAATGTTATGTCAATTTTGTTTCGTTTTTCAAAGAAACCCAGGTTTTCCTTTCACTGCTCTTTTTTTGTATTTTTTTTCAATTTTGTTGATTTCTCCTCTAATTTTAATTATTTCTTTTCTCCTACTAGTTTTGGGTTTGGTTTGCTTTTGGTTTTCTAGGTCCTTGAGATACATTGATTTCTCTATTTGCTGCCTTTCCAGTTTCTTAATGTAGGCACCATTTGCTATAAACTGTCCTGTTAACACTGCTTTTGCCATATCCCGTAAGTTTTGATATGTTGTATTGTCATCTTCATTCATTTACAGAAATATTTTGATTTCTCTTTTGATTTCTTCAATGACCCATGTTGTTCAGTCTCCATGTGTTTACATATGTTTTAGAGATTCTTAAGTTGCTGATTTACAGCTTCATTCCATTGTAGTCAGAAAGATGCATGGTATGATTTCAATTTTTTTGAATTTGCTGAGACTTGCTTTATGGTCTAGCATAAAGAAAGTTCCATGCAGTAGTGAGAAGAATGTGTATTTTGCATCTGTAGGATGAAAAATTCTGTAGATTTCCATTAGGTCCATTTGGTCTATAGTGTGAATTAACTCTGTTAGTGCCTTGCCGATTTTCTGTGTGGTTGATCTGTCTATTGTTGAAAATGGGATATTGAAAAGTCCCTCATTCCTATTGTATTGGACTCTATATTTCCCTTTAGATTCATTAACATTTCTTTTAAATAACCAAGTGCCCTGTAATTAGGTGCTTATACATTTATAGTAGTCACATCTTCCTGTTGAATTGATCCCTTAATCATTACAAATTGCCCTTCCTTGTCTCTTAACAGTTTTTGCATTGAAGTCTATTTTGTCTGACATTAGGGTTTTAGCCCTTTTTTTAAAGCATGGAACATCTTTTTGCACACTTTCATTTTTAATCTGTGTGTATCTTTGTTGATGAGATGTATTTCTTGCAGGCAGCAAATAGATGGATTTTTTAATCCATTCAGCCAGTCTGTGTCTTTTAATTGGAGAGTTGAGGCCATTTACATTAAAGGTGACTATTAATGAGTAAAGAGTTGGCCCTGCCATTTTCCACAAATATTCCTATTTTTTACTTTGGATTCCTTTGTACTTTAACTGGGAGATTTTCTGCCTTCACCTTCTTGAATAGTGATGACCATGTTTCTGTGTGTAGCAGGTCCTTAAGCATCTTTTGTAAGGCTGGATGACTGGTTACAAATTCTTTCAATTTCTGTTATGGAAGGTCTTTATTTCACTTTCATTCATAAATGAGAGCTTTGCATGGTATAGAGTTCTGGATTGACAGTTTTTTTCTTCTCTTAAGACTTGGAATATATCTTCCCATTCTCTCCTAGCCTATAGGGTTTTGATGAGAAGTCCACTGTGAGTCTAATTAGAGATCCTCTGGAATTAATCCAGCGTTTCGCTTGTGCACATTTTAGAATCATTTATTTGTATTTTTCTGTGGAGAGTTTGACTACAATGTGTCATGGTGAAGATCTTTTCTGATCATGTCTATCAGGAGTTCTATGTGCTTCCTGTACCTGGACATTCCTTTCTTTCTCCAAATTGGGGAAGTTTTCTGTAATTATTCCACTAAGAAGGCCTTCTAATCCATTCTTTCTTTCCATGCCTTCAGGGACTCCCAAGACCTGTATTTTGGGTCATTTGATAATATCCTGTAAATTTCTGACACTCTTTTTCAGTTTTCTTATTTCTTCTATTTTTTTTTTCTTTTTGGTCTGACTTTAAAATTTCCAGAGATTTGTATTCTAAGTAGGATATTCTATTTTCTTCCTCACTGAGTCTGTTCTTAAAGCTTTCTACAGTATTTTTTATTTGTTCTATTGAGTTCTTCATTTCTAATATTTCATTTTGATTTCTCTTTAAAAATCTCAATTTCATGGAAAAATTTTTCATGCACATCATGTTCAGATATCTTTAGTTCATGAATTTGCTTCTGATTACTTCTAAGTAATCCTTTGATCAATTTTTTGAATTCCATTTCTGGCATTTCATCAACCTCTTCATCTATGCTTTCTAGTATTTGTTTATGTAGATTCCAGTGTATATGCTTTATAAAAATCAGGGTATTAATAACAGATAATATGGGTCTGGCCAAGTCTAGGAGGCCACTGTATGAGATTTCTGGATCTCTTTTGCATCACCCTCTAAGGAACTTTTATAGACTTTTTCTCTCCGTAATCATCCTTCCTGCTGAAGGTATAATTACAGATACATTTTATGTCTGTTTATGCTGTTAATGGATATCTGTGCTTTATGCATAAAAAGAGCAAGGTTTTTTTGTTTTTGTTTTTGTTTAGTGTTTTTGCTTCTATGAGAACTAATGCTCGTGCTCCTGGGGATGAGATCCCCTCCTTCTCTGAGATTTGTATGGTATAGGTGAAGCAACCAAGTCTACAAGCTGGCAGGGGACTTCAGTGGCAATCTAGGCCTGACCCTTCACCCATGTGATCTTGAGCATGTCCTTGAACCATCAGGTCCTCTCTCATCTGTGAACAAGTGATGGAAATAACAGCAACAACAGCAGTGATTCCCAGAGTCATTGTGAGGATGAGACACTCATAAGTTTGCTGTGCAGACTGCCCTACATGAATGAGAGGTGCTAATCTCTAAAGGGCAAACCTAAATTGTAATTTGTACTTGGTCTTGCAATATAATTGACTTGCTTGGTTCCCAACATAGTTAATCACACATATATAAGCACAGCTTTTTATGTACTTCTATATGCGAATACACTGAGCTATGGTTTGGGTGCAGAAGGGGATTTTGACCATGGCAATGATGAATGCCTGAGTGAGGATGAAGCCCTCTTGTCTGGTTTCCCTTCCCTGTAGGTGCTGAGGGTCCACCTCCCCCTCCCCGGCCTCCTGCAAAGGAAGGCACTGTGGGAGATGCAACGGGCTGGGTGGAGTGGTGATCCAGGAGCCCAGGCCCACCTTTCCAGCCAGATGACCTTGTGTAAGGGACTCAGCCCCATCTGCTCCCGATCCTTCATCTGCTGGAGGGGAGAGGAAAATTACCCGTGGCTAGGATCGCTCTGTGACTTGCTGATAAACTGCTTGGCTCAGGGCAGGCGTGGAGCCAGTGCCAGTCAACAGTAGAGTAAAGCTGGGAGAAGACCCAGAGACACAGGATTCTAATTGCTTTGGAAAAGGAAAAGAATCCACTTGGCACTGCTGGTGGCAAATGTTTTCCAGAAAGGTAGGTAAGCTTCTCCCTCAAAGGTAGTGACTAAATAGAGCCCCTGTCTCTTGTATTGTCACAGTGGCCATATGACATTGATGAAGAACATAGAGCTGAGTAAGTGGTCCATGCCCAGGGACTGTCCTGCAGTGAAGCCAGTATGCCCAACACCTCTCTCAGCTGCCCCTGGATTCACAAAGGAGGAACAGGAGAGGGCCCTGAGTCATCGAGGAAGAAAGAGATCTTATTGACCCTGTTTGTTTAATTTCTATAAATATGGTTAAACTGTTTAAAATCTATTGAAAGGCTAGCTGTGACCTTTAGTTGGCTCAAGATGATGCTAATATGTTTTCCTTTCTGGACATTCTCTATAACTGGAGCTTTTATACAACTTGTATTCACTAGAGTGTGTCTCATAAGTAATTTTGGATAAGCCTAACCATGGTAACTGTTCTTGGGTGTTCTTTTGTGATCAAAATCTTGCATACATGGAGTTCTTCTCACTTCCAAAAACTTACGTGAGCCATTATATCTTTACTTCTGTAACATGCTAAATTGAGACCTGCCAGTTATAAGAAAATAATTGCTACTCTTCTGATGGACAGCAATGAGCTATATCAGATATAGAGTAGTGAGATCCATCATTGATTCAATTTCAGACTATCCCTGAACATAAAAATGTTGACCCTCTAAGTCAACTGCTTTATATAACTCTACTAAGCGACTTCTGAAAGTTCTTTCCCTTTTATTAACTACACTTTGGGGCTCTGTATGAGTTGCTAACAGGTTCCTCTGACCTGAATTCCAGCTTCCATTGTGGATTATGTGAAGGACTTGATAATGGTACAGAAACCATTAGATTAGTATATGTCCAATTAAAAAGAAATTACCTGTAATTTAAATAAGCTGTAATGAGCTTTAGGCACTTAAAATTAAAGGGCAGATAAGAATAAGGTTGAGTAGCTAAGAAGGGTACCATTAGGTGGGAATCTCTCATGAACTAAAAGTCTTCATTGATTTAAAAGAAAATATTTATCTTGTAATTGGAAAGTAAATTATGTTAGATGGGAGGTTGTGCTCGCACTTCTGGAAAAGGACATGTCTCCTAAGATAAAACAGATGAGCTGTAGGTGCTGTCCTGTGGATGCTCCCTAGTGCTAATCGAGGGCACCAGATGGTGTGAAGGATGGAAGATTGAGGGAAGAGAGGGGTCTTAGAGAAGATCAGATAAGATAGGCCTGAAACACAGGAGGAACAAAAGCCACTTGGGAAAACTCCAGAACAGGATTAGGGAGAAATTGAAAGATTCCAAGTGAGATTCCCAAGCGCTATCTGCAAAAATGCCAGATTTAGGAGGCCAGGAGTTGAAATATATATTTAATTTTTAAATATGCATATTCAGCTGCCAAATTATATTATTATATGCCTGTAGAAGCTTTTCAAAATTGTCCTTCTATATCTGAGCAACCGTGAATTATGGGTCAAGATTTTCCACCTTCATATTAGTAAATAGGAGCTAAAATGGTCACCTGCCTATTCAGCCCACACACGGGCATCCAACTAGATCACTGTGCATGAAACTAAGCCATTGACTCAAACAGGTCAGAAACAGGGATGGGGATTAGAGGTAAGAAAAGGTGAGCACATGGCTTAGTGGTTAGAACTGCAGTAGATGCCTCAATCCATATCAGTACCTGGGTTCAGTAGTGAGCTCCAGCTCCTGACTCAAGTTTCCTACTAATGCAGACCCTGGGAGGCAGCAATGATGGCTCAAGTAACTTGGTTCCTGCCACCCATTTGGGAGACCTGGATTGAGTTCCCAGTTCTTGCCTGGTCCAGTCCCTAGCTATTGCAGGCACTTGAGGAATGGACCAGTGGGTGGGATCTCTCTCTCTCTCTCTCTCTCTCTCTGATTGATAAATTAATTTAAAAAATAAAAAAAAGGAGCACTAAAATAAGGCTATATTTGACAGTCATTTCTCCCTTTTGTGGCAGTTATCATAGGGAAAAATAAACTTTAAAACTTGAATTACAGAGGAGAAAATTAAGAGTTACATGTTCTTTTCTTCTCCCCTCCTCTCTCTTCCCTTGCTTTTGTTGCTTCTCTGTGTTTTCCTGATAGTCTTGTAAAATAAATAATATTAGTAGGTGCTCAGTGAAGCCATGTAGGAGGAAGTCATTTGGGCAAGTAGTCAACTCACCTGTCATTCATGTCCTTGGGCCAATACGTTGTTTGGGAAAGTTCTCAAACCTGCAGTGCTCACTCTTGGCAATACTTGCTGGAAGGCCTCTGAAATGCCCCCTTTGTTCTGTCCCTCCCTGTGAATACCCATATCCCAGCTTATCATAGGAACTACAATTCTCAGGCTTCTTGAGATCTGAACCTAGTTTTTACTGTATTCTCGGTATCTAGCACAGTGTCTGGGATTTAGAAGGCATTTACAGTTAGCATTCCACAGCCATCATACATCTAGCGTGACAATATAAGTGGTCACATCTTTTTATTAGGGTCACTTTCCAACCTATGCCTTAAATACTATCTATGCTTTAAATGATTTTTTTAAACCTGGGAATACAGCTGTGACAAGACAAGATGGTTCCTGCTCTCATGGATCTGACAGTCCAGTCAGTTTCCATTTGGAATCTTATGGAGTTGTCCCTCTTGGTGAAACCACTCAGTGGTCAAAGTTACTACAATCATGCCGTGGTTCTTAGCCTTTTTATCCTTGTCTTGGTCCATGCATTCTTCTTCTTTTCACCTCAGAACTGGCAGATTGCATGGCTGGTTGCAACGTTTCACAGCAGCATGGTGGAACTGTAGTTCCCCATCTTTCTCATGACGTCAGTGATGGGTGAAGTGTCTTTCTCCCACGCTTCAGCTTTTGACTTCTTTGGCTGGTGAGATGCACCTGCACCTGAGATAAACAAAGGCTTGATTATTGCTTCTGTAGTTGTACTGGGTTCCTTCACTTTTGCCAGTATCATGAGAACTACATGCTGTTGGTAGTCCCTGCCCCTACACTGCGGGAACCAAAATGAGACACATGGAGCAGCTTCCTCTCTCAGACCACAGAACTCCAGTTTGAAATAGTCACTCTGGGGCTGGTGCGCTGTGGCATAGCAGAGTAAAGCCACCACCTAGCAGTTTTGGCATCCCATATGGATGCCGGTTTGAGTCCCGGCTGATCCACTTCTGATACAGTTCTCTGTTATGTCCTGGGAGAGCAGTAGAAGGTGGCCAAGTCCTTGGACCCTTGTACCTGCATGGGAGATCCAGAAGAGGCTCCTGGCTCCTGGCTCCTGGCTTTGGATCGGCGCAGCTCTGGCCGTTGTGGCCAATTGGGGAGTGAACCAGCGGATGGAAGACCTCTCTCTCTTCCTCTCCTTCTCTCTCTCTCTTTCTCTGTGTAACTCTGACTTTCAAATAAATAAATAAATCTTTAAAAAAAAAAAAAAGAAATAGCCACTTCAGCTGACCTATAGAACTGTGAGTATGATAATAACTTCTTAGCTATTGGGATTGTTTGTTACACAGCATTAGTGTGGCAATAACTAAGGTGCTAACAGTTCTACTACCTTATCTCTCAATTTTGAAATCTTCCTACTTTCCAAATTTTCTCCAACACCATGCTTTTAATCCTTCTTTTCCTGACTCATAAATGTTGGGGCCTGTCGCTCCCCCTCTTCGCGGAGGAACGACACAGGACCCTGCACTGTTCTTTTGTCTGCTCGGCCCTTCCCGGGTTTGCTGCTGGTTCTTCCCGGGTTGGCTGCCATCCCTCCACCCCCGGCCCCCCCCCCCCCCCGCCACTTTCCCCACTTCCGCGGGGGAGTGGCACACCGCCGGCCGGCTGTCTCGGGGGCTGCTCAGGTGTTCCTTTAGATAGATGTTCCTGGTGCATGTTGTCTCTCTCCTCCTTTATAGTCCTCTTCCACCAATCCCAACTCTGCTACCCACACGCCGAGTACGCTGCTCTCCTCCAATCAGGAGCAGGATCAGCTCCTGCAGGTCATTGGTCGAACTGGAGGCAGCTGCGTGGAAGCTGTTTACTCCTCTCCCAGCGCCATATTGTGGGAGAGCAGATGCATAGAATAAGTCTTAATTCCAGTAACTTAGTCTAGTCCGAGTTGCTCCCCACAGGGGCCTTAACAAAGCATTCTTTTTTCTTCTTAGTCAAGCACACTTTTCCTACTTCATCTCATTATCTTCCCCATGCACCTGCACTAGGCTGTCCATGCACATTCCACAGTGCCCACCGTCTTGCATGGGCTGTAGCACTGTCATTCTCAGGCATGAGCTCATCCTCATTCCCATTGCCAGAAAGGTCTTCTTTCATCTGCCTGGTGATATCTGACTTACCCTTTAGATTTCACATAAGTGCCACCTACATGAGCTGTTTATCTTCTCCTTTTCATTGACAATGGAAACTTGTACCTCTGCTCCACAGCAGGGAAGTCAAAATTTCTTTTGGAAAATATCTTCTGGCTCTATAGTTGCTGCTTATTTAGAAATCTGTCTATCCAAGTTTAGTCAATATATCATTGGAAGCAAGAACTATAGCTTTTTTATTTTTTAATGGCTTTCGGATGCTTTTAAGGCAGTCTCTGCTCAATTCCTTTAGGTTCAATGACTGAATGGTCAGTATTTAATGCATTCCTTTAAAATTGTTCACTTGGCCAATGAGCAAAATTAATTTATACTATTTTAATTTGGGTTAGTCACTGTTGCTCAATTCTTAGGGGCATAGGTACTGAGTATTTTGCAGTTCTACAGAATGATGATTTTTTTTCATGACCAAAGTGCCAATAGTTCCTATTGAGAAACATTTTGGACCCTTCCATCAAAATCTCTTCTTCAGATGTCAATACAATTTGAAAATCATAAAATGTTTTAGCCATTTGTTTTTTAGTAAGAATGGCAGTAGTAAATGTTTCCACCTCTAAGTAAGGTGAATAGAAACTCTCAAAGATGTTGACCCATTACAAATGAAATGAATTTACTTTTCCAAAGAGTTTTGTTAGAGACTCTCTCTCTCTCTCTCTCTTTTTTTTTTAAAGTCCCTCTTTCATTTTTTGCCTTTCTTCATTTGTTATATCACTCATTACTCATTTGGAGTGCACTCAGTTTCCCCACTGGTCCTATTTCCAGACTAGTCGGGAAAATAATCAGTAAGGGTTCTTAGCCTTTCCTACAGTGGCTGTTAAGAGACCTTCCAATGCCCAGGATCCTGTGACTTCAAGTCACTGGTCCCAACCCTGGCACACCTATGCAGTAAGGCACATTAACCACACATCACGCTGTTCACAAGCATTACTGTCTGTGTTTTACCTTTACCTCCTAAAGTTCTCTTAAATTGGGAAGACAATGGCATTGCCCCAAGAGGCTCATAAGCCTAGGAAGACTGGGTTCTTGCCCCAGTGATTATGAGTGTTTGATGCTGAAGGCAGTCAGCTCCCTCTCTAAAGTGCCTCTAGTCTCTGTTTTTCTTCTTTCTCGCTCACATGTCTGTGTGCCTGGCTTGGCTGGATCCGAGGTGTATGGCATATGGCTTTTTGCCGCTTGAGCTGCCACAGAAGTAAATGTCATTGGCACATAAAGCCAGATTTCCATTTTGTGAATCATAGAACATGGGATTCTGTCCGAAAGCTCCCTGGCCACTCTGTGTTCTTAAAGCAGAAATAGAAAAGGGTAAGAACTAAAACCATAGATCATGCAGAGATGCTACTGTTCCTGTTAAAATGATGTATTGCATTAAAAAGTATATGTCAGTGGACATGCTGCTACCCTCAAGTGTGTTAGGAAGAGCCGGTTGTCTGGTTTTACTGTGGTCTGGGCCCCGGGCAAGCCTGGAGAACACTGCCAAGCCTCAGCTAAGCAATCTCTGGGCAGTGAAAGCCGTGTAGTTGTCTTCTAATTTTTTCAAATAGATAAGATTTTTCTTGTCCATGTACCAGAAGAAATAAGGCTGTGAGTGAAAGATATCAATGTTTTTTGGGTGCAGTTTACCATTGAATTTTCAAGTTTTAAATAATTGGGAACAGACACCTGAAACTGTTCTAGGGGCAGCCCCAGCCTTTGTCTACTCCCCTCCGTCTTCCCCTTGCCCTCACAGCTGAGAAATCAAGAGAGGGATCTGAAGATTCATGCACAAAAAAATCACTGGACAGAGTCATATAAAACTGACAATATTTGAATGTATTTCTCTCAAAACACTAAAAGTCAAATAGTTCAACCAGAGGTAGTTGCTGATAAATGTTGTGGGTTTATGATGCAATGTTCTTGTGTAATTCACAGTGTCTCCTTCTCTCTCAAGTATCCTTGTTCTCTGATTATTTCACTCACCACAGTAAATCACAGTGAAGTGTAACCATCAAGAGCTTTGACCTTGGACCCAAGGAATGGGGTTCAAACTCAGCTCCATCCTTTCCTTGCTGGATGATTGTGGGCAGGTGAATGGCCCTGCCTGCTTCTCAGCCACTTCCTCTGGAACATGCGGGCATTAACAGAGTCGTTGAGAGGATTAAATGAGGCAAGTGTAGGCAGAACCATAGCTAATGGCCAGTATTTGACCATTTCTGAATCCCCAAATTAGAAGCTGTCTGTGTTTCATCCCAGTACTTGTAAAGCACTCGAGCTCCTCCCCTGGGTGAACGGGAAAGAGGGCTCATGCAGCACTCCAGCTAAGTGGGAGGAGACATCCCTTCCCATCCTGCTCTGCCTGGAGCTCATGCATGACCCTGGGCGGTCCTCCCAGCAGCCCCCTGCTAGATGCAGGCTGTGTCCCCAGAGACATCTGAGGCCAATTCCTCCTGCTGTGTTTTGCATTCTCTCTCTTCGCGCCTGCCCTGGGATTCTGCTGTATCCCTTGTATCCCTTGTCACTTCTAATCCTTACATCATCAATCTCCTCTCAATGCCATCTTCTCACCAGCATATGAATGCACTCGAATCTCCCACATTAAAAGAACAAATAAATAACTTTCTGCACCCCACCCTGCTCCCCTCCAAGCCAGGTTTCCCCAGAGTTGACTTGATTCACCACCTCTCCTTTTCAGTTCCTCTCCTTTTCACTACACTCCATCTTCTGCCCTCACTGTAAAGGGAACAGCAGATGAGGAATATGCCTTTAAAAAGCATGCAAATGGCTTAGCAATCTTGAAACTTACTGACCTACAAAAGCCACTGGTTTTGACAAAGTCAGCAATGACCTGTGATGGGCAATTTTAGACCTCAGTCTTTGTTTGCCTCTGCTGTACCGGACTCTGCTGGCCAGTCTTTCTTAAGAACTCTCTCACTGGGACTTTGAAAATGAGCATGCATGCAAGATGGTTACATGATGCACACTTTATAAATATGTGTATGTGCACACACCTGTACATATAGACACATACGTATATACATACATATGTACATTGTGTGTATGTATGTGTATAAAAGAATCACTTCTCAAGTTACTAGTGGTATTTGAGAAAATAACCTGCAAAAGTAACTAAAAATAAAACTCAGCTAAAAAGGAGAAATATGACTCCAAAATGCACTAATACATATTTTGAACACTTGAAAACCTCTTCAACCACGAAAGACGTGATTTCTAAGAGACAAGTAGCGATTGAGAGAAGTCATTTAGTTGTGCTAAATTTAAGGCTGGAAAGAAGTCACATTGTTATGAATCCCTGCTCTGATGAAGAAGATAAGCATCTGAAAATTTATAAAAATAAATCTTTGATCCCCTACACCTTCGTGCTTGTTCTCATCCTCCCCCATCCCCATCTCTTCACTTCAACCTAAAAATAAACCAGAAATTGCTCCTATCCTTAAATAAGACTTTTCAAACCTGTTCCTCTTTGAAGGCCGTTTCTAATCCCTGGCTGTCTACCCCTGCATTGCTGAATTCTCCAGGAGAGAATGTTCCACCTCTGCTCCCCCTCCCCCTCCCCACCCCCACCGCCGTCTTCTGTTCACCCACGTCCACCCACTGCAATTGCTTATTGAGGTCAGCATTCAGCTCCTGAGTGTGGAGTCTGAAAGTCTCTCCCCGGTGCTCATCCCTTGGTACCCTCCTGAAGCACTGGTTCCTGTCTCCCCCGTACCTCCTGGGGTTCTTTCCATGCCTGGGCTCCGGTGACACTGCCACTGCCCCTCACTCCATACTTAAGCACAAACATTGGCCCAAGTCTTCTTCCTTTTTCTCTCTTGCCATCTCATCCACTTTTCAGTGTCTCACTTTCAACCATGACCTGCGACAGACAGAACTCCACTCTCATCATCTCTGGCACTCCGTCCTGATGAATGGTCCACAGATACCTTGAAATGGGTATGTCCCAAACTAAACTCACTGTTCTCATTTCTCTCTGCCCCCTGCTCTCTGACGCAGTCTCCTAGACTTGAATTCTCAGAATGATAAGGCTCTGGCCTCCTTACCTCTTCTTCCCAGTAGGCCCCCAAACCCTCCGTCTGCCAGTGTGTGAGTGGTCGTCAGCCTTTCACTGCTGTAGCCCTGCTTTCCTGCCACCTTCATCTCTGGGGTCTGAGAGCTGCCCTGCCTGCATCTGCTTAGCCCACCCTTAAGTTCTCTTGCCCCAGATAAAGAAACGCCTTTCTAGAGCACAGCTCTTCCATGGCACATCCACACACGCGCACAAGCCTTCGGCTCCTTCTTCCAGCACCAAGAAGCTCCACATTTTGTCCTAAACCAAACAAGGTGCCTGTAACCTGCTTACCTAGATACACCAACTGCTTTCCCCTGAACCGGGGAATCGCACGTCTCTGCCCTTGACCATCCCCCGCATCAGGAAAGACCCTTCATCGTTTGTGTCGAAATCTGCCCATCCTTCAAGACCCAGCTCAGGGGCCATGCAGAGCCTCTCCAGAGGGCAGAGTAATTGTTGTCTCTTACGTGCACTTCCTTTTCCTTCTTCTTGCAGTCCTGAACAAACTCACTCATAAATTGAATTTGGAAGCTACATTTAACTAATTATCTTTGCTTCAAATGTATCCATTCCCTGGCCCCCCTTTGGTGACTTTACAGCATTGCTGCAGAATCCCAGAAGGCAGAGAAAGCCCTGGTCTTAAATTACAGGTATTTATGACTCTGCTTCTGGACTCTGCTTTTGAAAACTAGGACTAATTCTTACTCACCTTTCCAGTTCTGGGTGCCGACCAAAAAAACTGAAATAAAAAATAATACTCAACAATACCATCTGAGTTGAATATGTATCCAGTCATTGAAACACAGAAGTAGCCAATAATACTTCTTTTTAAAAACAAGTCAATAATTTTGTAAAAGTACAAAAGCATCTTCTGGGACACATTTTGCAACCTGTAGAACAAATTGAGTCTGTAATTGAAGGGCATTGTTGGCTAAGGCACGATCGGAGAAAGAGTGAGTCTGCAGAATGGTAATTTCTGTTAAGAACAGAAAATATAATTAAATACACACATAAATAACTGTCTTTCCAAGCAGGAAATGAAAGATTTTTTTCTGCTTTAAAAACACCTTAAGATTTTGTTTTGATCATTTAATACCTGATAAGAACCAATGGATTTTTCATGCTGCCATGTGCTCCTGTCAGAGACGAGAAGCTGAGATGCTCACAGACACAGTCCGGACCAGGCTGGGAGAGGCTGGAGAGTTCTGGCTTCCAGCTCTCTGACCCAGACCTCTCCACATGGAGCAGAAGACCGGTACATCCTTCTGAACAAAGAAAGAAAACTGGCATCCACTGTGACGCTACAGAACCAGGGCCCCTTGCCACCACTTTGCTGTCAGTAACCTTGACATTTCAATAGAATTGTAAGAAATCTGTTGGGACATGTACCCGATGATCTAATTTATAAAGCTATTTAATACAATATAGGAATTTAGAGCCATAGACCTTCAAGGGAGAAAAACATAGGCGAACATATAGATGATCACAGAATTGCCACTGAATTGAGCAGTGGGGATATGATAAATTAATTTATGGGCACATATACTTACGTGTTAGGGCTTTGACAGTCACTCAGAATCCTTGTGAGTAGTATCCAAATACTAGAAAATATTTTTGTTTTATGTTGAATGTGGGGAGATCAAGAGGGACAATTATATCTCAACAATGTGAAAACATAAACTAAAATGGCCTGAATGATTTTAACAGTAACTTCTTCTGCATAGCATGATCAATTAAATTTTTTATTTGTATTCTGTTTTCATGTTCCATGTTTACCCAACATACATGTTCTTATAGTCATATTTTTTACAAATGCTTTTAGATGTTTGATATGTAGGTGGGTATGGGGCCGTCATCAAGCTCCAGGTGTGGTCTGATCCATGGTGCTGGTCTGAGGGGATTTCTGTGATCTTTACACCTACGTTATAAATTCAGGCTAAGTGTGCTTATTCTTCCTCAAAACTAAAACATGGGTTTGGGCCAGCTGTGCTGCTCAGCCAGTGTCTGGCATGTCAGCCTGAAGTCGCTGGGTCCTAAGATCAAAAGCTCCCTGAAGCTGGATTTGAGGAAGACTCATTAACGGGGAGGAAGTTCTGAGCAGATGTGACATCCTTGGAAAACTAAGCCAGATTGCCGACAGAGCTGAGTCCGACACTGCTTGTAAAATGGGCTTCCAAAGATTGAGGCATACAGGGCATACGGGGCAGGGCGGGAGGGGGGTTCAGGAAAGCTTTTCAGAGCACCCCGCGTTCTCGCTGGCTGGGACAGCAGAGTGGGGGGAAGGAGGAATGGGATGGGTCCCTGAGATGTTCTCAGATATGTTTCATGCCTTTGCCCATGATGGGGCATGGAATGACAGAAACGTATTCAGAAGGCTTTTATAATGCTCCTAGGTATAAAAATATGTATGATTTTGCTTTCTTGGCTAAGATATGAAAAATTATTCTTGACGTTAAGCTAATAAACCAGGTTTAAGGGGTTCTCTGAATTGGGGATGGTTCTGGAAAGAGATGAATTTGCCATAATATGACATGCAGTAGCAAAAGTACACACATTATATGGAAATAAGTCAAGGAGGAATTGCATGGAGGAAGGACTTCAATAAGGAGAGCTTCAACAAGTGAGTAGAAGAAGCTGACAAGGTGAACCAAGTGGGAAAGAATGAAATGTAATGAAAGGCATGAAAGGAAAATGTAATGAGTAGAACTTTATTATTATTTTTTTTTGACAAGCAGAGTTAGACAGTGAGAGAGAGACAGAGAGAAAGGTCTTCCTTTTCCGTTTGTTCACACCCCCCACAAATGGCTGCTAATGCCAGCGCGCTGCCAAAGCCAGGAGCCAGGTGCCTCCTCCTGGTGTCCCCTGCAGGTACAGGGCCCAAGCACCTGGGCCATCCTCCACTGCACTCCTGGGCCACAGCAGAGAGCTGGCCTGGAAGAGGAGCAACCGGGACAGAATCCGACGCCTCAACTGGGACTAGAACCCTGGGTGCTAACGCCACAGACAGAAGATTAGCCAAATGAGCCACGGTGCCGGCCAGAACTTAATTTTCAAGATATAGGAGCTGTATTCTTGGGTTCTCAATACTCAAAAGAAATATAAATTAGCTAGTGAGAGCACATTATAAGTATTTCCTAAATATTTGATTAATGAATTGACACCAATTCCTTACTTCCAAACCAGACCTTTTTTGATTAAGTATATTTTTCCGTGTATGTTCAAAACATCTGAGATGTGTCTATCACATAGAATCTCAGAAAGCATACACAAGTAGATATCTTCATAGTTTAACATATGTGATTATTTGAAATATTTGCTTCATAATTCTCATGCTTGTCATTATGTTGAGAGAAGTATAAGCAATGCATTTGGGAAACTATGTTCCATATTTGCCTTGTGATTACTTGGTATTATCAGGGTAATATTTTAGCATTTTATAGAAATGGATTGGTTATTGCTGTTCAGCAAAATTTTTATTTAAATTATCAAATTAGCTCTTTTCTACAATTAGTGGTTTATACATACAGGAAAATACTGAGCAATAAAATAAGGTTGTATTTTTGTCTGAATTTAGTTTCTGCACAAATTAGGTTGCAGGGCATGTTGTCCAGGAATGTTGGAAATACACGGTCAGTGTAGTTTGCCTAGTGGTCATAGTTCACCTTTCAAAGCTTCCTTTCATAGGAATTAGAGAGAAAATAGTTGAAAGAATCTGTTGGTATTGAAGGATTGGGTTTAAGATTGAACCTGCCCTTTTGATGGTAGTGATGGTTCACTCTGTCCAGGTACACCCTTGAGTTTGTCTTCCTAGTGAGGCGATGGGTTATTGCTTATACTCATTGAAACTCTGAGCACATTATTGTGATGTGACTGGCTTCTGATAAAGCCAATTTCTTCACCAAGCGACAAAGTAAAAATAATTGGGTTTAAACAGGACTCAACCTAGAATTCCACATGGTGACCCCTTGGCACTGTGGGTGCCCTCACCTTGCGGTTCCATATTTGACCCTCAGTAGACTTTTGGATCCCCTTTCAAACCCCTGTGGTTGGCCTACCCCCTTGCATGTCTTGGATCATGACCTCACCGGACTTGACTACTTAAATCTCTGGTATCTTCCTCTTCCTTCCTGCTTGTCTGAGTAAACTGAGTCTGCTTCTCTTCTTAAACTCTGTTGTTTCTCTCTGCTCAGCAAACCTTCCACTTCCCCTCATCCCTGGCTTGTCCTGTTTGGTTGCTGTGTGATTCATATTGTCGTAAGAGATCAGGGCATATAGGCTATCCATGAGCTTTTTGATCTGCCCAGGTTCCTGTAAATGAGTGAGCAGAAAGAGCAGAGAAAATAGGGACATTTAACGTTTAACCGTTTGATAGAACAAAGCAAGTCATGGATTTACCCTCCACAAAATGTCATAGGTCTCCATATTGAGAATATGAGACTAATTTTTTTTTTCTTGAAGGGTGAAATTGCACATGGAATTGATGTGTTTCAGAGTTGAGAGAGGTTGGTTTTATTCATTAGATCTGAAAACTAAGAAACATGCAATGATAGCCCAGAGGCTTCCTTTTTCCTAGTGGCAAAGAAGCCATCTCCCAGTTAGCATCACTGGAAGAATATCCTAGTGTTGGCCCAGGCGCATTTTGCTACCATATTGCCAATGGACATATTTGGCAAGACTGAGCAGAGAATTTTGGCACTTCCATTTTTTTCCTTTTGGCATGATTTTTCACCAATCTGCAATTCTGGAATGTGTTTCCATGGTATATTTGGAAAATGTGAATTGGCAAGATGGTAAGCTTTCAGAATGTCACCAGCTATCCCTCTGAAGGCACTAAGAATTATCCGAGGAGCCGCATAGTGAGCCTTGTTTTTCTGGCCCCGGTGTGCCTCTCAGCTCAGGCCATGTTGTTTGATCTTGCCTGTGATGCCACAAGGACTTCATGATCTTGACTCTCAAATGCTGTGAATGCAAATCAGGGTCACCCAGTAGAGGTGGGTGCTCTGGAGAGAAGGGGAAATGGATGGCTAGAGATCTGTTTGCAGATGAGGTTGCACTTTGTAGATCTAGTTTTATTTCAAAGTATTTCTAAGTTTTGCATATATTTTAGGCATTTTTGTGGACAATACCAAAATAGCAAAGTACAGGAAATGAAGTTCATCATGCTGGCACTTCATATTTCATAGCTCAGTCACAGGATGCTGAGAGAACACTTCAGCTTTGCTCTGCTCCTGGCCTGGGGGCTCTGAGGCCTGGTGCAGTATGCTGCTTGTAGTGTTCCACAAATGTCTGGGTTTGGACTCTGAGTCCCCCACTTCCCAGATGGCCAGTGGAGACAAATGACTTGAATATGATAGGCTCTGGTTTTTCTGGCTGGACATGGGCTGCTCCACTGGCATTGGCTGTGATCAGCACTGCATACGCGATTACTGTTGCTGCTATATTCCTATGGTTGTCCAGGCCTGCCTGTCCCACAGAGCTTCACCTCCTAAGACTCAAAGATAAAGCCACAGAGTAGCAGGCTTGTCTGTTCTGCTGTGGCTCATCTCTCCATGAGAATCAGGAAACAAAAAGCAGCGGTCTCTGTAAGGGGATATTTCTGTGGATTTATTGACTGTTTTGTCTTAGGGATAAAAAGATATGTGAAAGTTATCCTAACCATGTTTAGTTGAGGTTTTGCATATGTTTTAATTTTTGGAAATGAACTGTTTAAGACTTTTAGAGATAATTATATACTGATGGGCCCAAATAACTGGAGAAATAACTCTCCAGTGTCTCTTGAATGAAATAAAGCAGTTGAGTTGAGCCGATGGCAACCATGCCTGTGACCCATTAGTGCAGAGGCCCTACTTTTGACCTCACACTCTTATATCCTTGGGATATATGATCTGGAGCAGCCTGCGGTGGGCCTGTTTCTGTTATGGAGGTAAAGTCAGTGTGTGTGTATGTGTGTGTGTGTGTGTGTGTTGTGTGTGTAGTTCCTTAAGAGGACAAAGGTAGTTGCAGGTGAGCCTGTTGAAACACACACCCTACTTATTCGGAATTTTGACCCTAATGACATGATGATGAGAACAGACCACCAACCAAAAATGGGGTTTATTGTAGCATTGTCACAAGGTATGGGAATTCTTCCCATCACATTCACTGCCTGCAATCAATGTGCATCCTGATGAAACAGATGTCCAGACTGTGGAAGCAACCTGTTTGGGACCAGGGCTTGGGGAATGTTAAGTTTGGCTATATTAGTGTCACTTCTCTGTGGCAAAGTAAATGGATTCATCTTACCCCCACCTCATGGTAAATGCTAAATGTAAAACGTGCTCATCTCAAATAAGACCAGTTAATGGGCTAAGGAAAATTTGAACTTTATTTCCTATACTTTGCTATTCTAGTATTGTCCACTTTATTTCTGATCCAAAAATGCATGGCTTATCACCTAATAAAATTATTTTCTAATTTTTGAATTCATTTTAAAATATTACAAAGGTATGTGAGTTACATCAGTTTAGTGATAATACATTTAACAAATCATATGTATGAAAAAGAATACAATTTCTTTACATTGACTCTGTGCCCAAGAAAATGCAGGATACATGGCACCAATAGTTCACATCTAGAAGAAGCAATACAGGGTATGAGGTGAGAATGAAATGAAAAGACATGACTTCGTTTATTCAGATACCTGGGGCAGGGTTCCCCCTGAATTTTCCAGGTATTTGATGTTGTGATTCCTTTTTATTATTTGTACAGAGCACAAAATAAATCTGAAGGAGTTCAACTTGGTGATGGGCTAAGTATATGAAGTGCAAGTCCATTTAGTTTATACAGAACAATTTTGTTTGAGTTCTTAAGAGCTTGACAAGTAGTCCACAGATTAAGCCAATAAAATCTAGCTTTCCGTTTTTTGAGATTCAGCAGCAGTTTTGTATGTGCACACACATACACACACACACACACACCTCTTCTTCGCACCATCTTCATCGCACCATCTAGAAAAGGAAGAATAACCAATGAGGCCACATTAACTAAATTGAACAGCCAGTCTGTGATCTCCATAACAAAACTATTAGACAAGTTTCCATGGAAAAAAATTCTTTAGAAGTTGGTTCAAAGATACTGTAACTATTTTGAATGAAGCTACCACTCTGGAAATGTCAATAAAGCTGCTTATTATTCCGAACTAAAACCACGGTCAGCGAGGTGAACCACAGAGCGTACTTGCTAGCTTTCAAGTAGATGGGGAATGGGAGTAGAGGTGAGAAATCAGATAAAAAAAATTTTATACATCTTCCTTTGTTTTAGAAATGAGTTTTCTTGGAAAAAAAAACTACCTGAAAACAATATTTGACATTTTGCTTAGTGGCCATAATAATAAATGATCCACCTGCCTTAGTGTTGGCAGGTCTAATAGTATCTCTGACTCCCTAGTGAATGTGATCTTTAAGAACTTGCTTGTTTCTTCATAAACCTGCTCACTGTACAGCAACTGAGCACCAGACTCTGCTACAGACTCCCCCTTGACTCTTCCTTCAGGTGGCAGGTCCAGCAGGAGTTAGTCATTCTAAAGAAGGTGGCATTGTTGTGGTGCTGTGGGTGAACCTTTTGTGGCTGCCTGGAGTAGTGGGAACCTCTACTCGGGAAGATAAATGCCCTTCTGCATGTTGTACTTTGAAGATTAAGGGAAGATTACTCTTTCTCTGCTTTAGGCAAACATCACTTAGCAGTGATTCTCAATCTGTGGTGTGGTGTAAGAATGCCCTGGGTAGGGTGGGCATTTGGCCTAACACTTAAGACAGCCACATCCCATTTTGGAGTGCCTGGGTTCGATACCCACCTCAGACTCCTGATCCTAGCTTCCTGCTAATTCAGACACCAGGAAGCAGTTTTGATGGCTCAAGACTTTGGGTTCCTGCCACATCATGTTGTCGGCACTGGTGAGTGAGCCAGCAGAGAGAAGCCTTTTCTTTCCTTCTCCCTCTCCATTTTAATTTCCCTCTCCCTTCCTTCCACCTGCCCTCTCTCTCAAATAGTTTTTGAATGAAAAAAAAAAATTCCCTGAAGTGCTGGAAAGATGTTTATAGGATCTACCCCTGAGATTTCTGGCAGAGGAGGGGTGGAAGGGGACTCCAGGGATCTGTATTTTAGTAAGAATTCGAAGTCAGTGCCTAGTTGATGGTCTCTGTGCATCCTGTGATGAGAAACTAGAACTAGAATCCCTGTGTTCAAATCCAAAATGTACTACTTTTTAAAAAATTTAGCCTCTTTATGGCTCAGTGATAATAATATTTCACGGGTTTGTGAGAATTAATTTGCTTAGTCAAGAACAGGTGCTTAGAATGCTAATTATGCATGTCTTGAAATAGATTGTTTCAATCAGATTGATAATCTGCCAATATGTCAATTGAAAATAACAAATATATTGAGGTGGTGTGTTGAGAAACAAGGAGTCATTTAATGGAGCATGGCAATGCTTGTAGGGTGAAAACAAACTCCTTCACTTGTGTCTAGGAGTGGCTGCTCTGTCTTCACACCATTGTTACAATCATTCTCCACATTTGGATTCTTCCAAGTTTTCAAAGATGCCACACTCCCTTCTAGCTTTTGCACGTGCAGATAGTCCCTAACATCTAGATACTCTTTCCCTTGCTTTCAAGTCATTAGCTTTAACTCTTCCTATTGACTTTGACCTAAATATCACTTCCTCCAAGACACTTTTCCTGACCAAGTTAAGTTTGTTCACGATTTGTGCTCACAGCACATATAGCTCACAGGTCTCCTTCATGCTTCATATCACAGTGACCCTTTAATATTTCATGGTTCCTCTGCTATAGCCTATAGGCTGCAAGACAGAAGCCATGTCAATTCATTGTATCACCAGTGTAAGTCTCTAACATGTAGACATTCACAAAATAATTGTTGAAAAATATATTAAATTTTGGTTGAGGGGAAGACCTTGTTGGAATGAGATGTTTCTGCATTAAAATGTGGGGATTTGGGCAGTTTCAAGAGGATGAGAGGGTAGAGAGTGGGTGGGTGCTCCTATGGCAAGGAGAATAGGCAGACCATGTTAAAATAAATGTCCCAGAAAATCACCAGAGAAAACCTGAGCTATCTACAATCCTGAAGGGTGGAGGTTATTTGGCCAAACTGAGAAAAAATTGCTAATATTGCAGTTGGGTGCCTAGCAGACAGAACTCAGGTTACATTTCCTTCCTAAACTCATAGTGGCATAGAGACAAAATGGAAAGCCAGGATTCCAACTCTGAAAAGAGCAAATCCAATATCAAGAACAGTGGTTCAAGCTGAACATTTGGAGATGGGTGAATGTGATTTCAGAATAGGGAGATCCGGGGCTATGGTGCTCTTTGGGACAGAGGATGTGTAGAGAATTGGTCATTCGCCCTGGCCTTAGGGGCCAGAGCCATGCAAACAACAGCCCTCAGCCCCCTCCTCAAACTGATCCGTGCATTAATGGACTGAGGGTCTCGGGCTTGCAGAGGAGGTTCTCCTGGAGGCTGTAATGAGGCTGTGATTGATGGCCACGGGGCAGGAAATAATTCCTCTACCTTCTTCACTTCCACCACTTTCTATCAATCTCTGTAGAACTGAGGATTTCTATGGGCCTCTTTTGTGGAATTGCCACCATCACATCCGCCTCTGGAGCCTGACCAGGCCATCAGCCATCCCTTGCTCAGTGGCGGCCCCTGCTGCTAAGGAGAAAGATGGCAGCATATCCAGAGTCCCGTGAAATTAATTCTGGTCATGCAATCAGAAGAATTTGGAGCAAGCGGGGGCGGAGTCAGAGAGGATGGAAATGGGCTGAGAAAAATCCAGGGAGATCCCCAGTGTTGGGGCGCCTTGGTGAGGTGCTAATTCAGGACAGAGCTAAGCCTGAAGACTGTGTGCTTGCAAAATCTTTTCAAACCTCCTGGTTCAAGTGCTTCATTTCAAAGGTTTGCAGAAACCACTGCAGCACTGAGAAATACCACTGCAAACTTTTATTTGGGGGCTTCCAAGGCTTTAGACAACAGATATTTTAAAAACCTATCCCCAGTAATTATCTAGAAATTGCTGTGAAATTTAATTAGGGGTGGAGGCTGTTAATGTTTGTTTACAACCTGAGTGGGAATCAGAGTTACAGATCCTCCTGGGACCCCTGCTGTGATGCACTGTCTTGTGCATGCATTCCTGAGTATGTGAGCCCCTGTGGGGTGCGTGGCTGATGTGTTCACAGGGAGGCAGTGTATGACATTTCTGGACCAAAGCTGGATGTGAAGCAAAGGTGGAAGTAAGCAAACTCAGAATCAAATCAAAGTGGAGAAGAGGGGAAGGGATGAGATTGCAGTTGATTATGGGGTCTGGCAGCAGATGTTCTACACGCATCCAACTTGCTGCAGCCAGTCTGTTTCCATGGCAACAGAATCAGTAATTATTGAGCCCAGGCACTCCCCCCTACTCTGTCTCCCAACAAGGTGGAGGCTGATGAATATGAACTATCTCCAGCCCGCCGCTCGTTCTTGTTGTTTTCTTCTTCCTCCTCTTATTTATTTGTGTTAGTTCTTTATGAGAAAATGTGGGATTATTGAGAAGCATCAGGAGGGGAGCTATACTTGTATTGACAAAGAGCATGGGGTAGTAAAATAGAAATGAAGTGATTATTTTTCCCTTGTGATACTATCAGAGAAATGCTCTTCCCAGAAAAGCCGATGATCTCTGAAGATTCTAAATAAATGAGCAGGAGTTTCCCTGAAATGGAGGCTCCCTTTGATTGGCTGATCTCTCCACAACTCCTGCCAATCGGAGCACCCCTGGGCTCCAGCTCCATAAACATAAGCAAAGCTACATGCTTATTCCTCTGGACTTGGAGTGAATGCCATTCAAAGGTGTGCGGCGGGTCTCTGTTCACATGGCTCAACTGGAAACCTGTTTCATGCACAAGCTCGCTCAGGAACCGTCTGGTATTCCGGCACATTGTTCTTCTGGGTGGCGACTCTAAGTCATCTGGTGGAGGCAGCAGCTTAGACGCGATCTTTGTAGTTGGAAAGATGGACTTAGGGGAGCTTGGTGAGTAAGCATCACTCTTACACATCTGTCTGCTGGCATTAGCAGCCTGAGCTAAAACGTAGCTTTGTCCTATTGTTTGCTGAGAAAACGGGATTGGAGCAAGCACATGGAAGAGCAGACATCCAAAGCTCCCCATGTTGCAAGAGACTCTGTATTCTAAAGGCTGCATGCTTTGCTTGGGTCTGATCAGGTTTGTAGTTGACTGTGTGTTATACTTGGACATTGCTTGTCTAGTTCAGATTAGTGTAAGGAGCAGAGTTTTGCTTTCTCCTCCTAGGTATTCATCTATTTCAAACAAAAATACTTTTAAAACTAAATGAGTAAGAGTCAACCCTGTGTACTGCTAGGAAGAGAGAAAAGGGTGCAGGCGCAGAGCCCAGGGCTGCTTGATTGTGTTTCTGGTGTTTGCATTGTGAGGAGAGATGTTATTACAATGATCTGTCAAACACCTCTGCAGACCCCAGCCACGGAACGAAGCTTCTCTTCTCCGTGCACCGCTGTTCTCTGGTAGGGAAATGTGCCGCTGAGCTAGGTCATGTCCCTTCCTTTCATGAAGCCAGCCTGCAAATTGAATTTCTTAAAAAATTAATTGCAAGAATGAGCTGAAGTGCAGGCAGAAAGATTACAGCAGTGAAAAAGCGTGCTTTGAAATGACTCTTTTGCATCCTTTCAAACCTCGGAAAACCAGAAAGGGCTGGCAAAGTTATATTCCAGGATTGGCTGTTTGCCAGGGAAGGGATGCTCTGAGCTATTGCTGTGTTCCCTGGGGTTTAATTTTCCGACACCGGTGATGAAATTTTCAATTTTGTTGGGTAGAAACAGGAAGAACAAGAAAGCAGTATTGTAAACAGGCAGTGGAAGGGCAGCATGCAGAAGGAGAAACTCTTTCCCTTTAGTGACCCTTTAGCTGCAAACTTAAAAATATATGTGGCTGGCAAGTCTGAATCTAAGCACAACATAGGATTCCAAGGAGACTGTAATGCTTCTTAACATGGAGAGAAAAGGTGTTGCTTTCGACTGGGTGCAGAGTGGGGGCTGAACTTGGGGCTTTCATCTCTGCCTGAGATAAGTCTTCTGTCTTTCCTGTCTGATACTGCTTTTTATAAAATGCATGTTAGAAAGTGGCACAGCACAGTTGTTGTCTTCTATTTACAGTCGATTGGGTTGAAATAACAGAGAGGAAAATAAAATAAAGCATTATGATCTTGTTTATAAAGAAATGCATGTGAAATAGTTGTACATGAGAAATCTTGCTGTCTTGTCCTTTTTTAAAAATGTCCTTTTGCCAGAAGAGTTGTGGGTTTTCACGTGGCTCTGTAATGGAATTTTCTCTATGCTAAATGGGATCTGTAATGCATGGTTAAAGAAACAAAAGAACTAGGAAGCATTGATCTGTACAAGACCCAAGGCAGGGTGAGGGCAGTTGGGTGATTGGCTGAAAGACACCTTCTGCTCTGTGCCCTTTAGAGAAACAGACCTGGCACTGCAGGCAGGGGGAGAGTTCCCTGACCATAGGTGACCGTGAACTGGGGACATCTGCGCTTGCCAGATCGGTGACATGCTAATTACATAAAGGCCTTTCTTGAGAAGTCAGTTGGCTGCTGGTTGCAAGAGACTCCAGAACCATGAGCCCCTTTGAGAATTCCACCTGATCAGAGGTGCTTGTGTGCACATGAACCCTCCCTGCTGCATTTCTCTCCTTCCTGTACCGTGATGCATGCACAAGTGTGAGGAAGTCGGGTTCCTAGAGGATTTGCATTCAGTGCCGATGATTCTCCATCCTCCTTTAACCACTTCCCTCCCCCAGTAGTGTCACTTTTCGTAAGTGAAGTGCTGGCACCTGTTGGCAAGAACGAGAGAAGAAACCAGCCTTTTATGGAAGCAGTAAAAATGGGGGGACATCTAAAACTGTAGCTCTTAATCTGTGTCTGGGTCATGGAGATCTTTAAAAAGTGGAAACTATGAGCCCCCTCCTGCTCCCAAGAAAATCCATTTATGCACAGTCGTATAACACTCAATAATTAACACTTTCAGGATGAAGTAGGATGTCTGTCCTAGGGAATATCCAGGAATGCACATTGCCCTAAAATTCATAGTCTTCTTTATTCAAATAGATTCTCTAAAGACTGCAGGAGCCCCATCACAAACAACTGCTGGCTTTAGCAATGACATTGATACCTGAACCAGGTCCTGGCTGTTCTCAATTATGGCTCCAATCAAGAAATCTTAGAACTGACTCTGGAACCTGGTGACTCTCCCTCCTAAGCCTGGCCAATCAATCAAACTAGAATCATGGAACTTGAAATTGAAAGTGCTCTTTCAGGAGCCTGAATGAGAGCTTGGCTCTTGTAAACATTCTGTTCATTGCTGAGAGAGAAGGCTTCTTCTCACTGCCTCCCCTTGGCATTTGGAGCAGGTCGGGTATATTATAAATATATAGTAGAATGAATTCTCCTAGTTTTTCAAGGGCACATCAAAGTTGGCCAATACAAGTCAAAGAGAATATAACTTTGTGGGATCCAATCCCTAGCATTAAGGACTAGGAGTTTGAAGGATGGAATTGCTCAGTTCTCCGAGTAATTGAAGTGAAATCAATCACAAGAGAGGTAGCAAATCTTTCTTGAGTAGTTCTTAGGTGCCAGACATTTTCCAATGCATTCTACATGTGGATATATTAACTCACTTAGTCTTCACCATCCCTAACAGGAGTATTTCATGAAGGAATCATCTCACCAAAATGTAAGGGAACTTGCCCATGTTGACCTAGCTAGGAACTGGAAAATGCTTGATATTTTATCCATATTGATTTGCCTATTGCTACATCTGTAGATGGAGGAAGAGTGAGGAGACAGGGCAAGACATTTTCTTTAGCTTGCTAGTCTGTCTGGTGAAGTCAGGCCACAAGTAGGTGCATTAAATAGTCATCACAATAATTAAAGTAAAATCAAGAAGGTATTCTGGGGTGGTTGAGTGCATTAATAATGATATTTAGAAGAAGTTTGCTTAAATAAAAGGTCACAACCAAAATGTACCATTTCTTCTCCTCATGTTGTGTGATGCACAACTTCACTCTGAGAAGGGTATTTGCAGACAAGACCAGATCCTGCTGGGCCAACTCAGAGAACTGGTAAGTCACTGATTTCCACGGCCATCCGTTGCTTGCATTTGCCAAGAATGATGTGCCAGAACAGTGGTGAGCGTGGTGAAGAACCAGGAATAGCAGAGCAGCTGGTTTGGGGGTTTACGTGACCCACATTACTTGCGGGAATCACCAAGGCTCCTGTGCTTTCCAGATACCTCGGGAACTCAGCTCTAAAGTAGATTCCGCCAAGTGAAAAAGAGAGCAACTGAAGCCTAAGGGAAGATTAGGTCTGGGAATCCTCCCAGGAAATGGTTTCCAGCTGTGCTCCTCAGAGTTTTAGGAGGGATACTGATGGCTGCCGCGGGGAAGTGGAGCTGGGTGGGAGTGTGAACCCTCCACTCCCACTTCAACCACAGCAACTCCACTTTATCTGTCATATAAACTGACATGCACAGTGAAGATGACATTAATGAAAAAATGAGAGAGGGAGTTAGGTTGCTAGAAAGAAAGGAAAAACTATTGCTCTCATCAGTATTTCCCATTTGACAAATAAAGAAGTAGAAGAGAAAAGCATATAAGCAAGATCACACTGCTAAAGAGAAAAGGAATTGGAAGCAATTTTAGTAGCAGATTTTAAAAACATGAATTGTTTGCTATGTTTGCCTACTATACACCTTCTAGTTTTACACTAGGTGTATACATGTACAGAAAACAATCTTAGAACAATATGGAAAATGTCTTTTTAACCAGCACTATTAAATGGAAACACAAATATAATACAAGTTATAGATATATTTTCATTTGATTTTACAACTCACCTTAAAAAAATGAAAAGAAACAGGTAATTTGGTAGTTTATATTATTTAACCCATTCTGTTTATTAATTTCAACATGTAACTACAAAAGTATTGATGAAATATTTACATTGAATTTTTATGTTAAGTCTGAAATCTGACATGTGTTTTACACTTACAGAGTAGCACAATTTGGATAGAAGATTTTCACAGGAAATCTGTCTTTAGATTTCATAAAATTTACAGCTAAAAAATAGATTCATGTATGTAAGTTGTTCCACACATACTTAAACATTTTCCAATAACTAAATTGAAACCTGGTTTTTAAATTTAAATTAGCTGAAATGAAATAAAGTTTTAAAATCAATCACACAGTCACACTAGCCACTCATTTCAAGGCTTCTTGTTTAGTGAATACTCTCCTGGACAGTACATTGCTAGACTCTCAGAGAACTCTCTGTACACTTGGCCAGTTACCTCTCCACTATCATCATGCCATGGCACCTTCATCGCCTTTGCCTCCAAGAGGTACATGGAAGACTTGGCTCTGGTAACAGAGAGAAGAACAGAACATTAGTTCCATAAATGTGTTCATATTTGCCCTTACCCATTGCTCCTAGAAAACTCAACATACAGCCAATCTTGGTTTGGCCTGGGGAGTTAAAAAGTATACCATTTCCTGTTGTAAGAAGTCAACATTCATCCTTCTGTGGCATTTTCAGTCTCTAAATATGTTAGCTCTGCCATTCATGTGTTTGGAGACTGTTTCCCTTGTCTTAATCTGTTTTGTGTTGTTACAACAGGATGCCTAAGAATGGATAATTTATAAAGAATTTCTCATGGTTCTAGAAGCTAGGAAATCCACATTCCCATTCTTGTCTGTTGAATTGAGGTCTCCCTATGTTGATCATGTTTGGGGGTGGGGACCTGGGGAGGTAATTAGGTTTAGATTGGGTCATCAGGACGGGGCTCCCATGATGCACTTGGGAACTTTATAAGAAGGATGTGGATGCCTCCTGCACTTACATACCCAAGAAATGTTTACTTATGTAAATCGTGTAGATTCTTTACAAACTCTTTGCATTGCATAATTTAACCTTCTTTATTGAGTCAACACTAGTAGTTTAAACCAAAGACATGGTAGATTTTAAGAGTAAGATGAGTTATTTTGCATATTTGCTGATATTTGGCCAACCCAAAGACTAATACTCTCAGTATTAAATGGAAAGAAGTACTTCGGGATTTCACTGACTATAGAGACACTGGGAAATAGCTGTGCATCACACAGGTAAAATTATCATTATAATTAGTATTTTTAAATTACATTAAAATGTGAAGTCTACTAATTTGTTAGTTTATTTCAAACAATTTTTAATATTCTAGAAATCTGAGACTAGAAAAGTGTTCCTATGAAGGACAGAATAGTATTCTAGAATCTAAGTCTCTGGGTTATTTCAAGTTTATTAATTAAATTTTGTGAGTTATTTAACCTTTGGTTACTTTCCATCTTCATAGAGTTAAGGAGTTTAGACTTGGTGACTCCCTCTGTCATATATGTGTGAAACATCTGAACAATCTATCCATCTATCTAGGGCCCATGTTCAATTGACCATAGTGATTTTTTTTTTTTTTTTGGACAGGCAGAGTGGACAGTGAGAGAGAGAAAAACAGAGAGAAAGTCTTCCTTTACCATTGGTTCACCCTCCAATGGCCGCCACGGCCGGCGCACCGCGCTGATCTGAAGGCAGGAGCCAGGTGGTTCTCCTGGTCTCCCATGGGGTGCAGGGCCCAAACACTTGGGCCATCCTCCACTGCACTCCCTGGCCACAGCAGAGAGCTGGCCTGGAAGAGGGGCAACCGGGACAGAATCCAGCGCCCTGACCGGGACTAGAACCCGGTGTGCTGGTGCCACTAGGCGGAGGATTAGCCTATTGAGCCACGGCGCCGGCCCATAGTGATCTTTTTTAGTATAGCCAAACAGAACCTCAGAATCCTTCTTAACGCAGCACCGAGTCAGCTACTGCCAAAATAACAGAATTGGCTTGTGACTGAAACTGATTTTCACCCTTCGCCTGTGTCCTGCCCCTGCCTATGTTCCTTGTGCAAAACTGAAAAAGGAAATACAGGGAGTTGTCATCAGTATGCAGGGTTTCAGTGAGAAGACAACACAGCTCTTTACTCGTGCTCTTGCTCAGCTGTTCTGTGGAGGTGTTGCCATCTGACAGGGAGGGCTTCAGCCTGGCACTTTGGGAGCTCACTTTTCTTTTCCTTTGAGCTGTAAGTGATGAGAGACCTGTCAAGGAGAGCTGTTCACTGGCATCATTCCCAGACCTGGAAGCATAATGAAGTAAAGTTTAATTCCAACTCAGTTGGAATTCTTGCAGTTGAACCTTTAAGATATCATCCAGGGCAGTTTTTTTTTTTTTTTTTTTTTTTTTTACAGGGAGCGAGACAGAGAGAAAGGTCTTCCTTTGCCGTTGGTTACCCTCCAATGGCCGCCGCGGCTGGCGCGCTGCGGCCGGCACACCACGCTGATCCGATGGCAGGAGCCAGGTACTTATCCTGGTCTCCCATGGGGTGCAGGGCCCAAACACTTGGGCCATCCTCCACTGCACTCCTGGGCCACAGCAGAGAGCTGGCCTGGAAGAGGGGCAACCGGGACAGAATCCGGCGCCCCGACCGGGACTAGAACCCAGTGTGCCGGTGCCACAAGCCAGAGGATTAGCCTACTGAGCCACAGCGCCAGCCTAGGGCAGTTCTAACATCCTGTTTGCCAAGCTGGAAAGACAATGTCCATCAGCTCATGGACCCAAGCTTTGATATTGGCACCCCAAATCAGAGCCCCTCAGGGAACTCGGGTCTGACTAGTGCCAGCCAGGGCATAGGTCCCAGCAGGTGAGATGGAGATACTGCTTGCCCAGTGGTCCAGCTCTGTGAATTTAATAAACCTCCTTTGCCCCATGAGTAGCTTGTTGAAAAGCTGACTAAAACAGGCCCCATTGGCCTCTTTCTGGTACCCGTGATGGTAGAACCAGGGCTACACTTTTCAGATTTAGAGAGTGAGAGTGATCAAGTGGTGAAATCTCCATTCTAGCTTCAGTCATCCTGGCCCAACCATCTCCACAAGGTGAACACAAGAAATTTTGCAAAAACCACCTTATAAGCCATCCTTCTGCCATATCCATAGTTTCCTGAGAACTGCGTAGGCAGGCTACTTATGCTCTCTGGACCTTAGTTTTCTCATTCATAAAAGTGGAAGTGGGGCGGGCCTTTGGCCTAGTGGTTAAGACACTTGTGTCCCACATAGGAGAACCTGGGTTCAGTTCCTGGCTCAGGCTCTTGACTCCAGCTTCCTGCTAATGCAAACTGTAAGGGGCAGCAATGATGGCTCAAGAGGTTGGGTTTCTGACACCCAAATGGAAAATCTGGATTGAGTTCCTGGCTCCTGGCTTCAGGCAAGTCCAGCCCCAACTATGGAGGGGAGCGTTTTCTGTCTGTCTCCCATCCCTGTCTCTCAAATAATAATAATAAAAAAATAAGTACAGGTGCATTTCTCATGGACTATTGAACAATGGAAACTAAGAAACTAAATGAAAGAATAATATAACATCCCCTAACAACTCATCCTAGTTTATTGAGGAGAAATAATTGAAACCCATTTCTAGCTGGGGTACCAAAAGCTCTAGGGTAGTGATGTGTGAGTCTACTTTGCTGATTTGGAAGCTAGTCAAGATCAAACAGTATCGTGCTTCTAGGAGGGCTATGACCTACCATAAATAATTGAGGGCTTTCACATTTGTAAGGCAAGATGTTCTTGGTCTCTACAGATGACCCTTAAATCTTTCTGGATAGCCAAACCTTAGCCATCATGTCCAAGTCTGTCTTTCTTCTTCTTTAAGGCATAATGCAAGTTCCCAGCCACTTCCTGATGGCTTTCTTCCCTGCCTCCACTCCCTACCAGCAAGGTACTCATTATTCCTGCATTACGCATTCTGTCAACAGAGAAGGGATGGTTTCTCTCTTTGTCACTTCTAGTCACCTATTTACTATAAACTCATAGCCCTTTAGACCTTAAAGGAACCTATGACAGCTTGGGCCCAACAGTAGTAGTTGCCTAGGGCTCTACGTCTGGTCTCAGTGGGCCTACAGACAGAAGAAGAGGTAGTAGAATGCAATCATTTCATTCGGGTGAGGGAAATGAGGGTCAGAGAAACCAACTGACTTGCTCACATGTCACTGTGAACAAAAGACAAAGTTCACATTTCTTAGCTGTTTTAATTTGTTCAACAACCAATGTTCACTGAATGCTTACCATATATCAGGCACTGTTCTACGCCTAGGGTCACAGGTTATGAATATCTGTAGGTTAAGCAGCATGTAAATTTCTTTTTCATGGAATCACTGGATTTAAAGTTGGAATTTCCTAGAATATGGAGGCTACAATAAGAAAAAGTTCCAACAAGCCACATTTATTTATATATTCACTAACTCATTTGTGCGTTCACTTATGCATTCATTTCCAAATCTATTTACATAAAGAAAAAAAATCCCACTTTCGAAAATTGGGCCCTTGTAAGAGTTGTTTGAAAACAACTTGAAAGTAATTGATGAAAACAAATTGGCCAATAACGGTCCTTGCCTTCTGCCTTCCTCCTCCACCCCCCACCCCGTATGCCTAAGAGATACTGAACCAAAAGGCAAGCTCAAGAGCTGTGCATTATCCTAGTTTTGCAAAGCAGTCTATGAAATAAAACTCCAATGAGCCAAATTTCTGAACTGTTAGAACTCTCAAGGGAGGAAAAAAAAATTTTGCAATTCTGCTGATCTAGAAGTGGTGCGATTTCTGGTCATCTGAGTAGAGGTATAAATGGCAAATAGGTGTGAAAGTCCCTTAGCCCAAAATCTGAGCACTATCCCTAACTGTCATCCCTCTAACTAATCATCCCACCAACTCTGTGTAGTGATCCTTTTCCTATCACTAATAGAATTGCCCTTCTAAACTGACATCTAGACACTTGCTTCAAGGTCAGACCAATGTCAGAAACACTTGCCCTGATAGTGTGTCAGGCAGTTCACATGTTAACAGGTCTTCTGGGTAGAATTTACCAAATCATTATTCTATATATATATATATATTCTTCCCTCAAGAATCCTTTCATTTCTCTCCCCCTCTCTCTCTCTCTCTTTTTTTTTTTTTTTTTTTTTTTTGACAGGCAGAGTGGACAGTGAGAGAGAGAGAAACAGAGAGAAAGGTCTTCCTTTTGCCGTTGGTTCACCCTCCAATGGCCGCCGCGGCCGGCGCACCGCGCTGATCCGAAGGCAGGAGCCAGGTGGTTCTCCTGGTCTCCCATGGGGTGCAGGGCCCAAGCACTTGGGCCATCCTCCACTCCACTCCCTGGCCACAGCAGAGAGCTGGCCTGGAAGAGGGGCAACCGGGACAGAATCCGGCGCCTTGACCAGGACTAGAACCTGGGGTGCCAGCGCCGCTAGGTGGAAGATTACCTATTGAGCCACGGCGCCAGCCCTTTCATTTCTCTTAAAGATTGATTTATATATTTAAAGTGAGAGAGACAGAGAGAGAGAGAGAATGCGAGAGAGAGAGAGAGAAAGCCAGCTCCATCGCCCACCTGCTGTTTCACTCCCCTGATGGCCACAACAGCCAGGGCTGGGCCAGAGCAAAACCAGGAGCTAGGAGCTTCATCCAGGTCTCCCACATAGGTGGCAGGGGCCAAGTACTTGGGCCATCTTCTGCTGCTTTTTCAGGTCATCAGCAGGGAGCTGGATCAGAAGTGGAGCAGCTGGGATATGAACCAGTGCCCATATGGGATGCCAGAATTGCAAGCTGCAGCTTTACCCACTATGCCACAATGGTGACCTGGCTATATTTTGCAAATTACTTCGTAGTGTGGTCATTCAGGCAAGCAGCTCTTAGGGAAGCGTACGTCTTTCTGTACTGCAAGGACAGAGGGCTGGAACTGGGGAGACTCAGCTCTCAGTCCCCATCATTTACCAAACAGTTTCAGAAGAGTTGTAAAGCAACTGGAAAAGGCATTATACCCCTTTTCTCAGATAAGAAAACAGACACTTACAGAGTTATCTCATTATCCATCCAGTAAGTAGCAGAGTTCAAATCCAAGTGTGCCTGCTTCCCAAGCCCATGTTTTCACTGTTGCCTCAATTTCAGCAGCACCTGCACGTTGATTTATAGCTAATGTATGCACTTCAACTTGGTGCTCATTCTCCTGAAAGGTGTGAAGACTTTTCAGAGGAAAGGTAATCCACTTTCACATCCCCAGCTTTCAAGTGCACATTAAAACTTATCCTGAGACAGCTGTAGTCTTCCCATCAATTTTCCCCAACCATTCTTCTGCACACAAGGAAGGCCCCCTCTCACCACCCTGACCTTCTATTTGCATGTTGTCCATAGCATGTAGACTTTCTCTACAAGCCAAAGGAACTCAGGACAGATCCTTTGAATAAGGATCCATAAACAAATCCCCATCTCATTAAGGCGTACATTCCCAGCGAAACCTTTCTATTGAGTTTAGTAATTGTTTATTAAACTATGCAATATATTTGTTTTAATTGATTTATTCTAACACGAGTTGTACCATTAGACTCCCTCAAGATGTAAATTTTTGTTAGAGCCTTCTGTTCACAGGAAGTGTGTTTTTAAATTAGATTTTAGTATGTATATCTTTTTTTCTCAGAGAGGTATGACAGGATGATTAATAGTTGACTTTTGCCGGTGCCGCGGCTCACTAGGCTAATCCTCCGCCTTGCGGCACTGGCACACCGGGTTCTAGTCCCGGTCAGGGCGCCGGATTCTGTCCCGGTTGCCCCTCTTCCAGGCCAGCTCTCTGCTGTGGCCCGGGAGTGCAGTGGAGGATGGCCCAAATGCTTGGGCCCTGCACCTCATGGGAGACCAGGAGAAGCACCTGGCTCCTGCCATCGGATCAGCGCGGTACGCCGGCCGCGGCGGCCACTGGAGGGTGAACCAACTGTCTCTCTCACTGTCCACTCTGCCTGTAAAAAAAAAAAAAGTTGACTTTTAAGCACAAAATTCTGTTCTTATGAAATTCTGAGTAGAAAGGAAATAAAATGGAGAAAATGGGAAATAGCAGAAATTTGAGTTTAAGGCCAGTGTTGGCAGACAGTGGCCATGGGCCAAATCCAGCCCACTTCATATTGTGAATAAAGTTTTACTGGAGCACAGCTGTGCCTTGCTGTCTATAGCTGCTTTTGTACTATAAGGGCAAAGTTGAGTACCTGTGACAGAGAATGCTTAGAGAGCCTGAAACGTTCAGCATTTGGGCTTTTACATGAAATACTTGGCTGGCCCTTGTTTGAGAGGGAAAATGAAGGTGTAAAATTTCCAACTGTTAAAGAAGAGCTCATTCATGTATTTTTAAATTAGTAATTATGGATCTCAAATCACTACTGTGATATATATATATATGCAAGGATACATTTAGAAGAGTGATGTAACAGCTTAATTTTTTAAATGCCCATATTATAGTACAACAAAAGTTATATCCTTTGGAGTGATTTCAACGTCAATGAAGAATTTCAGCTATTGACTTAAAACTATGTGAAGGGTACAGATATATTTTTTTAAATAGGGAGTTGGCAGCCCACTGCCCTGGAGGACAGTATTATGGATGTGACTTCTGTATCTCAGGACCCTCATGATGAAGGGCAGGAGCTCATTTTATTGCTCAAGAAGCAAACTGAAGCTCATGTGATGACCTCAGGCCTTATTGAAGCTGTTCCTCCACAACCTAGACATTATAGCTGATGGAAATGTGGGATTCTAGCTGGATAGTTTCAACAAGTGGTCTCTTAAGTTCCAGGCTAAGTCACACAGATCAGAAAAGTTATTCTGTCATTGGCTGTTGTATCAGTCAGATGATGGTAGGAGGCAGAGCAGGGAGTGGAGACGAGAAAGTGGAGGGCTGGCCTTGTTACTATACACCTGTAGAGCCAATGGATGCCTGTGCCATGCATGACTCAAGTGAACATTCAAACCTGCCAAGGGACCCTGATGCATGTTATGAGTTGAATTGTGCTCCTCTGCTTTCCCACCACCCCCCAGAATAGATACCCTGGAGTCCCAACATGTAAAGATGACCTTGTTTAGCAGTAGGGTCTTTACAGTGATCATCAAATAAATGAGATCATTAGATGAGTCCAACAGATGTCCTTATGAAAAGGGAAAATTAGGACACACAGACAGACATGCAGACAGCAAAGACACAGAGAGAAGATGTTTGTCAGCAAACCAAGGAGAAAGGCCTGGAGCCAATGCTTCCCTCACTGCCCTCAAGAGAAACAGTTGTTGACACCTTAATTTCAGACTTCCAGCTTTCACAACTGTGAGATAATGAATTTCTGTGGTTTAGGCCACCTGTTCTGCAGAACTTTGTCATGACAGCTCTAGCAAAAGTACATTCAGCATTGATTTCTTTTAACAGACTTTCCAAAACCCAGTGAGTTGTTTTTACATTTACCACAGCCATGTTTTGAAATTAGTGCATGACATGAACACAAGTCGTTAATAGGATGTCTTGAAAGATGGAAGACTAAAGCCAGAGAGACTTTGGTCCTGACCCCTATCTCCTACCTTCCTCCAAAAGTGGGGTTTATCAGAGCTGTAAGAACAAAGACTGGAGCCAGAGCTGTGTGAGCTACTACCAGCTGTGTGAGCACAGGCCTGATTAGACCTCACTCATCTGTTAGAGGGTTAAAACTTGTCTCTTAGGTTTTTGTTGTGAGGACCAAGTAAGTTTGTAACATATACAATTTTAGGACTTAGCACAAAGTAAGTCCTCAACAATTATTGGACATTGCATTTATTGGACAGTCTAAAAGCTACATCCTGCCTGAGACCACCGCAGACCCACAAATGACTCCATACGTATAGCCTGAAGGCTCCCCTGGGATTCTAGAAGCTTCATCTGTGAGCTTACCATATAAATGTTTGAGAGAGCCTTTAAAAATTCCCTGTCTTTTCTCCTTTTTCCCCGTCTTCTCCTTGGAAAGGCTAATATTTGAGAGGAGCTAGTATGCCTTATTAATCCTTTAAAAAAGGGATGTACTCCAGCACCAGTTGGCAGTTAGATTTCATCAGTCACTCGAGGTTATGGATTAACTCACTGATCTTTCTACCCTTCAAGCTAATTAGCCTTTGGACAAATACTGCTAGTCACAGAGGCCAGGCACAGCTGACCAAATACATTTCGAAGAGTAAATTCTGTGGGTAAATAATGTCAGGCTTAAATCTCTTGGTAGTATTGCTTTTCTAAATCACTGCAATCTTGACTTTCTTTCCTTCTTAGCCAGCGATGGAAATGTGATGTTTACAACACTTCAAATCAACAGGAAAAAGTAACCACATAAAAACCAATTATCTTGTCGCTTACTAACTCTTCCCTCCCCTCATTTAAAATTATTTCCTCTCCTATGTCCTGAAACAACTGGACCAGCTCGATTTTTTAAATGGCTAAAGCATATCCTTTGGGACCTTTCTTTAGTAGATGTCTCTCAAAGGGAGGGCTCCCTAGATCCCCAGCTGTAATACAGTTTTTCTAATTTCAATTTAATTACCACTACTTGCCTGCCAAGACTTTCTCACACCTCCACAAAGCACCTTAAACAGTTCACATTTCACCTTGGTGCAAAAGCTTGCTAAATACTTGTAGGTAATTATCCTCTCAGTGTTTAGTGAAACTCCCGCATCTTTAGATCTTTCCTTCTTGGCTAAAGAAGGCCTCTTCAGGTTGTCCATGTCAAGCTTCCTTCAAGTTGAACTGTCTCAGATGCAGCTCCACCAATGACCCTGAGTATCTGTGCTCCCACACTTGTAGGAAGAGCATCTCCCTGGGGCGGAGCAGCTCCGTTTGTAATGACAGCTGGAATGGTGTCTCCATCCCCATGTCCGTGGGGCTACAGGGCCAAGGCTGCTGGTCTCTCTCCTGATGTCTCCTTGCATGGGCAGCCTTACACTGAGCATCTTCTGAATGACCCCTGCCCCTTTCTGAACTCACAGTTCACGGTTCTAGAAGAGCAGAAATTCCAGGTTGAGCAACCAGCTCCAGTAGTGCACCACCATATACTGAAGTGATTCAGGTTTTGGGTTTTCTTCTTACATTGAGACAACATGAAAATATTAAGCTCTTATTCCAGAAGAGTAGTAAACATGTAGTCATTTTGCCATGTCATCAATAGTCACTGATTCAACAGAACCTTTATCCAGTGAATACTCAGTGCCTGCCACTACACTCAGGTATGAGATTCATCAAAACAATCCAGCTAGGATTGCTGTTGCTCTCAGGAATCTTAGAAAGTAGTGACAAGCTTACTAAGGTAGTAACAATATTATCTAGTTAAAAACAGCGTTGTTGTCCTCCAGTGGACTAAGTCCTAGGCTACAATTCTGTGCTACCACATTTGGAACCACCATACTGACGCACATATCATTACATGATTACCATGTTATATTAACATATATAGAATACTTTAATAGCATAATTAATTGGGTATATATTGAATTGTCACCTTACATTAAAAGTTCGCCTCAATATCCATGTATTTTTTTTTCAAAAGTGTATCATTTACATGGATAAAGAGCCTCAATAAATTCTGGGAAAAAAACAAGCTGTTAAATACAAATCAAATAAGAAATCAAAATTACTGGAGATCATTTATAGAATGATGACAGTGAGAACACAGCATGCTAGCACTTATGGGATACAGTCAAAACTGTGCTCAATGCTGTATGTATAGCCTGAAAATCATTATTTTAAATTATTATTTTTATAGAAAGAATGAAAAAAATTAATACAAAGAATAAAGTGAGTGAGCTCAGAATTTAACTCATGTTACAAAATTACAACAGGGGTCAGCATGCAGGACCAATGAGTTAAGTCATTGCTTAAGATGCCAGCATTGCATATCAGAATGTTGCTGAATCAACTCCCATTTGCTTGACTTTGAAGCCAACTTCCTGCTAATGCTCCTGGGAAGGCAGTGGAAGAAGAACCAAGTGCTTGGACCACGGTCACCCGTGTGGGAGATACACATGAAGTTTCTGGCTTCTGACTTCAGCCTAACTCACCCCTGGCTGTTGATAGAAAGACTCACCTCGTTTGTTCTCCCTCTCTCTTTCTCTCTGTTTCTCTCTATGTGTCTGTCTCCATCGCTCCCTCTCTACCTGATACTCTGACTTTCAAATAGATCTTTTCCAAAAAAATACAGTTATAACAAAACCACCCAAAGAATACAGGAGATAATAAAAATAGTGAACTAGAAGATAAATCACAGGATCAATAAATAAGTCCAAGACTACTGCTATTAAATAAGCTAATCCAAATAAACTATTGACAAATTTGTCAAATAAAATATAGCAAAAACATAAATTAAAATAATTTTAGATGACATAAAATAAGCATAGGGATGATTAAAGAATATAATGGGTAGCAATATGCCAATGCATTTGACAAAACTCAATACAGACATACATGTACACACAAACAGTATAACTATAGGCTACCTGTGAACATATTTGGGACAAAATACATACATTTCTTTTTTTTTTTAATTTTATTTGAGTTATACAAGTTTCATGTGTTTCATATGTAGATTTAGGAACAGTGATACTTCCCACCCTACCACCATGCTCCAACTCTTCCTCCTTCCTCTCCCATTCCCACTCTTGATTTTACAAAGATCTATTTTCAGTTTACTCAATGATCATAAAGTTAACCATGCACTAAAAGAGTTCAACAAATAATATGAAGAAGAAAACATTGTTCCTCAACAGAAAAGACAAAGGCTGTAAACAATCTTTGAATCTCAAAATGTCCTTTTCTAATAAAGCAAAGTCTCATGTTTTGCTGGTTGAGGTGCAAATTGATACAGTCTTCCTGCAAACAGCAGTACGTATCGAGAACTTAATAATTGCTGTGATCTTTGAACCTTTTTATTAAAGGATTTTATTTATTTGAAAGAGTTACAGAGAGTGGTAGAGACAGAGAGAGAGAGAGAGGTCTTCCATCCACTGGTTCATTTCCCAAATGGCCACAATGGTCAGAGCTGGGCCAATCTAAAGCCAAGAGCCTGGAGCTTCTTCCGGGTCTCCTACATGGGCGCAGAGTCCCAAGTACTTGGGCCATCTTTCTGCGGCTTTCCCAGGCACATTAGCAGGGAGCTGGATCAGAAGTGGAGCAGCAAGGACTTGAACTGGCACCCATATGGAATGCCAGCACTGTAGACCAGGGCTTTAACCCACTGAGCCACAGTGCTGGCCCCAAACCTGTTATTCTTAATCGAGGAGTTTATCCCAAGAAAATAAGAAATGCAAAATAAATATTCTTTGATATTTTAGGAGTTAGGGAATTTGAGAAGACTAATACTATGTGAGTGTTGATGATATTAATATTTGTGAGGAAAATAGAATGATCCATCTAGAAAAATGTAATTATGCACTTAGAAATAATTCCGGAAGAGTGTATACCACAAAGTTGACACTTAGTAGTTGAATGTAAGGATGACAAGTGGTTTTAAGCTTCCTCCTTGTATTTTTGTGTCTCTTCCAAATATCATTTGATTGGATTATAATATACATGTGATTAGCCAATAAAGTCACTAAAACAAAGATATAATGTAATAGAACAACATTGGCAGAGTTATACTAACAGAATAATCATATGCAAAAATATGCTTGCATAACATATCAAGGCTGAAGATGCCACAAAATCCTAATGCCTCTCGGTGGACTGTAGCTTCCCATTTTCCTGAAAGGCATACAGAGGAGAGATCGAGGCAGAAGGTACTAGTTAGGACATGTTCTTTCCAGACCTGAGGTCTTTGGTATCCTGTGTTTTCATGATGGGTCTTTCATCATTAACACCTAAGAAGTCAGCTGTTTGTTGCCAGGTACCTGAATCCCTGCCCAAAACTTTTCCTTCTTCAGTCTCTCGTCCTTTCTCCATGTAAGGCTGAGCTTCGCAAGTGGTCAGCAGCACCTCCCTTTACCAGAAGCACAAAATTTGGCCAACACTCCCCCTAGTGGTGATATGACAAATCTCCCAAAATGGCCTACCCAGAAGGCAGGACTGAGAGCTTTGGCCAGGTTGGATTATTAATTGGTATGCTTGTTAATAAGGCTTATCACTAGGCTCCACCTAAGGCGTGTGACCCAGAAATGTGTATACACATTTAACAAGCAGCTCAGGTGATGAAAATTCAAGTTAGGAATCTATTGCCCTAGATTATGTATTCCTGTATGTTTTAGAAAGCAGAGGTAAGGTGGTAAGAAGCCCTGTCTAACCAAATTTAGTATGACTTTTCAAAAATAATTGAGGCCAGGCGTGTTTGGCACTTATTTCCTGCAATGAACACTTGTGATAGCAGTTGTTTTATGCTGCCTGTAAACAATGGACTATCCATTACAAACATCCAAGTTGTACCTGGGCATTGTTGCTGCGGTTTTCTCTATTCACTTTTCTAAACATCCTCCTACCTTAGATTTTTTTTTTTTTCTCCAGGAGCTGGAAAACCAGCCCATTTAGAGCAGCTGTTGATTTAATCAACATGCTACTTACCATACATTCCAGATGGCTAATGGGTCTCATAGAAAGACTGGCCCTGATGCTAACTGGTGTTTCTATTCTGATCCCTTTTATAAAACAATTTATTTTAGGTTCAAACTTTCTTTTTCATCATTTCTCTGTAGTCTTTCGTGATCTCTTTTCACTACTCCTTTGTCCAAAACTGTCAAATGGCACATTAATTCAATTCATTGATATTAATCACACATGCTGGGAAAAGGATATTGTTCATATTAATATTAGCACATGCACAAATCATTCAAGGTTTGGCGATGTTACTGATTGAGAAAGGAAAACCTTTTGTTGTAGAACCAAAGATGATGATTTCTTTCCAATGCTGCTTCTGCTTCAGGAAGAAGTGTCCTTGTCATGAAATAGCACTATTTGGGGAACAGTATATATAGACCAAGTGTTCAGGAGTCTCACTTTAAAACCCACAGTCTTAATAGTCAGTGCTTACACAAAGGATTCCAAATATAAATAACCTTCAAGCTGACCCATAGATTCAGGTCTGATTCCCATTTCACAAATGGTTTCCAAGGTATACAGTTAGGTCATATAAAAGTGACATTAAAACTCATGTTGGCAGTATGCCATTGTGACATGACTTCTGCCGTAATGAATGGCTGGAAGTAGGCAGGATAATGTAAGATTTGAATGGGGTTGCATTCTGAAAGGAAGGCAGCCAGAGGTCCCGAGAATTAATGGAGGAGCCACAGCAAAAATATGGCTGTATTACACCCGCACTGTCCTCTTTTCTTTCTATTACTTGCCTGAGATGATTTGGCAGAGTTTAAAAATAAATGAAGTATATTCATTTTTCCTTCTGAGTTTTGCTTTGAAGGCACTCTGTAAGGAAAAAGAAAGAGATTAAATACTAACCTAGACAGTATGAGGGATCAAGACATCAACATGTAAGCATTATATGCAGTGTGTGTGTGTGTGTGTGTGTGTGTGTCTAATCTCCTTATGTAGGGAGATTTATTTGGTTCCATTTAAGGTCATATCATAAAGGCAAATGAGATGCTTCCAAGCCGTGTTAGTGTTCTGCTAGGTGATGCAGAGGAAATGATGTTTTCAATGGGTTTTAGTCCCATTTGTACCTCTCCACTGTCTTCTTTACAGAATGAAACATGTTGTGAGGGGGATTGGATTTTTAATAGAAACCTGATTCCAATTTTCAGTACCAACTAGAGACAGGATTATTTTGCAGGCATATCACTTATGTTGATCATTTCCTTTCACATTTTATTTTAACTTACAAACTCTTATTTTAAACAGTGGAGCCCTCCGTATAAATTACTTGGAAGTGCAGCTCTGGTGGAGAACAAGTTGGATATCTTGGTGATGCCCTTGCTGAACTGCTTTCCCAGTTGCCTCTGTCACTTCTCCCATTGCCAATTTTGACAATAGTCTTCTCAGAGAACGGTAGTGTTTCTTCTCTATGGTTTCAGGGGGAAGTCTCTTAACTACTCACTTATTCTTTGATGGAATAAATATTTATTCAGCACCTTTGATAAGGTAGGGCCCCCTCCTAAGCATTTCGGGAGGCAGTCAGCCAGTGATGGTGCAGTGAATAAGGTACAGGAGGGAGAGGAGAAGATAGGGATCCTAAGGAGGGGACTCATATGTGCCCATTCTGGGCAGGTAAGGCCAGTAGAAGGAATTTGAATTCTGAGATAGACTGACCACATGCAGAACTTGGAAAAGAGAGTTTCCAACAAAGAAAGTTCCCGAAAGTTCTAAGACAGGGCTATTCATGGAATGGGCAAGTGGCTAAGGCCATTCAAGGTTCTGAGCGTGCTGGGATTTGGGCAGGTCAGGAGGTCAGAGGTAAGCAAGCCAGTTTATAGAATTTGTATTAGGCCATGATGGAAATTCAGTACTTCTCATTTTATTTTAAATTTGTTTCTGATTTTGGTTTGCTGAGCTACTTATTACAGAGTTCTTTGTATTTTTATTCCAGCATAATCCAAAATGGCTTATGGGTAACTCACATACATGATGCCTGTGCACAACACCTGAAAGGTCAACACCATGCAGATGAAGAAGGAAGTAAGCATATTAAATCCACAGAGCAGTGTTGAGAGTAGGATGAGAATTGAAAATGTAGTTCTGTATCTCATCAGAGCCAGGATAGAAAGAAAGAAAATGATGGCTTACATAATTCTGATTAGTTAAAAAGGAAAACTCTTTACCCCTAAGGGGAGAAATGTCTAGTACTAAATTCTAAGCATAATGTATTCCATTGGGTGTTATATAAGAAACATCAGTAATTCTCTCCATGAATATGGAATGTCTAATATATGCAAACAGTGGGCACTCCAAGGAATACAAACTCTAATCAGACATCAATTCTGCCTTCCAGGAGCTTGCAGTTTATAGTATCTCTTATGAACACACATGGAGAACTAGTCTATAGACAAGAGATAGACATACAGGGTTCAAGCTGGTATTTCAAAAGGCTTCTGTCAAATACAGATGTAGCATTAAAGTATGGCTCTAGGGCACTTCAAGAGAAGAGGAAAGAAAGTGACCAGTTTTACAGGTTTTCTGTAATCAAGGACTTAATCAACCCGTAGTACCCAGGGGGCAGAGAAGAAGAGCAAGTTCTTTAGGTTGTCTTCCTCTGGTGTATCTCAGATGTAGAAGCTGGTCCGCATTCATTTCAATGTTGACTCTTGGTCAGAAGCCAGGTGCACCTAGCTCTGCATTGCTAGTGAAACAGACATCAGATACCAGCTGTATAAGTGACAAGACAACATTATTATGGAAATTTAGTAGTGCTTTCTTTGCTATTAACATACATGGGATTTAAAAAAAAATACTTATTATCAATTTATTTGGCATAGAGACAGAGTTTCTTGGCTCGGCCAGCCCAAAGCCAGAAACTCAATCTGGGTCTCCATATGGTGATGGGGACCTAAGCACTTGAACCATCATCTTCTGCTTACCACGGTGGTCATTAGCAGGAAACTGGATTAGAAGCAAAGAAGCTGGGACTCAAACCAGGCACTCTGATACGGGATAGAGCCTTCCCAAGTGTTGTCTTTATTGCTGCATCCAACGCCCACCCTGAAATATTTGTTATATATATAACTAATTCAAGCTTACTGGCAAAAATTAGAAAATGGTAGCATCACAAAAGGAAAAATAGTTATAATCTATCAATCCAAAGGAAAACACAGCTAACATTTTGATCTAAATCCTCTGGCACGTATTTTTACGTATGAGGGAACTTCAAAAAGTTCATGGAAGAAAATGGATTAAAAGGTGTTTACTGGGGCCAGCACTGTGGTTGAGCTGCTGCCTGCAATGCCGGCATCCCATATAGGCACTGTTTCAAATCCCAGCTGCTTCGCTTCCAATGCAGCTCCTGATGTGCCTGGGAAAGCAGCGGAAGATGGTCCAAATCCTTGGGCCTCTGTACCCACATAGGCAACCTGGAAGAAAACTCCTGACTCCTGGCTTTGGCCTAGCCCAGCCTGGCTATTGAGGCCATTTGGGAAATCAACCAACTGATAGAAGATTTCCTCTCTCTCTCTTTCTCTCTTTCTCTCTCTCTGTCTCTCTCTCTGTCTCTCTCACTCCCCCCTTCCTCTTCCTCTTCCTCCTCTTCTTCACTCTCTGAAACTCTTTCAAATAAATAAATCTTTTTCAAAAGAAATGTTTATTTTGGTGCAAAATATGGAGATATACGTTTTTACATGAACCTTGTGAAGATTCAGTATATGCATGGATTTCACAATTTTTTTGCCAAAATAAACTTGTCTTTAAATTCCATTTTCCCATGAGCCTTTTGAAGTCCCCTCATATACAGGGGAACTAGCACAGCATCTAGCCTGTTCTATGGTCCTCTTTCCTCACCTTTTCACATCAGGACAGGTGATTCAAAGGTGTCATTATTAAGGGTGACATGGCACTCTAGTGTAGCAATGTACCAAAACTTATTAAACCAATCTTCCAGAGTTCACACATAGGTTGTTCCCACTTTTTCAATATTGGAGACAATGCTGGAATGAACATTACTTAAAATATATCTTTTCTCAATTTTTCAATTTTCTGTTAATACTTTTTTTTAAGAAGATTTATCTATTTACTTGGAAGTCAGAGTTACACAGAGAGAGAAGGAGAGAGAGAGAGAGAGAGGTCTTCCATCCACTGGTTCACTCCCCAGATGGCTGTAACTGCCAGAGCTGTGCCGATCCGAAGCCAGGAGCCAGGAACCAGGAGCTTCTTCCAGGTCTCTGACATGGGTGCAGGGGCCCAAGCACTTGGGCCATCTTCTACTGCTTTCCCAGGCCATAGCAGAGAGCTGGATCAGAAGTGGAGCAGCCAGGACTCGAACCGGTGCCCATATGGGATGCTGGCACTGCAGATGGCAGCTTTACCTGCTACACCACAGCGCTGGCTCCTGTTAAGGCTTTTCTAGAAGGGGAGAAAATAGCAATTTATGGTGCTACTTCTTATGAACCACACTCTTACCCAAAGCTTCATTTAAGACATTTGCTGAAGGGTGGGAATTTGGCACAGCAACGTAAGTCACTGCTTGCAACTTCCGAATCCCAAATCTGCGTGCCTGCTTCAAGTCCTAACTGCTCTTAGTCCAGTCCAGCTTTCTGCTCATGCATATCCTGGGAAGATGGCTGAAGTATTTGAGTCCCTGCACCCATGTGGGAGACTCAGAAGCTGAGTTGTGAGCTCCTGACCTCAGCCTGGCCCATCCCTTGCTGATGTGGTCATTTGTGAAGTGACCAAAGGATGGAAGATCTCCCTGTCAAATAAAATAAAAATAAAGAAATGGAGATGTTAAGCCCTTTACTCGTTGCCTCTAACTACAGACAGTGCTACGTTATCCTTTTTGCAGAAGCAAGGCAGGCTTCAAAGCACCTAGTGAGTCCCTGAATTTGAGATGCCCATGTTTTTCCTTTCTCCACATCTCTACCCTTATTAATCCCACTTGATGAATAGGCCAAGCCAGAGCATTGAAGATATTTCTGCTCCTTCTCTCTGCTCACCATCTACCACATTCAGTTAGCCACCATTCTGTAAGTTCAGTCTCCTAAAAAACACCCTGGCTCTCCTTCTCCCCCCTACTCCCATCATCTCGTCCTGATGGCCTAGTCTAGGTCACTACAGAGTTGCCCAAATGTCCTCCCATGGTTGGGTTGGTTTCCAGTGCTAACCCACTTTCCATATTGCATCCTACTGTCAATCTCTGAGGAAGCCATGCCCTGCCTCAACGTTTTTGATAGCCACCGCATGCCTTCTGTCAGTCTCCTCAGCTTCACATGCTGGCCTTTGTTTCTGGATCAAGTCACTGGGGCCAAGGTCTGGGAATCTGTATTTTTAAAACCTCTTCTGTGATTCCAGTGCGTTAAACAGTTTGCCCTTTCCCGGGTCCCAAGCTGGATACGGAGGACACAGTGCTTTGCTTAGACTCCACCCTAGGACAGAAGTCTAGCTGGTAATGTGCCTCCTCCGTGGTTTAAAATTATCCAGCACAATGTGGTTACTTTAGAAAAAATTTCAGAAGCTTTCTGCCCAAGAGCAGCATGTTTGCAAGTATGGATTAGAGGATCATTTCCATGTAGGAAAGCTAATTTAATTAAGTGACACAGTTTTGGTGGTATGAAAGCTTTTCCTGCTGAGTCAGGAGTTTTTGCCTCTCTGCCAATGGGAAGCAAGAAGTTGAACTTAAACATTGGCTCCAGGAAATGCTGCTGCACATGTGCCTGTCTGCTCTGGAGGTCAAAGCAGCAGGTATTGTTCTGTGGGCAGAGGGTCCAGGGAATATTCTGTGTAAATCTTATTTAAAGCACTATATTAATTTTTTCTAATTAAGATATTTAAATTTTTCATTCTTTGGGGAAAAAAAACCTCTTGCATTCTTTGGAAAAAAGGAATTCAATTCTTTCTGTTTCCTATTCAAAAGACTTAAAAAAATACTATCAAGCTGTTAAAAAAATGGGGTGGGGGAGGATTTTTTGTGCAGTTGTATATTTCCTTGGCTAAAGATTCAGGAAGAGGTCCCTTTGTGATGTTGAGAAGGATATTATGATAAAAAAATCTAATTCTTTAAAATTATGTCTCTCACTAATATTGAATAGTATATTGAGCTAAAATTTCCTAATTTTCCTATCATGTAATATGAACGCTCAGTATGGTCACCAGTATTGCTACTGTCACTCCTAAGACACAGAGATGAGATTTTTAAAAGAATGGTTTTTGGTCGGTGCCGTGGCTCACTAGGCTAATCCTCCGCCTGCGGTGCCGGCACCCCAGGTTCTAGTCCCGGTCGGGGCACCGGATTCTGTCCTGGTTGCCCCTCTTCCAGGCCAGCTCTCTGCTCTGGCCCAGGAGTGCAGTGGAGGATGGCCCAAGTGCTTGGGCCCTGCACCCGCATGGGAGACCAGGAGAAGCACCTGGCTCCTGGCTTCAGATCAGCGTGGTGCACCGGCCACAGCGGCCATTGGAGGGTGAACCAACAGCAAAGGAAGACCTTTATCTCTGTCTCTCTCACTGTCCACTCTGCCTGTCAAAAAATAAATAAATAAAAGAATGGTTTTTTTTAATTTTTAAAAGATTTTACTTATTTATTTGAGAGGCAGAGTTATAGACAGAGAGAGAAGTCTTCCAACTGCTGGTTCAGTCCCGAAATGGCCACCACAGTCTGAGCTGGACCAATCCAAAGCCAGGAGCCAGGAGCTTCTTCCGGGTCTCCCACGTGGGTTCAGGGGCCCAAGAACTTGGGCCATCTTCTACCGCTTTTCCAGGCCATAGCAGAGAGCAGGATTGGAAGAGGAGCAGCTAGGACTCAAACTGGTGCCCATATGGGATGCTAGTAACACAGGTGGAAGCTTAGCCTACTGTGCCACGGCAGTGACCCTTAAAATAATATTGGTTGCTTTCTTTCTGATTCCTCTATTAGGATGTTATTTCCTGAATCTCCCTCTCACATTGTGTCCCCAAGTACCAGGCTATTGGGAGGCCTAGAGTCTGCGGAGTGAATGCTTGCATGATAAAGAATGAAGCTTTGTATAACATGCCCCTCTGAGGAGATATAAGAAGAAAGGGAAATTTGATCCTTGACCTGAAGGAAGTGTTTAATAATGGAGAGTGCTTTTGTTTTCCCTAGCTCACTTGATTTATCAAATTATCATCATGATATGTACATCAGAAAGTCGACATTTCAATCAAAAATCTAGTTTGTCATCTTTCATAACTATCCTCTCATCACCCTTGATACAGATCATCAATGCATGCATTCTAGCATTTTCATTAAGGAGTGTATTATAAAAATGTGCATGTGTGTCTGTGTCCATAACTAGAAAGTGCATTTCCTCAGAATTACCTTAATGTATGTTACGAAATAAAAAAAATAGTCTTCAAAACCATAGGTAAGGAATTGCAGGAAAGAATAGGCTAGATGATGGGGATCAGTGTTAATCAGAATGCAAGTTGTAAGCTCTCGAAGTGGTCTGCAACAAGATAAGGCGATTTCACCAGAATGTAAGTCAGCCTTGTCACCAAGCAGCTCTCGAGTATAGCTGCTGTCCTTTACCTGGTAAGCGTTTCTCAGGAAGGAAGCAGTCGGTTGGCTTGCATTCTCATTCAAGCTCTTGTTCTTGTTCTGGACTTGTCTCAAATGGTTTGTGGGCTAGCTCTACTCTATAGGCACATGTTGACGGACACTCATCTTCAGCAAGTCTTTTCTGGTTCAAGGAGCCTCCAGACTGCCTTTTTAAGGTACCTTTTTCAGTTGAATGGTTATTTCTTAAAACTGGAGATGCAATTAATTCTTGATACAAATCAGTGGGTTGAGAATGTTATGTCAAGTGGTAACAATGTAGTGGAGTTAGAGGACGGCTAAGAGGTTAGCACAGGGCGGGGCTGCTTTGTTGGAGAGTGCTCCTGGATGGTTTCCCTAAGTCTGTGGTCTATGAGCTGCAAAGACAAGAGGCAGGGGAAGAGCATTGCGGTAAGAGAGTAGAACAGACGTAAAGGGCCTGAGATGGGAGCAAACTTGATGTGTGTTCACAAAAGCAATAGACATATTGTGTCCAGAGGGCAGTGAACAAGGAAGAAAGTAGCCGGCAAGTGGGTCAGGAAGCTGGCCGGGGGCCAGATTTTCAGAGACTTACAGACCACAGAAGGACTTTGACTTTTATTCTGAGTGAGAGAGGGAACAGTTGAAGGCTTCTGAGAACAGGAGTGACAAGATTTGACAGTTTTAAAGAATCAGTGTGACAGTAGGGGAGCAAGGCTGAAGTGAGGAAGATGAAGAGGCTGTTGCCATAAGCCAGGCAAGGGATGAATGGTGGCTTTGACTAAGGTGGAAGGGTTCGAGCTGATTGGAAGTGAACACATTCTGAATTTCTTTAAAGGTAGAGCTGATGGATACACTGACTAACTATGATAGATGGGGAATGGTTTGGGAGAGAATGTATGACTCTAGTTCTTGATGGCATTGTTAATGGAGATCAGGAATACTGGGAGAGGAAGAGATTTAAATGATAGAAGAAGGAGAAATAATTGAGTTTAGACCTGTTGGACGTGAGGTGCCTGACACACCACCAAGAGCATATGTGGAGGCTGGCGCTGTGGCTCACTAGGCTAATCCTCCAACTGCGGCGCTGGCACACCGGGTTCTAGTCCCGGTCAGGGCGCCGGATTCTGTCCCGGTTGCCCCTCTTCCAGTCAGCTCTCTGCTGTGGCCTGGGAGTGCAGTGGAGGATGGCCCAAGTCCTTGGGCCCTGCACCCCATGGGAGACCAGGAGAAGCACCTGGCTCCTGCCTTCGGATTGGCACAGTGCGCCGGCCATAGTGGCCACTTTGTGGGGGTGAACCGATGGAAAAAGGAAGACCTTTCTCTGTCTCTGTCTCTCTCACTGTCTAACTCTGCCTGTCCAAAAAAAAAAAGAGCATATGTGGATTCATCAATGGATGCACCTGAGTCCAGTGAAGAGGGTGGAACTACAGATATAATTTGGGATTCGTTCACTTATAGGTAGTACTAGATCACATCACGTAAGGAGTGAGTGAAGATGGAGAAGAGGACCCAGGACCAAACCCTGGATACCTCAACAGAAGTCAGACAAGAAAAACATAACAAAGGGGGCCAGTGTAGCAGGTAAAGCTGCCAGCCTGCAGTGCCCGTATCCCATATGGACACCAGTTTGAGTCCTAGCTGCTCCACTTTCAATCCAGCTCTCTGCTATGGCCTGGGAAAGCAGTGGAGGGTGGCCCAAGTCTTTGGGCTCTTGTACACACCTTGGAGACCTGGAGGAAACTCCTGGCTCCTGGCTTCAGATCGGCCCAGTTCCAGCTGTTGCGGCCAATTAGGGAGTGAACCAGCAGATGGAAGACCGACCTCTCTCTCTCTCTCTGCCTCTCCTGTCTCTGTGTGACTCTGACTTTCAAGTAAATAAATAAATCTTGTAAAAAAAATCATTTAAAAAAAAAGAAAAACTATAACGAAGGATACTGAGAAGGAGATATTAAGAGGTAGAAAGGATATAGACAACAACAAACAAAGTGGTGTTATGAATGCCAAGAGAAGAAAGATTCTTTTTAAAAAGAAATTATCTATTTTATCATTTATTTGAAAAGCAGATAGAGACACACATCTCTCATCCACTGGTTCACTTTCTGAATGCCCACAATAACTGGGGCTATCCCAGGCCAAAGCCAGGACCTGGGGACTCATTCCTATGAGTGTGGCAGGAACGTAACTACTTGAAGCATCACTTGCTGATTCCCATAGTGTGCATTAGCAGGATGCTGGAATTGAGAGCAGAGCTGGGACTCAAACCTAAGAACTCCAAGATGGGATGCAGGTATCCCAATTGGAGTCTTAACAGATGCACTAAACACATACTCTAGAAGAAATACTCTTTAGGAAGATGCAGTAATCACTTGTTTCAAGTGCTATTGTAAAATGAATATTATAAATTATCCTATCTTGCTTTGTGGAGGTCGTTGGTACCTATGATTAGAGCAGCTTCAGCTCCACTGCCTGATTACAGAAGTTGTCTCATGATTAGTTTTAGGTTGTTAGTGAAATGAGAATCAAAATTATCTGATGGTGGGATAGCATTGTGGTGCAGCAAGTTAAGCCACTGTCTGCAAGCCAGCATCCCATATGAGCACCAATTCAAGTTGCAGCTTCTCCAGTTCCAATCCAGCTCCCTACTAAAGTACCTTGGAAGGCAGCAGAAGATGGCCTGCCTGCTTGAATCCCTGCTATCCAAGTTGGAGACCTAGATGGAGTTCCACACCTTTCCTTTAGCTTTGCCCAGCCCTATTATGGCCATTAGGGGAGTGAGCCAGCAGATGGACAATTTGTATCTCTGTCTCTATCTCATCATAACCCTGCCTTTGAAATGAATAAATAAATCTTTAAAAATCATCTGATGACAAATAAGGAGGAATTCTGAACGAGATGTAGAGATTTTGAATGGAGGTGAAGCTGTGACATGGTCATCTGAAGACTGGCTAAAGTAGGAAAATACAGTAAGTTTCCCAAACAGAACTAAGAACTCACTTATTAGTTAAGATTAGAAACTTAAAAATGGACCAAACAGTACCATTGTATGATTTTCTCTGGCCGCATTCACCAGCCCAGATGGATAGAAGCAGAGTATAGACTTTAAACAAGATTGGAAGGTTTGCTAGGCAAATATAATAGAAGGAAGAAGTGCTAGGGCTTTGAGAGTGAATATAACAGGAATAACTGTAATTATAATGGAATAGAAGTTTGGCAAAAAAAGATGAAAAGACTTGGGATGATTGACAAGCTATATAAGAAAAATATCCTTTTGATGATAGTCTTCCCAACAATTGCTAAAAAGATGGCCTCATTGGTAATTTTAAAGTCTAATTAGTTTTCATGTATGCCTGGGCGCATTTTTGAGCATTGAAGGTGGCAATGTCCAAAGTCACAGAAGGATTAAAAGGTTTTTGGGAGAAAATATTTGCAAACTATGCATCTGATAAAGGATTAATTTCAAGAATATATTAGAAACTCAAGAAACTCAATGACAACAAAGCAAACTATCTGGTTAAGAAATGAGCAAAGAACATGAACAAGCGTTTTTCAAAGGATGCACTATAAATGGCCGACAGACACGTAAAAAATGCTCAGGATCATTAGCCATCAGGAAAATGCAAATAAAAACCACAATTAGATTTCATCTCATCCCAGTTAGAATGGCTATATCATCCATCCAAAAATCAAAAAATAACAAAGGCTGGTAAAGATATGGGGAAAAAAGGTACCCTAATACATTGTTGGTGGGATTGTGAACTAGTACAACCATTCTGGAAGATAGTATGGAGAGTCCTCAGATTTATGAAAATTGATCTACCATATAACAAAGCTATCCCATTCCTGGGAATTTATCCAAAGGAAATGAAATCAGCATCGTAAATGTAAACCTGTAAGAATCGTGGTGTTATGGGTTGAGCTTGATGGAGCCTTGGGCTCCTGCCCTGACTGAGATACACAGGAATGAGATGTGTGAAGGGGTTGATTCTGACAGCACCTTAGAAAGAAGGGATACCCAATAGTAACAGAGCTACTTCTTGTGACTAGTCCCCTTGGTGTTTCTTTGCATGAGATGCAAAGATTGAGGGAGGGAGAGCAGAAATTACAGCAGAAGCAGGGGTAACCCAGAGGATTCTCTAAAAGCCAGGGAGAAGAGATCTAGCAAGGGCTGTAGATCTCCGGGGGTTTTGCTTTCTGCCAGTCAAGAGCAATCTTAGGGTTTCCAGAAACCATACTCCTTCAATTGTCCATTACCTTCTCTAGATTGGAAAATCACCATGCAGCGAATAGTCTTTGCCTGAATGTATTTGAGAATTACTAGGTTGGTTGACTGCTTTAACAAATACTGTTTTCATGGAAAGCACTTCGTATTTACATTGGAAAAGAACTGGTGCCATCCCCTGCACAGAAACAAGGCTGACAGCACTTAAATAGCTTTGGCTGTCTCTTGGGGAGATCACAGTTGGTGGGAAATTGACAACATTACCATAGAACATAACTTGGAAATGATATTTTTCTTTGCTCGCCCCTGAACATGTTGGACATGGGAAGTAGAATACCAGAGGAGTAGTTATCATGTAAGAACAGTGAGTATATGCTTCAGCTAATGGTCTCTTGCCATTTTTTCCTACATTATAATCAAACCTATGGATGGCTCTTTATTTATAAAGTTTAACTTTTCCCATTTCAAGGTAGTCACTGAAAAATTACTCATGATGATTTTTTATGTAAGAAAAACATCTTTTTGATGATAGTCTTTCCAACAATCACTAAAAAACTCTGTCACCATAGGCTGTCACAAGATGGCCTCATTGGTAATCTTAAAGTCTAATTAGTTTTCATGTATGCCTGGGTGCATTTTTGAGCTATAAAATGAAACTTGTTGAATAAAGTGACCTTTTTCCCTATATGCAATCTAACCAATTTTAGAATTATCCTTTACAAGCACTAACATTGATTGATCTGATGGCATTTGGATCTAAAATTACTTCTTGGACATAAAAGAGAACAGGCCTTGTTTTGAAAGTTTCTGGTATAATGATTTTCCTTCAAGAAGAAAAGAAGGCAAATTCAGAATTTGAAATAATTATAGATTTTGTCCTCACTGGTTCCTGAATAGAAATGTTTATAGCCTTAAGAGCACAATAAACAATAGATAGTTTTTAAAAAGGGAATGGATGCTGAGATAAGTACATTTGAATTGGCCACCTATTAAGCAGCAGGCCCTATGCTAAGAGATAGAGGTATAAAAATGAATAAGGAATGAAAAATGAATGTCTAGCAGAGGAAAGAGACATACAATACAGTAATCTTGTTGAGTTAACTGAAACAGAGGATGTGGGGACAGTCTGTCCTCTTAGAGAGGAAAGACAGTAGGTGATGGGAAAGGGGAGCCAGGAACCTATAAATATGGGAGGCATCTGAGCTGAATTTTGAAAGATAACTAAGAATTTTTACCTTGGTTTTGATAGAAATGGGTAGAGGGCATTCAAAGCTCAGCCAACAGCCTGAGCAAAGGAGATATGAGTGAGGTAACTTCTGAGATCCTGGAAAGGCATCAAGGAGCAAAGAAAACGCCCCTGGTGAATTGGATTCTTCATCCAGAAAAGACTAATTAAGATTCCTGGCTCCTTATATGTGACAGATTTAGGAGAATATATATATATATATATATATATATTCATGTAAGAATATATATATTCGTGTATATATATTTCTAAGATGTTATGGAGAACATCATGTTTGTATTTGTCACTTATATACTTCAAAGACATTCAGAAATCAGATTATTATAATGAAATAATTCAGAATTGGGCCATTTTTCTGGGATGAATCTAAATAATTCATCTGGCTGGTGTTTTCCTAAAGAAAGGTTTTACATCTGTTTTATGTGTTGTTTTTCCAAGTACATTGATGTTGGAATTTTTTCTTGAAAATGGAGTCTACATCTTTTGATGAGTGGGGCCACAGGTATAGAGAAGAGAAAGAAGAATGATGAGATTATGTAGGACAGGAGCAGAGGATTTGGGGCAAGAAGGGAGGGCTTATCTCCGAGTGACCCATTTGTGAGCTATGTGACCTTAGACTAAAGTGCCTGAGTTATGGGAGTCTCATTCCTTCCTCTGGGTAGGAGAAGGTGGCAAGTTTTTCTGAGGCTCATAAGATATCAGTCCTGAGGTATGAGATAGCCCCTTTGTGTGCCATAAAGCACTATAGGAGTGAGAGCTGGCAATCTCTTCGTGTACTTTTAAAACTCTACTTGTTGCAGCATCAGAGTCACAGGCTGTGAGACGAATTCATGAATGGTTCTCAATCTTTGGTATCCACATGCATCTCTTACCTGTCATGTTTGTAAAAATGTTGGGCACCACTTCCAGAAATTTCAATTCAATAGGACTGGGAAAAGATTTAGGAATCTGTGTGATTCTATAGAAGGTGGAATTTTTTTTTTTAAAAAAGAAACTGTCCTAAAAGATCTTTTAAAAATCTGCATGTCCTGTAAAATCATACCAGGTGGTGCCCAGCCTATTCATCAAACCTTGGATTCGCACATCCCAAGAGAAAGTGCAGGCAGCCCTTGTTTAGCATCTGAGGCTTTTCTTTGACAGGCACCACAGCTGAGGTTGGCCTTGCCATCCTGTACTGAGTAAAGAGAGCGCTGGCCTTTCTGAACTCCCACAGTTGTATCTGGGGTGGAGGATCCCTTGATTACTCTGCTTGCTGCTGAGCCTCTTCCAAGAGCCACACAGGCTTAGACCCCCAGGCTCCTGACTGCTCCCTCCCATCACACTGACCCTGCACTTGACATAGACCCCCTCAGTGGGGATCCATCTAACTGCTCTCCAAAGTCTCCTGCCTCCCCCTGCCTCTCCCTTACCGCTGCCCAATGTACATCTGTGATGCAGTGGAGGGTGCCTGAACCCTCATTCTGATCCTTGCTGGGTCTGTGACCTCCAGCACTTCCCTTGCTTCGCAAGTCTCCGTTTCCTCAACAGTAAATGAGGATGGCATCCATAGCCTGCAGCATCGCTCTGAAGATGAAGCAAGATGGCAGAGTGCTTGATGCTGCAGGTGAGCTGCTGTGTGAGGTCTGCTGTCCAGAGCAGGATGAGCTCTGGCCTCCTAGGAATGCCTGTGTTGGTGCTCTTGTGAGAACAACAGTGTCTTTGGAAACCTTTCTGGGAGTCAGAGCGAGGGTCTCAGTTTCAGACATGAAGTTGAAAGCATAAAGCACCTTTTAAATGTTCACTAAAAAATAGTAGTTCCCCTTATCCACAGGAAATATGTTCTAAGACATTCCAAGGATGCCTGAAGCCTCAGTCAGTACCAAATCCTATATGTACTGTGCTTTCCCCTCTATATAAGAGAGTACTTCAAAAAGTCCATGAAAAATGGAATTAAAAGAGCTCACTGCAGTGCAAAAAGTTTGAAATCCATGCATATGCAAGGTCTTAAAAATTCATGAAAAATACTTATTATGGGAAAAGGATGTCTAGATTTCAAAAAATGTTGAGTACTGTGAGATACAGACTCTTAGAACAGTTAAAGAAATAGAAAATCATGTTGTCCTTAAAGATGATGATGTGTAAGCATTGTTTGTATAGAAAAAATCATTTATGTTGTTACATAAAAAAATTTAAAACAAAATTTACAGCAGTATATTAAAACTGTGCTTAGGAAACACTCAGAAAAATATGCACCAGAATTTTTACAGTAGTTTCCTATAGATAGTAGGATTAGAGACCATTTTTACAACATTGCTTATCTATTCTTTCTAATTTAACTACATTGAATTTAGCACACTTGTGTAATGAACAAATATATCTCACAGATTGTAATAGTCAGGGCTTTTAGACATTGGCCACAGTCCTGAAAGTATTGACACAGCTAATTCAGGGCTTTTGTGTGATGTCCATCTTTCCATCAAGAGAGCAGTGTCTACCATTGGGTGGCACCTTGACCTCATTATATGGAAATGTCCTGGGAGGGTCCCCTAAGAAATGCTTTGGAGGCAACAAAGAGATCTGTCTCCTCCAAGAACAGAAACTTCTCCAGTTCTCCTACGCTCTGTATATTTTGTTCTTCCCCAGCTATTCCCACACCAGTCAAATTTCTCTTATGTAAGTGGACCTCTCCTGAGACTCTGTGTTGGAAAAGAATCTGTTGAGGTTTTTCTTTTCTGTTTTTAATATCATCATTACAATTCCCACTTTCCCTCCATTCATTTTCATAACTGAGTCAAAGGTGATTTCTTTTCCTTTGAACCTTGCTTGAAAGTGACCCAGGCCCTTTTAACAACAGCCCCTTTTACCTGAGAGCCTCACAAGGTTAGAGGGATGATACAGAGGTGCTGCCTTATTAATCAAACCTTTGCTCTGCATTGGGCATGAATTTCAGAAACCTGCACAGCTGGGTAAGATTTATGAGTGTCTGCCCCTGCTCTTGTCTCCCCGCATGGCTCACTTTCAGCAGCATTCATTAAATTGCCACCCTTGCTTCAGGTGCTGGCTCTGTATCTCTCTCTCTCACCTCCTATGGCCAGGTGCTGTTTGCCCCCCTAGGTGCCAGGAAAGCTCATAAAGAGGTTACCAAGACGAACAATTAAAAGACCTCTGATGGCCTCTTTGACTGATCTCCTTTCAAACCTCCTGGATCCCCTGGAAGGTTCTTCTCAGAACTTTTATTCCACATTGAGCCAAATGACAGCCCCCAAGGGTGAGGATGAACCTCAACGTGATACTGAGCATCTGCAGGGTGGGGGTGTGCCAGAATGAAACACCTGTTCCTCGGTCACTGCCCCATCGCATCCTGGACGTCCTGCTTCCCAGGATGTCCAGGTACCCAGACTTTCCTCCCTGGTTCCCAGCCAGCTCCCTCTCTAATCTACTTTCCTGTGTCCATATAGAGGTCTTTGAGTTCAGGGTCCTTTGGTCTGGCCTTCATTTATACATATCTGCTGAGTGCCCTTTATAAGCCAAGCTGTGCACCACTCAATGAACAGATAATACCAAGCCTAAGAGACATGGTTCTGCCCTCGTGGGTGCTGTATTCTAGCAGGAAGCCATGCAAAGGCAAAACAAAATAGTAAACAAGGCCGCAAATATAAGAAATGCCATGAGATAAACAAGAAATGTATAGGGGCAGAATCTATGAAGGGCGAATAGATCTTATTTCAAAGAGTATGACTGGAAAATGCTGTATAGTATAGCACCACCAGTATCACCTTGGAACTTGTGAAAGATGCAGATTCTCAGTCTCTACCGCAGACCTGCTTTGGTCTTAGATTCATCAGGTTCCAGAGTAGAGCCAGAAGCCTGTGTTTAACAAGCATTCTGAGTGATTCTGGTGCCCTTCCCAGCTTGAGAATCATGGGGTTAGGCTGCAAGCCAATGTTGGGAAAAGCCTATTCTAGGCAGAGGATACAAAAGAGCTAAACAGGACACAGCTTGGCATGTTCAAGGAACTAGAACCACCTTGGCCACAGCAAAGTGAGAGTTATTGTGGCAGAAAATGCTTTGTGGGCAGGGACCATATCACACAAACTTGTATAATCAAAGGTGGAAGATGTGGCTTTTACTATAGTTGAAGTGAGAAGACATCGATTCATTTTAAACAATGCCATGCACTGATCTGAACTACTTTTTAATATGACCTTTACTGCTGGATCTAGAATAGATCACAGTGGCTTCAGAGGCTAATGCACTGGTCCAAGCAGTAGATGAGGGTTTCCTAGACCAAGTAGTAGTAATGAAGACAGAGCTAAGAAAGTAATTCGAGATATGTTTTAGAAACAACTCCAAAAGGCTCGCTGATGAATTAGGGAAGAGAGTGGTGGTGAGGGGTGGGGGAATCATGTCTCGAGTAGCTGGATGAACAAAGGTGCTATTTACAGTTCTGGAGATGCCACTGGGTAATCGTGCCTTCATGGTCTTGCTCTTGGACTCACCTTGTTGTGTTTGAGCTGGTATCCCACTAGAAACATCTTCATGGAGTCATTCTCAGCTTTTACTCATGGACCATATCCTCAGTCCAGCCCAGCTCAAGTGCAGAGCCATTGGACTGAGTCCCATGAGGGCTGTGTCCCTATGGCACAATATTTGTGTACAGTGAATGTTTGAAGAAGGCCTAAATGACTATAGTATTCCTATGTAAAGGGACTGAATCTGCCCCAACACTGCTTAGAGCATACTTATCTTCACATTAGGAAGGAGAGAAGTAGAGAGAATAGAAATAAATTGCTGGAGCCATAAAACACAGTCTATAATCCAATGGGAGTTGAACCAAAAGATAGAAGCAAAAGATAAGAGTGGTAGGAGCAAAGGAAGAAATTCGAGAAATCTGTAACTTGGTGTGGGTGACCCTTTGATCACTCACTGCAAAACGTGAACTACAAAAGGAAATTGGAAAGAAAACAGATTTTTAAAATATTTTAAAGAATTTATTTATATACTTATTTGAATGACAAAGAGAGAGAGAGAGAGGCAGAGAGACAGAGAGAAAGAGAATGATCTTCTGTATGCTGATTTACTCTTCAAATGACTACAACAGCGATGGCTGGGCCAGACCAATTCAGGAGCCAGAAACTCCATCCTGGTATCTCACACAGGTGGTAGGGGCCCAAGTACTTGAGCCATCTTTCCCTGCCTTCCCAGGTGCATTGGCAGGAAGCTGGATCAGAAGTAGAGTATGCAGAATTCAAACTGCACTCCAATATGGGAAGCCAGCATTGCAAGTTGCAGGTTATCCCTCTGCCCCACAATGTCAGCCCCATTTCAGACTCATCTCATCTCCTGAAGAGAAGGTGCATTGGATTATAAAGAACTGCCTATGGAGTGCTTAGTTCATGACTCTAGCTCATGAGGCTGAAGGAAACATCACCTCCATCTCTCATACCTGTCAAAAATGAGGGTGCCAGTCCACCCAGCAAGTCAGGGGTGAGTCATCCCCTGTGGTCCCTGGCACCTTACTCATTAGGATTCATGCAGAGTACTTTGTCTCTCATCTACTATGTCTTCCTGGTATACAAGGGGCTGCATTTTCTAGTTTTAAACCCTGAAACAAAAGGTGATGAGATAGATAGGTTTTGGAATGTGAAGTAGATGTAAAGAATCATGGAAAGAACTTAGACCATGTGAAACCATGGTCTGAGAAGCTGATCCAACAGAACCAGCCCCACCAAGGGCTCTTGAGGGATTTTCTTTGGACAGATGTTTACCCAGTCTATGTGATTGGAATGAGACTAGACCAATACTTCACAAGCTGGGGGAGGGATCTTCTCCAAGGATTTGGGGTGGGGATGGCAGTTGGCCATGTTTGGAAATAGTTTTGTTTGTCACAACTTTGTGGGGATGAGGGGCCACTGGAATCAAGAGGGTGGAGACCAGGAATGCTGCTAAACACTTACAATGCCCAGAGAATTATCTGGTCCAAATATCAGTAGCTCCACAGTTGAGGAACTTTGGGCTGGACCAGGGAGGGGAATAGATCAAGATAGCATGGCCTGATGCAGCCACCAGGAGAGGGCATGGCCATGCACTTTGGAAAGTATGCTCTGGAGCTGGTCTGTCGTACGATGAGCCAGATGAGTGATTTCAGTGAAATCCCACCTGCAGTTCCTGCCCTGGTGTGAGTCTCCCTGGAAATCAATAAATGCTTACTGCCCTCCATCAGGGTGCAAGACACCAGGGTAGGTGATGAGGGGAGATACAGGAGAATAGGAGCTGAGCTCCATCCTCAGGGAGCTTGTAGTCCAGTGATGGATTCCTCCATCATGCAAAGTAGATTAAAGTAAGTACCCCTATATGTTGGGGTGAAAATCAATGTCTTAGGAGAGTTTTGAAGAGTGAGTGAGTGGAGCCTTATTATGCAGCCTGGTGGGAGCATGTTTAAAACCCTAAAGAAGTGAATTTGTATAGTGATGCAGTGTGGTGGTTTAGAGTGTAGATTTAGGAACAGAAAACTGAGTTTGAGTCCCAGCTGTCAATTCCCTTGTTCACAGGAAGAAGTTAGCCATAGGATTATATTGGGTAAAGGAGATAATGTTTCTAAAATGACTCATACAGCCCCTAATACATAGTCAGCGCTCCATAAGTAGGGAGGTTTTTGAATGGAGAAGTTATTGTTCTTTGGAGGGATAATAAGTATGTGAATTTATTTAGTCTATCTAATTTTCCTAAACTTCAGTTTCCTTATCTGAATAAGGTTACAATATTTATAAGGTTAAAAGGATAATATATGTAAAATACCTGGTACATGGCTGACATACTAACCAAATGCTGTGTCTCCCTTGCTCCAGAGTTTAACTGGCTTCTCCTGCATACAGTTTTATGAACTTGGATCCTGCATGTCACCTTAGAATCCTTCACTTTCCCCATCAATACAAGGAAGCAACCCCCAAATGATGTTAGGGACAAAATGCATGTCTTATAAAATGCTTACAAGTTTCTCTAAGTATTTCCAGGGAAATTAAGGATCTAGTGATTCTGGTTATGCTTTTCACCTCATCTTTTCAACTGCATTTATTGAGCATCTACTGCATGCTAGGAACTGTCACAGAAATTGGAGATAAGTGAGAATGCTGATGCCTCCGCTTATTACAAGGACATACTTGCTCATATTCTGTCATTTGGGCTCTATTTTCATTGATTTTTCCCATATTACTTATTAAATGTTCCTGGGTTGCATCCTGAAGGAGGATAGTCAACCAGGAGAAGAATGCCTGGTGGGGAGAGGGGGGTTGCTGGACATCTCAGGCAGTGTAGTACAATAGGCTCCCCTGTGGAGACCAGAAGAGAGGAGGATGCTTCCAGGTCACTGGTCAGAGGGTGGGCGGGGTGGGGCGAGGAACATAACACCTAGGGTGAGCCAGGTCAGCTTGGGAAGGAACTTGTATAAAGTGCTATGGAGTTCAGTTATCAAAGACTACAGAAATATTTTCAGCTGAAGAGAGATGTGATAAGGTTTTCACTTGTGAAAGAGAATTGGATTGAAAAGACCAAGATTACTAACGGAGAGAACAATATTTAGGAGGGTATTGCCAAGTCCAAGCAGGAAATGATAAGGGTCTTAATCAAAGTAGTGGCCAGAAGCAGGGATGGGGTCAACAGATGTTAGAATATGGGATCAATAAATCTGTATGTTTGATTGCATGTCTTGGAGGGTGAATTGCTGAATGAGAAATTGAGGATGATTTCCTGGTAGATATTGGTACAGGTTGAGCATACTGAATCTGAAAATCAGAAGTGCTCCAAATCTGAAACTTTTTGAATGATGATATGATGTTACAAGTAGAAAATTCTGTTTGACCTCACGTGATGGGGTCACAGTCAGATGTGGGAGCACTGAAAGTATTACCTAAAACTACCTTTTGACCATGTTCATCAGGTGTATGTAGAGCATAAATCAATGTTATGCTTAGACTTGATAACTCATTACGCATATGAAAATATTCTAAAATTTAAAAAAATCTCAGATCCAAAGCATTTTGGTTAAGAGATATTCAAATTGAATCTCCAAATGAGATGGAGGATAGAGGAGTAAGGGAGGGAGAAAATATGAGTTCAATCCCTGAACTACTAGGGAAGTGCTTTGAGTTCATCCAGGTGGAGATACTGTGTTGCTCAGAGCTGAAAAAGGCTACAGGAATGGTGAGATGGATAGAAGATACAAAAATTGAGGTCATCAGCATTAGATAAAATTGGAAATCATTTGAATAGATGGCGTCACCAAGGAAGAATATAGAGGCTAAAAAGAGAAGGAGGGCCCAGGACTGTGCACCTGCGCTTAAGGGGCATGCAGAAAAGTGGACTCATAAAGACTGATGAGACTACACAGAGAGAGGACTGTTCTCAGCGAAAAAGGAAGATCCTGCTGGTTTCAGGAGAAGGTGGGTTTTTATGGAGAACTGCCCAGTCCCTCATCCTTACTATGGGTAACTTCCTCTGGCAGGCATGGAACTGTTGCAGAATGCAACAGAGGTAACTGCAGAAAATGCCCTCTGGTGTGAGCAGGTGTGGCTTTGAAGAGTCAACCACAAAGAAGTGATGGAGAGAATTTCACTTTTCTCTCCTGACAGCCCTTTATCTTCACAGCTTAGTGGGAGGGTCCAGTGGGCACTTAGACGACAGACACACTTAGCCTGAAACCATTAAAACCACTCATTCTCTCACTTGCTGGGAGGGGAGCCTGTCCTCCTGGCTGCCCCAACCCTCCCTTCCTGGAGATGGAAATTTCCATTATTGACGGGGAAACAGCAGGCTAATGGCACAGATGAATTGTAAATTTTGACAACCCCGACAGGTAAATATTGGCTTTGCACAAACAAGTTTCTATAAATAACCTGTCTGCTGTAGAAACTCCACAGATGGCAGCAAGGCTGCCCAAGCGTTGATTTTTCCCAGGGTGCTTGGTGCAGAAAAGCACAGCTGTCCGCTTTGCTGTTGGTCCCGAGCTCAGGCCGCCTCTGCTGTGGCTGCAGACTGCCCGCATCCCACTCTGCTTTGGCAGACGGTGTGAGGACAGGTGGAAATCAATCATTTCAATCACCTATGTCTGGTGGATTTCATTCCAGGAGTGCAAAGGGACCTTCTTAAAAATGTCACTTCTTTGGGTTTTATAGTCAAAGTGGGAAGTTGTCTGATCTGGGGATTTGTTGGCCCTATTTAATTAAATTTAGTCCTCTTGAAAAGAAAATCAGGTGTTGTGGGACACAGTCACTCTGTACTGAATGCCACATGACCATGCTGCTAAGAATAGTGCTTTCAAGGGTGCTGGGCAGAACATCAGGCTATTGTACACCTGCACACCACGGACTCTGACCTAGGATGGATGTGCAGGTCATGGTGCCATTCACAGCAGCACGCCATCTCACTGGGGGCTTTTACCCAGCAGCCATTTCACCCTATCCAGGGAGCCAAAAGAAATGCAGTCAGGCACCACAGGAAAAATATGGAGGCACTCTTATTTTTCAAACACTGGGCTAAAAGCCCATAGCTAGAATAAATCTGATTGAAGCAATAGCATTCTAAACGATTTTTGTAGGGATGGCCAAAAGCTTAGCGTGATATTTATTGTGCCATTCTTTTGGCCAGGCTCTGGTTGGGATACATGTATACCTCTCTCCATCCCAAATATTTATTTCCTGCTTCTATATATTGTTTTAGGCTCATTGACTTAGTGCATTTTACTATAAGCCTCTTTTAACCCATTTAGAAATAGACAAGGTATAAAGATAAAAGTCATTTAAAAACTGAGTTAAATAATTCTAGAAGTTGCCTATGATAGCAATAATGATGAAAAATTATTGTTTATTTTCCTTCTATGAATCTATGAAAAACATACATGATATAGACATTTTCCCTTATAAATATAATAGAAAATTAGGAAAACTGGAGTAGAAAATAACACATGAATAATGAGGTGATGGTGATGCCACACCTGGAGCACAGTGGTCCCGGTGTTTTCTTTAGTCTTATCCTGGGAGATGACAGAAAAGCTGACGTGAATCAGCAGGCATTGTAAGTATAGCCAGTACGTTTCCTGATGCTCTATGTTCACAGTTAATCAGGTCCCTTAATTCCCGCTCCTAGGCAACTAATCACCATTGGCACAGGCTTCTTTGCTTCACTGGTGGGGTAATTCCTTCTAATTCCACATTCAGAAGAAGTGCTTGTGTATTAGGGCTTTGGAATTTTTCCTCCAACTCTTATCTCTCTGTATGAGACCCTGTATTTTCAAGAAGCGCTGTGAATGCCTTCTAGCCAGGGCTACATTCATTCATTGTGCTTCCCCAGGACTTTATAAATACTTGGCATCCAGCAGGCAACAGATCAATGTTTGTGGAATGAAGTTGACTTCACTAATCTCGGGTTATCAGAGAATCAAATTGCCATATTGGAGAAGAAACCAGAGAAATTCTCCCTGGGTAAAATTATAGCTTGATTCTCAATAATGGAGCTGAGCAAGGTGCTTAGCATAGAATATAATGAGTCTGTTCCCTCTAAACCTGTAAGGACAGAAAATATTTTGCAGGAGCCCCCAGTATTACCATGAAAAGACTTTGGATGTGTGCTCTGGTAGACTTTGTTTAAGTTGCATCTTTTTGAATCTTAGCTTCTCCTTTTCTAAAGTACAGATAATCATCATCATTGAACTCCCATGATTGTCGTTCCAAGAGGCAGTAGAATGTCGCATTCTGAGCAGGGACTCTTGAGTCACAATGCTGACTTCAGATCCCTGCTCTGCCCTTTACTGCTGGACGATCTGTAGCAAATTACTCAACACTGCTGTGCCTGTGTCCTTGTTTTCCAAGGGGGGAGAGCTGCTGTGAGGACTAATGGAGAGAGGTGACGTACTCAGAGCAGCGTGGCACCTATGTGCGTCTCCACGTGTGCTTGGTACAACATCAGGTGGCCCTGAGAAGAGCTGCCCTGCTCAGATGCTCCTCTCCTGCAGTCAGTCTCCAGTCTCCCTGTGCAGCTTCTTGATCATTTTATTCATTGTGAAACCAACTGCATCGTCACAAGGATATGACAAGATATTGTTGAGTGTGCGTTGCTTCCCTAAGAGTTGACCCTGGGGCAGCTCCCATGCAGAGCCAGGAAGGAAGGTCCAAGGGCCCAGGGCAGAAAGGAATGAGTGTTATTATGCAGAAATGGAATTGAGATTTTTTTTATCAATTATAAAAATATGTTCTTCAGTTGAAAAAAATGATTGTAAAGTGTTCTGAAAATTGAAGTAGTATACTCATTTATTGAGTAAGGAATGATTGAACTATTTAGACACTTCAGTTATTCAAGATATTAGATAAATACTCCAATTATTCATTCATCAAGCTTTGTTAAGTAACAATTATATGCTTGGTTCTATGCCAGGCACTGGGAATAGAAATAGAAACAGGACTATGCTTGCTCACCCATACTCCAATAAAATTGGTAATGCCATGAATGAAATTTGGTGACACAAGCAATTAAGCTTGGACTAAGATATTGTTCATGAGCAAAGATGGGGAGAACAGAGACGGGATAGGCAGTTAACCATGCGTTGGGACGAGTGTAGTACCTTGGCTGAGGCAGAGCTTAAAAGAAGATATGGCAAAGAAAAGACTGAATTTATATAAACACCAATGTTACTTCGAATTTCTTAAGAAATTTTTCAAGGCTGAAAGAGAAGATCTGGTTGGCAATCCCTGAAGTATGTAACCGAAGTAGATAGGCGATAATGAAGATGTAGAGTGGAAAGTGAGAGTATTTCCTTCTCGTTTATATGTACATCCTCCTTTCCCCTTCATGTAGTCAGTGAAGTCCAGACTGTACAGATGCAGAAAGAGCTAAAGCCCTCACAGTGAACCCCTCTGAGATGGGGATTCAGGTTCCACAGGTGGCAGTAGTCTGTGTCACAGGGCACTGCCCCTGAGCCAGCGCGCTGCCGCCACGATGTGAAGGTGTCAGTCGTGACCGCTGATCGCTGTAGAGAACTCTGGAAGCTCTTGGTGTTTCTCTGTAATAAGACCCTTTTCCCTTTTCCCTGTGACTCCTCTGACATCTTCTTTGCTCCTTCCTGAGACCATCTCATCAGTTATACCATGACTGTTGATCTTCCCGCATCATGTCGTCCATTTCTCAGAAAGTAGTCAATATACGTGTAGATGGTTTTTTTTCTTTTACAGAACCTAAGTTTCCTGGCTGAGCCATTAAATCTCCTAGGTAGCGTGCAAAGCCATGTATGATCTTGTGTTATAATTCCTTCATGCTAAAACATAATGAAACCATCATCAAAGCGAGTACTTCCTTTGGGAGGCATAAATCATTCCATTTGTCCATATGTACTCCCTCCAGCTGTAAATCTGTGGTTTGTATGTGACTAAGACAATTCATTGTCTCTACCAAAGAAAAGCATCCTCTCCATTTCTTTCTTGAAATCCCTGTCCTATGTTGTAAGCTTCCTCGGAGGGTGGCAGTACCAACCTGTCTCCTGAGACAAAGAAGCACTGCTTCTGAACCTTACTGCAATTCGGGGGTTGTCATTTGTAATTACTTCGTATTTCTATTTTAAGAGTTGTTGACATTCTCCAGTAAAATCATTTTGTTTCTTCCAGATATAGCTGAGGGGTCTTAGAAGTAACAGGCGGCAGCACAGCCTAGTAGAAGAGGAAAGATTTTCTAGATGTGCCATAGAGGAGGGTGGTGACTTTATGAGTCTTACATGAGAGAAGCTCAGTGACCTCTACTCTCCTTTAATTAGTGTCCACTAGGTTGTGAACCAGTGTGCAGATCTGGCCTAGCGAGGGAGTGCTTTGGGCTCTTGTACACTTATGTAGATGTATGTACAGCTCTAGGTGAGGAGATGACTGTTTAGGCTGTTACATTTTATATGCATTACAGATTCATATTTTTACTTCTACCCCTAGAACTTGCTCCCTGAATCTCCCAGCTTTAAACTAACTTCCTAGTATGATTATGAATCCAGCAGCAGGGTTGGCATAGTTGGGATGGCTTAGGTAATAGAATTCAAGTCCCACCATTTCCTGGCTGGTAATCCTAGGAAAATCAGTTTACCTCTCTGAGCTTCAGTCTCCTTCTTGGAATATGGTCCACCTCACAGGGCTGTGTGACAGGGCACATACAGTGTTTGTGAGGAGTGGGTACAGTGTCTTTCACTGGAAAAAGATGAGTTCAATCCTTTGCAAGTACATGCTCCAGCCACTTACCCAGGAGTAGTCAGAAGACAGAAGCCATAGCCTATGGTTTCCAGATTGCCTGAAAGGCAAAGGTTTGGGACTCTATTTTTTTAAATTAATTTATTTATTTGAAAGCTAGAGCTACACACACAGAGAAGGAGAGGGAGAGGGAGAAAGAGAGAGAGATAGGTCTTCCATCTGCTGGTTCACTCCCCAATTGGCCACAACAGCCAGAGCTGCACCAATCCAAAGCCAGGAGCCAGGAGCTTCTTCTGGGTCTCCCACATGGGTGCAGGGGCACAAGGACTTGGGCCATCTTGAACTGTTTTCCCAGGCCATAACAGAGAGCTGGATTCAAAGTGGAGCAGCCAGGACTCTAACTGGTGCCTATATGGGATGCTGGCACTGCAGGCGGCTGCTTTACCTACTATGCCACAATACTGGCTCCTGGCACTCTATTCTAATGATGCTTTGGCAGTACCATGCCAGAAACTCCAGGCAACAATGTCCAAAGTGAACTGCAAAGTTAATAGGTGTTGTGTTAGTGGATAGAATTTCTCACACAGCCAAATATGTTTGTGATATATTGGGCTTAAGACATTGAATAGAATTAATTTGTATATGCTAATATGCATAGTCAGCCTCCAGGTCAGGGTGTAAAAAATGGAATTGCTCATGATTTTACAGGGTAGCATCCTTTCTTCCATCCTCTACTCCCATTCTTCTCTCTGCCTTGGCTGGTATACCATAGAACTAGCATAACTCAAACATTACTCTAGAAAATACTGATTAAGGGATTCTAAAGTGACTGTCCACAGCTCTTGACATCTGTGCTAGTAGAAAGGCACTGTGTTTTGCAGCGCAGTGTGGTGAGTAAGGCTACAATGATATATAATAATCTGAATATAGCACTAGCAGAGAGGAGCTGGTAAGCTCCAAATACAAAGTATATGTATAAAAAATAGAAATGCTAATTGATGTGGTCAGTTTCAGTTATGTATATGTGTTAAAAGTTGCATTGTACCCCTTAAAATGTGCTAGTATTACATAGTAATTCAAAATTTTAAAATACACTTATAAAAGGAAAGCTATAGGGGGCCAGCTCTGTAGCATAATGGGTAAAAGCCACCATCTGCAGTTCCAGCATCCTGTATGGGCTCTGGCTCAAGGCCTGGCTGCTCCATTCTGATGCAGCTCTCTGCTATGGCCTTGAAAAGCAGTGGAAGATGGCCCAAGTGCTTGGGCCCCTGTACCCACATAGGAGACCTGGAGGAAGCTCCTGGCTTTGGGTTGGCCCAGCTCCAACCATTTCCGCCATTTGGGGAGTGAACCAGGAGATGGATGATCTCTCTGCCTCTGCCTCTCTGTAACTCTGCCTTCCAAGTGAATGAATAAATCTTTAAAAAAAAGAAAGCATTATGTCACAGATAATGCTAAATGTCAAATATTATTTAAAGAGCAAATACATGGCTTCTGATTATACACTATAGTAAGTTAAGGTGGTTGGGGTACTAGGCTTTTTCCAAATATGTTCCTTGTTTAGCTGAAATTTCGGTAGTCAACTTAGTTTTTATATAACTAATATGGATAATAAGTCATGGACTTTATTTGAAAACTGTATTATATGTTCAGAAACTGACTTGATACTTAGTTTACATTGGTTATGAATATTTCATAAAACACAGCTGACACAGTGCCACCTCCTTTATGCAGCTACTCTGGAGTTCCCAGCTATTTCTTATCTTTTCTTTCTCCTGATCACTTATCACACCATATCTCCTGTGCCTTTATAATTTTCTACCACATAAGAGCTAATTGAGTACATGGTTTATATTCCATGCTGATGAAGAAAGTCCTGTTGTGGAGTTCCACAATGCCTAGCACTGAACTTGCACATGCTAAACACTCAAATGTTTGAGTTGGTGAGACAGTTTCTCATATATATTTAAATTTATTTATTTATCATTGTTGTTATTATAATTATATATCAGTAATTATCTAATGTGTTTGCATATCTACATGCTAGGTACTTGACATTAATTATTTTGTTTAGTATTCACAACAAAACTTAAGTAGATAACATTTTCCCCCTCAGTTTACAAAGAGAGAAACTGAGGTTTTAAGAAGAGGTAAATATCTTGCCAAATATGAAAACCAGTATTCCAAACTACAGCTGTATGTCACTCAAGCCTGTGCTCCAACCCTTTAAATTATCCTGTTAGGGGCTAAAGAATATGCAAGTACCCACAACCCACAAGAGTAGCCTCAGAAGAGCCTTTGTGGTTCTTCTTCACTCCACTTTAGTTTTACTGTAAAGATAATCACTCCTAGAAATGAAAGACTTGTAGGCCACTAGACAGTTGCTTTTCTCATTCAGTTTAAGTATGGAAGGCTCTTGGTCTATTCTATCTGAGTATGCTTTCCCCAGACTTGTCCCACTGTGACTGTAAGCCCTTGTTAAGCTTGGGTTAATTGCCAATTTAGGCAGTGTTTTCGTTTAGAAAGCCCCTCCAGGGAGAACAGCCTCAGAACTGGGAGATGGTTTTCTATTTGCTCTCTACTTGCCCAGCTGCTAATGGGGTTAGGAGGATGGCAACAGCATATGCCACTCCAGATTCTTCTCATTTACAAGGTCTACAGCTTTCCGTGCTCAAAATCCAGTCCATGACCGCCTGTGGAGTCAGAAAGTCAAGCTAGAGTTTATTGAACATATGTCACCTCTAAGGATAGGGCAGGCCTTGTGAACTCCTTCATGTTCATTTTGAGTCTTCTTCCTGATGTGCTTTCGCTGGGAGCATCCAGCATAGTGGAGAGCAAAACAGGAGGTTTGAGTTCTCACTCTGATCAGATGCTACACTGTATGTGCTGCTAGTCAGGCACTGCATTTCTCCGGTTTCCGGTTCTTTCAGAACTAAAAGCAAGAGAATGAGCTATTTCATTGCCTTCTCTCTCCTTCCTTTTTGGCCTGGCGAAGGTTTTATGTGCAATCTGAATGGGAATGGGGACTTTTGTCTGCACATGGCACAGTCAAGAACCACTGCAATGCAGCTGACCTGTTTTATTTACCACTTCATCTCGAGAATGTTCATCAAATGCAGTTCTTGGCATGTGAGTGGAATCAAAACAGAAACACAAATCAGAGTGTGGTCTACTCTCTGTAGGCATCTATCTGCTAAAGGTGGAACAGGTGGCGGCTGCAGGCAGAGCTGTTCTAAGTCCTAGCCTGATTGGATTAGTTCTTGGCACAGATCTCAGACTTAAGTCTCTGGTAAGTAGCTGAGTCTTTAACCTAAATATGATGTAGCCAGAAAACCAACAAAACCCTTCTTGAGATGTTTTAAAAGGTATAATTATATCCACAAGAAGGTTACATGTGGTCTATTTCTAATTTAATAGAGTGAAAAATTATAGAGGGAAATGCATATTTACTTTTTTTAAAATTTGCAGTATATGTGGTATTTGAGTCAATATCACTTAGAATTATTGATATCACTGAAAAATAGACAAGTAATCCTCTCCTCATGGAACTTACATTCTAGGTGACACTGATGACAACCAAAGTAGAAAAATAACATTTTGCCAACCAAAAACAAAGTATCCCCAGTAAAGCAACTTCAGTATAGTTGATTAGTTAATTTAAAAATTTGATAAAATCTATTGTCTTAGTTAAACCTGAGAAAATATATTTCTGTCACTATAAAAGAGTACTTGAGACCGAGTCATTTATGAAGAAAAGAAGTTCTTTCTGGCTCATGGTTCTGGAGACTGGGAAGGGCAAGAGCAGGTGGCCACAGGCCCTCCTCCTGCTTCAAACCACACAGCTGAGAACAGAGCAGGTGTGTGTAGATGTCACAAAACTCAAGATGGAGAATTACTTTATAATAACCCACACTCGTGGTACTAATTCACTCCCAAGAGAATGAGAACTCACTCACTCTCTAAGTGACCTCATCACCTTCTAACTTCTCAACATTGCCACAATGGCAATCAGATCTCAGTGTGAGTTTTGGAGGGAACAGATCATATTCAGATCATAACAATGATCATGATGAATCACAACATAATATATATACCCCTGAAATATTTCATTGTAATTTAAAACATACAGATGTACATTCAGTCATCAACTTTATAATGTAATACCAAAACGTTTTTTTAATTTGCTGCTGGAGTTTCTAACTATCATTCTTAGAGAAACCGTGAATGAAAGCTATCATCTCTGATTTCCATTGTTTTTTTAAAGTGGACTGAGATGTTGAAGACATTTTGGAAGCAATGTAAGTACAGAATCTTGCAGTCTTTTGTGGTTGACCCACCCATACCTGCTTCAACAACAGCATTGGTGTGTGGTTTTAGCAACTTGTTTTTCTGTTTTTAATTTTTACTTATTTATATTTTGTTTGGGGGTCCGGCGCTGTGGCATAGCAAGTAAAGCTGTCGCCTGCCGTGCTGGTGTCCCATATGAGCACCGGTTCGAGACCCGGCTGCTCCACTTCCCATCCAGCTCTCTGCTATGGCCTGAGAAAGCAGTAGAAGATGGCACAAGTCCTTGGGCCCCTGCACCCACATGGGAAGACCCGGAGGAGGCTCCTGGCTCCTGGCTTCAGATCAGCGCTGTTCCAACCATTGCAGCCAATTGGAGAGTAAACCAGCAGATGGAAAACCTCTCTCTCTCTCTCTCTCTCTCTCTGCCTCTCCTTCTTCCTCTGTGTTAACTCTAACTTTCAAATAAATAAATAAATCATTTAAAAATTTTTGTTTGAAAGATAGAGACACAGAGAGATCTTCCATGTGCTAGTTCACCCCCTAGACACTCACAACAGCAAGACTGGGCCAGACTGAATCCAGAAGCCTGAAACTAAATCTGGGTCTTCCATAAGTTTGTGGCTTAGGCCCAAGCACTTGAGCAATCATCTGCTGCCTTCCAGAGTGTACATTAGCAGGGAGCTGGACCAGAAGTGGAAGAGCCAGTACTTGAACAGGCACTCCAATAGGAGATGCAGGCACCCCAAGCAGTACCTTAATTGCTGCACCAAGCACCCACCCCAGCAACTTGTTTCTATTTTCTTTCCAACCACTCATCTTATAGCTTTTTCTTTTCACATTTCATCTTTCATCAGTGTATGTAATATACAACCCAATTACATAATCATAGTAGCCAGTGTAACTGGCAGAAACATACTGGAAACAGAGACCCCTAAATCTCTCATCTTAACTGATGGAAGCAGGGGGTGGGAGGCATTCCAGAAATAGAACTGTTAGCTTACAGTGTCAGATTGGGCATCAGCATATTTTACAGGAAGAATCAAGGATGACTCTTAATCTGGTAAACCAGTTATGTAGCAGACAGGAGAACGGCTGTATTCCTGAATATAGCAATAAACACATTATTTGCATAGACATAAGACAGTATTTCTCAGCCAAAGTGCTGTGGAACCATGAGTGTTCCACAGAGGGATGGGAAGCAAGGGTCACTTGAGAGAGTTGGCAGCAGTCTGAATCTCCAGTCTCTCTTCAGTTGCAGGAACTCCGTTTTATCTATTTTATGCATCTGACTGCTACATTTAATTTCATTTCTTAAAACAGACTTGTGGAATGATTTTATCTTTAAACAAGAGACTTCGGGGTGCTTTGGAGAGGAAATCTTGGGCTTTTAGCAGCCTGGCATAAACTACCATCAATAGAAAATACCAGATAACAGCGCTAAATCCTTTTAAAAGACAAGTACTTTACAATGTCTGTTTTCTACTTGATTTCTTTCTATTAAGTGTTTCTGAATAAGCGCTGTGGTAGTTATCTAAAGCTGTCACAACAAAGCACCACACACCAGGTGGGTTTAAAAAAACAGAAATTTATTGTCTCACAGTTCCGGAGGGTAGATATCCAAAATCAAGGTGTCCCTAGAGCAAGGTAGTTCTTTCCCTTTGCTGGCTTCTGGTGATTTGTTGGATCTTTGGCGTTTCTTGGTTTGCAGCTACAAATCGCCCATCTCTGCCTTTGTCATCGTATGGCCTTCCCCTGTGTGTCTCAGAAACCAGTTAAATTGGATCAGAGGCCCACCCTACTCCATTATGGTCTCATCTTAACTAATTACATCTCCAGTGACCCTACCTCCAAATAATGTCACATTTTGATGTACTGATGTACTGGTCTTAGAACTTAAGCTTTTTTTTTTTTTTTTTGAGGAATATGATTCTGACCATATAAAGCAGTAACCATTTTTTTAAAAAATATAGTTCTTTCTGCTCCCAATACTTTCTATCCCTAGAAACTGCCAATGAATGAAACAAAGCCTCACAATATTTATAATGCCAGAGATGCTGCTGTGCCTGAATAAAATTGAACTAGATCCCTTAGGAGAACCCCTGATTGAATCAAGGCAATGTGGCCCAGAAAGGAAGCTACAGTCAAAAGGAATGATGATGTTTTGAATGCTTTTTCTTTACTTAGTACTATGCTAAATAAGCACATTGTTTTCTTTCTTTCTTTTATCTTCCCCCAAATCCTAACAGATATCTTTGTAATTCCATATGCTTTCATTTTGCAAACAACAGAAAATCCAACATTAATTGTCTTTAACAAGAAGTAAGTGTATTGGCTCATTAACTAGAAGCCAAACATAAGGTAGACTTCAGAACTGGCATAATCCAGAGGCTTCAGCTTCATTTCTCTGTGATTCTCTGGGATCCCCATTCCTCTGCATGGCAGTCTCATCAGTATTAAGGTGGCTGCAGCAATATCAGACCTTTACAAACCACCCAGCCACCACAATGCACAAGGATCCCTTCTGTACCACAAGAAAGAAGAACCTTCATTGAAACACCAGATTGGACTCTCTGCTTATAGCCCTTGCTATTTGTGTACACATTCATTTCTGAAATAAATATTTAAAATAAAAAGACATTACATTGATCAATAAGGCCTACCTCTGGTGGGGAAGGGTGTCAGCATTCACCGGGCTCTGGGATTGCCTAGACGGTAGATTGATACCTGAGTAAGAGTTCTTTCAGGGAGGAGTCAGAAGCCAATCATTAGGTACGGAACCAACATTAGCATCCACAATAGCAGGCCTTTTGTACATATGGAATAAACTAAGATTTGGGGAGTCAGTTAGCACATTCCCTAAAGTTTCTCTTAGACCAACATTCAAGACCAAATGGCTTTGACTTTTTCACATCTAGAATGCCACCACCCATCCTCTTTCCAGAGTAACTAGCCATCTCCAAAGGTTTTTGGAGTAGTATGCCATCTCAGCATTTTGGGATCTTTGTCTTTGAAACACTTGGCTGTGTACCTTCCAGCAAGATCACCAGGAGTTTCACATTGTGATATGATCCTTTGAGTCAAAATAGCTGTTATTGTGCCATCGAGTGTTGAGAGTTGTGAGTATTCTGACAGTACTTTTGGTGGGAGGATTCCCCATTGGATTAGATACTCAATAGACAATGAATAATTCTTTTTGTATTTTGATGCACTTTGATCAACATGTCACATAGGCTGGGCTGGGTCATCAAGTAAGGGTGTTAACCAAAAAAAAAAAAAAAGATAGGTACATCTCTCTCTCTCTCTCTCTCTTTTTTTTTTTTTTTTTAAAGAAGGGAAAAGGCAATTCCTGTGTAACCTAGCAGTGAAAATTTGCAGTGGTGGAGACCATGGTGGTACAGGTTGGGCATGCACAACCCGATATCCTAGATGCTCAGGATGCTCAAAAAGTTTCAGATTTTAGAACATTGGGATTTCAGATTTTCAGATGAACCTACAAATCTAAGGAAATATTCCAAAATCTCAAACATTTCTAGTTCCAAGCATTTTAGATAAGGGATACTCAGCTTGTACTTATAATATTGTTGAACAGTAATGGAAATTCCCCGAGATAGAAGAGAAACTTTCCTGTGTGCCTCACATCTCCCACAAGTGGTGAGAAATGAGGAAAGCATTTCCTGACACCAAGCCTTAGGGACTCCTGGGTTTTTGGCTCTAACACGGAGTTGAACTCCTTGCATGCATTTCCTTTAGAACTTCTCTGACCTTTGGCTATTTGAAGCTTGTTCTAGTGTCACCAGAGGAAGACTGCAAAATCCAAAAGGTTTTCAAGGACATTTCTTTTTTAAGCATCTGACTTTTTGAGAGGGGGAAAAAAAAACTACTTTTCCCATTATTAACCTTCATGCTAATTGTTTCTTTTTTCATCTCCTAATCATCAAAAGCACAAGTTTTCATTTCCATTTCAATCATTTCAATTATTCACATCCAAAGTAGAAACAATCCCAATGCTATTAACTTTCATAATGCCCCCAAAAAAGTAACTCTGTGCTCTACCTAGCCATGCCTGAAGGTTGCGGGTTCCATGGGAAGGCACTACCACCAGAGTTCACTTCAAATTGTCTTCGGGGGAGGGGAATCCAGTATGAGTCCTACTACACTCAGCCCCTTCCCTACTTGGAATTTCTAAAGCAAAGGTGGGGATTAAAGGGAGCTCATCTCATTTTCCCAGAGCCACGCCCCACACCACCCTTGTTCTTGTACCTGTTAGGAAAATGTTATCAGTATTGACAGCCCAGCTCTCACTCTCTTGGTTGCCCTCTCTCAAGAAGGGCAGAACTAAATTTCCCAGGAATGTGACCTGTCATTTGTGTTGCACTCAGTTCTGCACATTGTGCTACTTGCTGGGTTGACCCAATCTCTACAACTCTTGATTTGACAAATTTCCTCTAGACCTGAGACTTACCCTCAACTCAGCCGTGTTGACTTAATTCCTAGAGATTTCTCTCTAACATCCAACTCTACTCAAGTCCTGTGGGATCCTTCCTGGAGAACCTCTATGAGAACAATTTAAAACTTTCTACAGCAAAACCCTTCCCCCCCCAAAAAAACACACACACACACACACACACACAGGGAAAAGTCAGTAAGCCATTGATATCAAAGTGTAACTGTTGTCAATATGGTAGGGATCAACCTAAAGTCTTTGCCCTTGACTTCCTTAGTGAGTTCTGCCCTGTGTCATCTCTTTTGAATTTCTCTACCTCTTTTTGAACAGTGCAAAAATCATTGAGTGAAACGCCAAGACTGGCCTGCACTCTGACTTGTGTCTTCATTCTGCTGTCTAGCTCCTGTGTGCTCTGTTGGAGACCACTCACCTCCCTGCATTGCCCTGTGTTTGAATAGTCCTATTGCACTGCCCTTCTTCCCACAAACAGAGCCCCTCAAGCAAGAAGATACTTTCCTTCTGTTGCCCTGGTCCTGGATTTCTTTCTTCCCAAGAGCCTGTGTTGTTCAAGGCCTCTCATTCTAGCACCCCAAGCCAATAAGATTTCACACAGAGTTTCTAAAGTGCCCCTCCTGCAATTGTCATTTAACACTTTGCTTCTCATGTTGGAATTTTGGCAGGAGCTATAGTTCATCTTCCCACACCCAAGTACCAAGAGAAGAGCATAGACTTAGAGCCTTTCTAGATCTTCAGTTGGAAAATAGGCACTTTCTAAAAGAAAATGACAGTCATGCCTATCTGAGGTGCCTTGGGTCAAAGGGATTTAGTGTCCTCAAATTGCCATCATTGCTCCATGTAGAAAGGCTGTGGCTTTGGGAGACTCATAGTTGAGCAATTATGGAATACAGCCATCCATAGCCTGCAGCCTGGAGTTCCATGGTCTTCTCAAAATAAGTGACATAAAAGGTGTTTTCCATCCCCGCTATTTTGAACTTCTTAGAGGTAGGAGTTAACTGAGTCAAAAAGACACTTCAGTGTCCCTATATCACTGTAGCTCTCATTTGTTGTACAGAATGGAACAGAACTGGTTCTTCTCATCTTATCAGGACCAATTCAAATAAAATCCTTGAGCCCTGGTGAGAGCAACAGGCCTCAGGAGGCTTTTCTCCACCCACTATCTCTGCAGGATCAGAGGACCCCAGATGTGGAGAGCAGGCATTGCCCAGAATACAGTGCACCAAACCACCATCTATGATTGTACTTTCTGCAGTTGGTTACCTTCTGTCAAATCTGGCCAAATATATTAAATGAAAAGTTCTAGAATTAAACTTCTGAATTACATATTTCAAATTGCATGCCATCTGAGTAATGTGGTAAAATCTTGTGCCACCCTACTCCATCCCACCTAGAACATGATGATCTTTGTCTACCATGTCTACACTGTGTGTGCTACCCGCTGGTTAGTCACTTAGTAACCATCTTAGTTATCTGTTGACTGTCACAGTATCACAGTGCGTGTGTTCAAGTAACCCTCATTTGCTTAATAATGGCCCCCAAAGCACAAGAGTAGTGATGCTAGCAATTCAGATATGCCAAAGAAAAGCCATTAAGTACTTCCTTTAAGTGAAAAAGTGAAACTTTATCATAGGTATCTGTGTATAAGAAGAAGCTTCGTTCATCTATGGTTTGGTACTCTCCATGGTTTCAGACATCCACTGGGAGTCTTGAAACAAACATATCCCCTGTGGATAAGGGGTAGCAAGGCTTCTGTACTTCTTAGACCCTTCTAACTTTGTTTCACACTGTATCTTCTTACCAGTCTGTCTTCTCCTGTACCTCTTGCCTCAATAAGAGTAAAAGTTGTCCCTTTTCTGAACTACAAAAATTTTCAGTTATTAGGTTTGAATTCATGATATTTTTATCTATGCATTTCAGTCTTCCCAATTTGAAACAGAACAGATCCTCAGTATTAACATATTCCTTTTATCCTCTATCTATGAAACTGGAAGTGACAGAAAGGTATTTAGCGCATTGCTTTCTTTTACCATTTATCATCCAATCCAGAATTGACTTTCAACTGTCTCCCAGTTAATCAGGAAATATCACCTATTGTGAAGTGTACTGAACTAAGCAGTGTGTGGGACAAGAACCTTGTCTTACTAAACTCTATTTAATAGTGCCTTGCTTGCCTCTTAATCTGCCTACAATAACTGTCATATGAGTGAGTAAATGAGTTTTCCCCTCTAAAGAGCAGATCATCTTGCATCTTAGCACACATCTACTACCATGTAGACCAATGTAAATTCTCAAGTATAGTGTCTGGCTATCAGAAACAATACTTTGGGGGCCAGCACTGTGGTATAGCAGGTAAAGCTGCTGTCTGTAGTGCTGGCATCCCATATGAGTGCTGGTTCAAGTCCTGGCTGCCCCACTTCCAATCTAGCTCTCTGCTATGGCCTGGGAAAGCAGTGGAAGATGGTCCAAGTCCTTGGGGGACCTGGAGGAAGCTCCTGGCTCCTGGCTTCGGATCGGCACAGCTCTGGCCATTGCAACCAATTGGGGAGTGAGCCAGCAGATGTAAGACCCCCCCCCCCTCTGCCTCTCCTTCTCTCTCTGTGTAACTCTGCCTTTCAAATAAATATTTTTTTAAAAAAAAGAAACAATACTTTATATGATGCAGAGCTTTCTGATTCCCATGTACATGCTTAAAGAGAGACATATGTATGTACACACAAGTTTCTAGAACATAAAATTTTCCCAATTACTGGTTAATTCATGTAGGTGTTCCTTAAGAGAACTCTGTGAGCTGGGTGATAGGATTCTGTTTTTCATAGAGTTAACTCCATGTATGCCTGAGGTCACACAGCTCAAGTTTTAAATTTGTGTTCTGGTTATGTGTATTGAGAACCTAGTATATGTCAGTATGCTACTGAATGCTGTCTGCATGTTTATAGTTTAAGCTTTAGTAGCACTGCAGAATTTATATTCATATTGTTATCAGGAAGACTATGAAACCTAGGTCTTGAGATGATAAATGAGTTTATTTAAGTCTGCAGGTTCTTCCATGACCCTGTTCCAGTAGTATCAATGGTAGCTTGAGCAGCTAGTCCTGATCCTGGGAGACAGACTCACTGACATGAATCAAATTAAATAAACAAACAAACAAACAAACAGCTGAATTAAATGTTCTAAAGGAAGTGTGCTTAAGTGTGCTTATTTACAAATTTGCATTCATGTTTTTCACAATAGCCTGATACTTAATACTGCAATCATTACCAAAGTTTCCATCCTAGTAAATTCTTCATTAAGGCTCAATCCTTCAGCTATCCAATTGACTGTAGTGAGTCAAGTGCAATAGAAAAGTCAGAAGGGTTGAAGATACACAGAGAAAGACTAAAGGCACACATGAGTAATCTGTAAAGGTCCACTGAATTTTTCTGTATGCTCTTATATAGAGAGGAAAGAAGCTTGTCTTTCTCATGCAAAGAACAGAATTTGACCTTTGTGTTCACTTGCCTGATTTGAAAACAACTGAAATTGCAGACATGATGTGGTTAGAATGATAGACTTTATCATGGAAAAGGAAAAAATTCTAATTTGTTAAAAAATAAAAAAATCAAGGAGTATTTCTTATAAGAAAACTTTAAAACCTGATATACCTGAGCATGCTCTGTGGAAGATGATTTTTATCCTGTCTTGGGGGGACTCAGTTACATTACTCCTTCTCAGAGCAGTGCCCTTGGAGCAGAGGAGTGAGTACCAGAGCACACCATGTGGCTTGGGAGGCTCCCCACCAAATGCAACTCAGCAAATTAAAGGCATAAGTAATTTTAATGACAGCCTAAGAGAAGCAAACCTTCAAAGGTTAGGAAATCTGAGCTTTAACTCGGGGGCATTGCATGAAGCTAGGCTTTTACTCTTTACATCTTAAAAAAAGCACATCCTAAAATATTACAATATATGCGCACAAAAATTCACTGAATCTGTAATTTGAAAGCAAAATGTAGCTTCTGAATTAGCCTAACATTGGCCGACTATTGATATTATTAATGTTACTACCATGGCCCAAAAAGCCTGCTTAGAATTTCTAGACATGTCCAGTAGAGCCTTACGATTCCCTGTCAATAGCAGCTGGCCCTGGATGAGGAATTCTCACAGCAAGGTAGTCGGTGCACTTGCGTTGTGCATAGAGAGAACTCGTGACTCTCAGGGATCAGATGTTTTCCACCTCTCTCTGCTGTGGGTCAACCAGTTCTTCTCCCAGCAGAGATGCTACCTAATGAGGAACATAATCTCTAAACAGAATTTAGGCCCTTGTGGAGGTGCATTATTTCATTAGGCCACTTGTATCTCATGGAGCATCAGAGCCTTCATTTTCTCAATTGCTCCCAAGAGGATATGCACAGTTGATGAATCTCCTTACTTACACTTGGGGAGTAATTCTTTGACCAGAAATACTTTGACCCATATCCAGGGGAATCACTTGGGACCAGTGCTTTTCAAGTGCTTTGAAAGCCATAGATAGATTTGACCATCACAGGCTTCAATGAGTGATATTTAATGAGTGATACTCAATGAGTGATATTTAATTGTGAGTGACTTCCATATTGTTCTATCTATATCTATCTATCTACCTATCTATATCTATCTAGCCAATCTATTTTTTATTTGAAAAGTAGAGTGACAGAGAAGAAGAAGCAGAGACAGAGAACGAGATCTTTCATCCACTTGTTCATTCCCTAAATGACCTAACGGGCAACTAAAAGCCAGAAGCCAAGAACTCTGTCTTGGTCTCCTATGTGGATAGTAGGGGTCCAAGTACTTGAGCTATCTTCGGCTGCCATCCCAGGCACATTAGCAGGTAGCTGGATAGGAAGTAGAGGAGCCAGAACTTGAACCAGCACTCTGATATGGGATGCCAGCATTGTAAGTAGTGGCTTAACCCACTGTGCCACAATATAGATCCCTTTCTTATCATTCTGTTAAGTGATCCTGAGACATACCCTCTTTAAAAAATCATTGACCGTCAGGGCTGATGCGTGGCACAGTAGGTTAATCGTCTGCCTGTGGTGCCAGCATCCCACGGGGCGCTGGTTCTAGTCCCGCCTGCTCCTCTTCTGATCCAGCTCTCTGCTATGGTCTTGGAAAGCAGTAGAAGATGGCCCAAGAACTTGGGCCTCTGCACCTGTGTGGAAGACGTGGGAGAAGCTCCTGGCTTTGGATCTGCCCAGCTCTGGCCATTGCCGCCATTTGGGGAGTGAACCAGTGGATGGAAGACCTTTCTCTCTGTCTCTCCCTTTCACTGTCTGTAACTCTACCTCTCAAGTAAATAAATAAAATCTTAAAAAAATTATTGACTGACAGAGCCATTCATCGTTCATCCGTTCAGCTGGTACTGAGTGTTGACCATTCTGGGCTGCACCACCCTGAACGTGAGCTAGAGGACATTAAGGGTGCTTGAGAAAGTTTCAGAGGGTGTTGTTGAGAATCATATATGTTTGTCCATTTATAAGTAGAAAGGTGACCATTTAAACTTTAACTTAGAATGAGAAATTTTCTATCTACCGTGCCTGCCTTCAATCAGGGAACTCTGATTTGGGAGGTAAGAGGCTGAGAGGGAGAGGGAGAGGGAACCTAGGGAACTAGGATTATATGGCAGCCTCAGTTCTTCATTCACATGCAAGGAGGGCTGTGTGGATGAAAGAGTTAGTGCACATGACTGAGAATGGCCAACCTCTAAATCAATGACCCCACACCCCACTCTGCCACTGCCAAGTCCCAGGGAACTCTCTCAGAGGCGGTAGCAAAGAGCATGTGTTTTGATATCTCGTGTGTCTTGTATTTGCTTCTCAGGCTGATACTTACTAGCCATGTGACCTTGAGTAACAATTCTTAACCCCTCTCAACCGCCCTTTCTCGGTAACCTCTATTAAAGCAGATACAGCACTCAACTCAATGACTAGTGAGAAGGAACATTCCATACATGATGGCTGTTCATGGCTGCTATGGTTAAGCTGTTCTTGACCACTTCCATCTTTCTGGCCCACCATCCAAACCCATGCATATGCATTCACACACGCTGTGTGACTGTACATCACATATCACACACCGGTACATTCCTGCCTTTCAGTAAATCTCTTTGAGTCTGATAGAGAAAGACCCCTACTTCCTTGGCAGTGTTGTCTGATTCCCTGGGTCCTCTGCACACAGCCCTGATGGGTGGGATGACTGACTATATTTTAGACCATAATTAATATTTAAGTGTAGACTGGCAGTGGGCTAGGGGGGAACCTGGCTGACTGCACAGAGAGATGTGTAACTTACCAGTTAGCAGGAATGAGCAGTGCCTGGCATAGATGCCCGTGCTCTCTCTTTGTCGCAGAGTTCTCTGCCCCCCGCAGTTTTTCCTGTCAGTGCTCCCTGAAACGGGATAAGGAAGATGGCATAATGTACCATTCTTATTAGGGACTACGCTTTTCAAATACAGAATGTCACTTGGATGTCACTGATGCTATTGTAATTGCCTTCTGCATCTGATTTACAGATGATGCTTTTTGACTGGGTATGCTGAATGATTTGCTTCAAGTGTTATCGATTGAATGGGGAAGGGTGAGCATTGCTGTCAAAGCCCTGTCGAGTCTGCAGGAAAGAGGTGGAAGGAGATTCAAAACGTCTTAACATAATCCTATTCTTGGACGGAAGTGCAGGTGGCAAAGACAGCCAGCTTTCGGTTTTCTGGGGCAGAGGGAAGATTCATTGAGTAATCCTGGAGCTAATCCTGAAGCCTCACTTGAATCAAAGGAGCTTATCTTCTTGGTTAACAAGTGGCAAAAGAAATAGTAAAAAAAAAAATGAAACTTTGAGTCTCCTTTTCCTCGTTTGCCTTTTGAGATTTTCAGATTTTTATCAAAACCCAAAGAAAGTGTTAAGCATAAGGATGTGAAGTTTGGGTTTCTAAATAATCAAAGGTTAACTAGTATGGGTTAAGGATGGGTTAAGGTTAAATCCAAATCTGGGTTCCCAGACCAGTCAAGAGGTGAGTCACCTATTTCCTGCTACTTGACCTCCCCAATCTCTCCCTTGAAGCTTATTCCAGTAGTTGAAATGACAGTCCTTGGAAGTAATGGATTTATTTAAATATGCAAATAGCCCTTGAGCCACTGTCATTCATTCACACTTTCTTGTGAACTAGTGTGGTAAAAAGTTTGATTTCCAGAGTTACTCTACATGTATGGGGGAAAGGGCATGTGTTTTTCCCTTAGTTTGGTCCCATCTCCCCAAAGTAAAACTGGACGTCGTTCTGAAGGAAGGCATTCCCAATTCTGGGCCTCTTTGTATGCGCTAAGCTTCCAATTCTGCGACTCTGACTTTTCTTAAGACAGGATTATTATCACTTACTCCTCAGTGTTAGTGTGAGAATCAGCCTAAAAAGACACTAGGGAATTAATAGCACTAGTTTAAATAAACATGCATTCCCTATGTGAATGGTAGCTGGTGAGCAGCAAATTTTATATTGCATTACATGAAATACATATGGAAGGTACTATATACTTAACAGGTGTCACATGTAGAAGTGGCCGAACAAATCTGAGAAACACTCAGTTCCATAAAGAATGCGAAACTTGCTCATTGCTCATGTTAAAATCTGCTGTAGATCCTTTGCCTTCTCCGTCACCATTAGACCCATTTGTCAAAGAGCATCTCTTGAGGCCAGGTAGCATAGTCACTAAAGGAACTGAAGTCGGACGGTCTGGGTTCATATTCCTACTCTGCCACTCCCTGCGGCCTTAGGCAATTTGCCTCAGTTTCCTCATCTGTAAATTAGGGATAATACTAGTTCCTGCACCCAAGGATTGTTGAGACAACTGAATGAGTTAAACTGTATGAAGTATTTGGAAACATAGGTAGTGCATAAATAACGGCTCCATCAGTGACCATATTTTGGTTGCTGAACGTTTTGAAACTATGAGGGGACTTCAAAAGAGTTCATGGAAAATAAATTTAAAATATGAGTTTATTTTGGAACAAAAGCATTTGCACTCCATGCATAATTTTTTCATAGCACGTATTTTCCGTGAGCTTTTGGAAGACCCTTCCTATAAAGCTGAGCATCTTTTTAAATGATGCCAAGCACCTACAGGCAACTCATGGAAAGCAGTCTTTGCAGGGCTAATTGTTGTTTGCTTTAAAATAACTTATGGAGATTTTTTTTATCTAGTATGTATGAAATTAGAACAAAATTAATTCACAAAGCAGGAAACACTAAATTCTGAGATTCCATAGCAATAGAAAAATAGAAATAGAAATTGTGAGAGTTTAAAGGGAATTTGAACTTAAGGGTCTGGGAGCACGGAAGGACAGGCCTCTGAGCTCCAGCGGGGCGTGGTGAAATGGAAGCACCAGGTCAGGTCCTGTGTTCCTGTTGGCAGCTCCTGTGCTGAGAGCACAGTGAAGGCCACTCCCTACCCACTTAGAGTAAGTGCAAGGCATTGCAGGGCTGAGTTTCCCTGCCATCCCACTAAGGGGAAAAGGAGGAGGAGGGGAAAGCCTTCCTCATATGAACTTTAAGTACAATTATGAGAGAATCCCAAAGCTTTTAAAAAGGCAAAATATGATGCTCCAACTTCAGCTTGTGTGGGTCAACTCCCCAATGAGATTCCGGGGGCCCATGCAAAGGACTAATCCTGCCACACATAAACATTCATGGGGATCCTCTTCAGAGAGCTTGGAGTCAGTGAGACCTGGAGTCTAACCTTGGCAGTATGTGTGCCCTTGAGTAAGACATTCCAGGCCCAAGTCTGATTCTTCATCTGGGACACAGGGCACTGACTGTCTGTGATTGCCCTGAAGACAGTGAATGGTGCTGGGACTCACCAAGCAGAGGAGCGATGAGGATGGATTCTTGGTCTGGAATTTTGAATCCTTCCCTTCTTGCACCTCGTTGCCTTTGGCAGCTGGGATCTTCCTTACGTAACACATTCAGCAAAAGGAGAGCAGGAAGGTAAAAATATTATCCCACGATTGTAGCCAAGCCCGTACTGCACTGGGTTCTGGGGAAGGAGGAATGAAATGAAAGGGACTTGGGGGGAAATGGGACAGAACAGAACATACGTAAAATCGAGATGGATTCTCTGGCCTGGGCATTCATCTGTATTCGGTTCTCTGTGTTGCTGCTGGGGCTGTGGTTGGAAAAGAAGCCATGGGGCTGGGGCCGGAGGGGAGACACATCCATCACCAGACTCAGAGTGTTTAATTTTCCAGAGTCCATCATTAAACAAATTCCTGCTGCAGCCTGGCAGCCTTCACAGACATTTGTTGAAAGCAAATTACAAGTAGGGGATTTGTCTGAAGTAATCACCAGGCTGGCGCAGGATTCTTAAAAGCATTTGGACCTTTTGCCGTTTTTAAAGTTCCTTGTTAGAAAATTCACTTTCCGGCCTATCTTTGCAATCTGTGAGAGGGGTCAGGCAGAGGAAAAAGAAAGGAAGCAAATGCATGCTGGACTTTCAAGCTCAGCATTGGGACCCAGGAAAATTGAAATGATTAGGGGGCAATCTAGAGACCAAATGCAGGGATCGACGCACGGGGCAGGAGAGATTCTGGCCGTGAGGAAGGATGGCTTTGCTGGAAGTTTCTAGCCGTTGCCTGCTGAGCATAGCATCTTTTCATAAATTAAGGTCTTATCTTTTGTGCAGCAGCCAGCACCAAGGCCAGCGGCACGGCACAGACAGGATCTGAGGGCTGGAAGCTATGTATAGATCCCAGAGCCGTTCTTCCCAGACTCTGGAAACATTCAAGCACTCAGAGAGTCACGATGAGATGATCGCTCTGTTTGTTCTTTGAAGTATAAAAGTGGTTTTATTTTTAGACATTATTTTTTTTTAATCTACTGGCGGTTGTCTTCAGATGCAGCCATGGAAAGCAGAATAATGCAGCCAAGGGTGGACACAGCAGATAGCCTACAAGGTGTCCCAGGCTTCTCAGTGCTATTGATATTGGGGGTTGAATGGTTCTTGATTGTGGGGGGCTGCTCCATACCCGGCCATGTGTAGCAATAGCACTGACCCCTCACCACCAGATGTCCCCCAATCCTCTGCTGGGATGAGCAAACATTGCCAGATATTCCCTAGGGAGCAACATTGTCCCGAGTTGAAACCACTGATTTAATAGCAAAGTCCTTGACTTTCTTTGCTCAACAGAATTCAAAGCTAAGGTAGTTGTCTTCAGCCCCTACATGGCTTTTCCTTAATTATCAGACAAGCCTCCAGACCACTGGTACCACTTGGTGCCCTCTCTGCTTCCACTTTGCCATGCCACTCCCTGGGTGACACTGTTGCCCCAGGTCTCAGCTTACCTCCATCAGGTGAAATATATTCGACACCCCACTCCATAACATATATAGTTCATTTAGTGCATGCTGTTCTTGTCATGAAATGCTTGCATTATATTTACCAAGTATATTTCCTTTGAGTAAAAGTTTGCCAAATGTGCTGCTTCAGCAGGAGAAAACACATTTTCACATACTGTTTCTATTTGGCTTTGTTTGCAAGTGTTTTTCAGAGGCAGAACCAAGAGGACATATTCTACCTGAGATCTTTGTGGCTCTCTTTCTTCTCCCCTCCCCTCCCCTCCCCTCTCCTCCCCTCCCCTCTTCTCCTGGTACTGCATTAGTTTTGTTTTACGCTTTCCCAAAAGTTGGGGTCCTAGAATGAGAGCAGGGAGACGTGCTTTGCTGGCTGGAGAACTCTCATATCAAAGCACCTGCCCCTCATGCGTGGTGGGGGTGAGATGTACTGAGTGGGCACAGCCTCCATGTCATGGGCTTGGAAGCCTTTTACACCGAATTGGAGCACATCCCTGAAGAAGGAAGCAGGGTTTCTCCAGGAAAGGTGAACTAAGCCATGAGATCAAAGCCAGTGCTGTTGGGCAACAGTGTAAGGTCTACATGCTTCCTAAAAGCTAAATTCAGAACTTGGACATGCAGTCTGGCTGGAACAAGTGACATTTAGAAGAGTCATCCTGATGTGCTGTACCGATGACCACACTGCTCCTTGTGCAGAGCGCTCTGTGGCTCCTGCATTTGAGTCTGGCCTCCTTGACCTGGAACTCCAGGCTCCTGTTGTCTCCCTGCACACCCTGCATTGCCGGCCTTCCCTCCGCCAAGCTTACAGTCTGTTCCAGAAATGCAGAGCTACCTTCAGTTCTCCACACATGCCAGGGGATTTCATACCTTTGCCTGGAATGTCTCTCCCTTGTGCACACCTCTCCCCCACCTTGGGTGGAGGGGATTCCTACTCATTATTTTTTTTTTTTTATTTATTTTTTATTTTTTTTATTTTTTTTATTTTTTTGACAGGCAGAGTGGACAGTGAGAGAGAGAGACAGAGAGAAAGGTCTTCCTTTTGCCGTTGGTTCACCCTCCAATGGCCGCCGCGGCCGGCGCGCTGCGGCCGGCGCACCGCGCTGATCCGATGGCAGGAGCCAGGAGCCAGGTGCTTTTCCTGGTCTCCCATGGGGTGCAGGGCCCAAGCACCTGGGCCATCCTCCACTGCACTCCTGGGCCACAGCAGAGAGCTGGCCTGGAAGAGGGGCAACCGGGACAGAATCCGGCGCCCCAACCGGGACTAGAACCCGGTGTGCCGGCGCCGCTAGGCGGAGGATTAGCCTAGTGAGCCGCGGCGCCGGCCCCTACTCATTATTCTTGACCTAACTCAGACATCCCTTAGTACTACTTCTGTACTTAATAGCTATGATCTATTATGCTTCTTCTTATAATATGTTGGAATTTCTAGATTCCTATCTGAATTTTTAGTACTTGATACAATGTAGACATTCTTTTGAATGGGATTGAATGGATGAAGGCCTGATCCCAATCCCATAGAGGTAAAGAAATTTTTTAAAGAAAAAGACAGGAGGTGCAAGGAGGGGCTCTGGGAGTACTTTGCACAGGGGGTATATCATTAGTAGGGAGTCTTAGGCCAACAGTCAGCCATTTTTAAAAAGCTATCATGAAGACAGATGTGAAATGGAGGTCCTTGGGCCCTGAACAATGCTGGCAGACAAGCAGATCACCCACAGCAGAAGTGCTTACAGATGCCTGGAACTCAGCCACCGTGTCCCCTCGCTGCCCTCCCACAGCAGCAAGCTCATTGTCGAGCCACACTCATTTGCAGGATGGAAGCTTTCAGTTTTTTCTTTGTCTTTTTTTTTTTTTCTTTCCTTCTTTCCCCTTCTCTGTCACTTCTGGAAGGTTTCTTAATTTTCAGAAGGAAAGATATTCTGCAATCCAAGAATAAAACTAATTATAATGGCAAATTGACCAAAATGAAAAAAATGACAAATAATCTGTGGGTTGAAATTTTCCCAAAAGCCAGGAATAAATAAAATGTCTCTTAAAGTGCCTGGTGGAGGAGGCTGATAAAAGAAACTCAATTATCTGTGTTTTTTTTTTTTTTTTAAGTCTGATATCTGACTTTAAAAGGAAAAAGTGGTAACATTTTTAAGGATAAAAGTAAGATAATAGAAGTTCATGAGCTCTTGTGAATTTGAGCTTGAGAGAAAATGTATTCATAATAAAATAGCTGATGAATCCACAGGTTTGCTTTCAAGAATGGCGTCTTTCAACCAGCACTCTGTCTTTGTTATGTTGCTTCAGGTGGACAGCTGGACACCTGACTACTTTATTGTTATTCAAATTTTCAACTGGTTTATTATAAATAGATACCATACTTTTCTCCTGAAATTTGTTTCATCCCTATAAGGAAATTTTGAAAAAGCAAAGCAAAACAAGACAAGACAAAAAACAAAAGCAAAAACATGGAGCTAGCATTTAACCTGGTATTTGAGACACCCATGTGAAATGCCTGGGATTTAGTCCCAGCTCCACTCCTGATTCCAGCTTCCTGCTAATGCGTAATCTGAAAGGCAGCAGTGATGACTGAAGTGATTGAGTCCTTGCCACCCATGTGGGAGGCCTGGATTGAATTCGTGGCTCTTGGCTTTGGCTTGGCCCAGCCTCACCCATGGCAGGCATTTGGGGAATGAACTAGCAGATGAAAGAGCTTGCTGTCCACCGTCCCTCCCAACTCTGTTTCCCTCTGAAATAAATATTTTAATTAAAAATAGAGGAAACAAAATTAGCACAGAACAAATACTTAATATTCCTAGTGTTTGGTGAGGAGAGTCCTATGAGAAAGGGGGAAGCACTCTAAGCAGTGACAACCTGACATGATTACAGCAGCCCTCTCACTCTGCAGAAAGATTTGGTTTTGTCTGGACACTACCAATATCTGAAACCCAGCAAATGCTCCAGAGGCATTTGTTTCTCCATGGACTTTCTCAGGAAATGTACAAGTGTGCAAGATAAAAGATAAAAGACTGCCATTATCAAGGGAGTTTGTGCAGTGAATCTGATCTCAACCCTTTCTTCATTGAAGATCACTTTAAGAACTTCTCTGGTGGAAAATAAGGAGTTTTGGATAATCTATTTATAGTTATCGAAAGCCTGCAGTGTGCCAATAGTTACACTTGCCTCTTACAAGAAAAGAATCTTTTTCCAAGTGTCAAGGTTACAGGCTAGATGAGGAAGGAGGAGGAAGAGGAGTACTAGCCATCATTCTTATGCTTGCTGTGATGTTGCTAGTGCCAGGACAGCAATGCCTGTCTATGCATGGATAAATACCTTGTTCAACCATTTAGATACTGTTATTATCCCCATGTTACAGTCAAAGTAGCTGTAGTTAAGAAACTTGTCAAGATCACTAATTGGTCACAGAGCCAAGGTCTGAAAGGATAGCTGTGATCCAACGAGCCTTCTCTTGACCAAAGGGGCACACTGCTTCCCAGAGATAATGTCTTAGTTCATTCAGGCTGCTATAACAAAATACCTTCAGCCAATAATTTATGAACAGCAAACATTTACAAAACACTCATAGTTCTGGAGGCTGGGAAGTTCAAGATCAAGGCATTGGCAAAATTCAAGTCTGGTGAGGCCTCGCTCTTTGCCCTATAGATTCTGCTTCTTTTTACATCCTCACATGTGGGAGGAGCTAACAAGCTCTCTCTGGCCTCTTTTCTAAGGACACTAATTCCATTCATAAGGGCAAAGCCCTCATGACTCCTAATCATCTCCCAAAGGCCCCGCCTCTTAATACTTTTGCAGTGCGGACTAAGTTTCAACATACCAATTTTTGGGGTGATACAAACATGCATACCATGGCAGACAGTCTTGACATTGATGATCTAGATATGTTCATAAAATTCTATACAAAATAATTTTGGGTGTATTGAGAACAGAGTGACTTGTGGGAGGGTTCAAAGATGACTTTTTTTTAAAGATTTATTTTATTTATTTGAAAGAGTTACAGAGAGAGGTAGACAGAGAGGTCTTCCATCCGATAGTTCACTCTCCAGATGGCTGCAACGGCTGGAGCTGCGCTGATCCGAAGCCAGGAACTAGGAGCTTCTTCGCGGTCTGCCACATGGGTTCAGAGGCCCATGGACTTGGACCAACTTCTGCTGCTTTTCCAGGCCACAGCAGAGAGCTGGATTGGAAGAGGAGCAGCCGGGACTCAAACCAGTGACCATATAGGATCCCGGCGCTTCAGGCCGGGGCGTTAACCCGCTGTGCCACAGCACCAGCCCCCACAAGATGACATTTCAGGAGAGGCAAGGTGGTCAGTCCACCAAGATAAAATTAAATTATCAGGAGAACAGCATGAAAATTCTGTTGTTAAATTACCATTACGAAGAGATTTTTTAAAATATTTAAAAATTTTTTTTTGACAGGCGGAGTTAGACAGTGAGAGAGAGAGAGAGAGAGAGACAGAGAGAAAGGTCTTCCTTTTTCCGTTGGTTCACCCCCCAAGTGGCCGCTACGGCTGGCGTGTTGCGGCCAGCACACTGCGCTGATCCAAAGCCAAGAGCTAGGTGCTTCTCCTGGTCTCCCATGCAGGTGCAGGGCCCAAGGCCTTGGGCCATCCTCCACTACACTCCCGGGCCACAGCAGAGCGCTGGACTGGAAGAGGAGCAACCAGAACAGAATCCGGCGCCCTGACCAGGACTAGAACCCGGGGTGCCGGCGCCACAGGTAGAGGATTAGCCTATTGAGCTGCGGCACCAGCCCATGTAGTGATTTTAATATGAGTATGTTTTATACCAGATTTTAAAAAAGACTTTCATATAGAAAACCATAGTGATCTATTGAGATCCATTAAAAATATATGTACACAGCCGGCGCCGCGGCTCACTAGGCTAATCCTCCACCTTGCGGCGCTGGCACACCAGGTTCTAGTCCCGGTTGGGGCGCCATATTCTGTCCTGGTTGCTCCTCTTCCAGGCCAGCTCTCTGCTGTGGCCAGGGAGTGCAGTGGAGGATGGCCCAAGTGCTTGGGCCCTGCACCCCATGGGAGACCAGGATAAGTACCTGGCTCCTGCCATCGGATCAGCGCGGTGCGCTGGCCGCAGCACGCCAGCCGTAGCGGCCACTTGGGGGGTGAACCAACGGCAAAAAAAAAGGAAGACCCTTCTCCCTGTCTCTCTCACTGTCCACTCTGCCTGTCAAAAATAAAATATATATGTACATATATATGCATGAATTTCATTATGTAGATATGTAAATTAATGTATTTGGTGAGAGATTGTTTTAGAATATAAACTGAAAACATAATTTTATGATTAAAATTTTAAAGAACTGTATAGTTTTGGACATTATGGCAGTTGTTTTTAAAATCCACAAATCTGCTGAATGAGAAAACATAAACCCTTTGGAGCAATATGAGGTCAGTCACTCTCTCCAGAGGCAGTGCCAGGTGATGGAGACCTGCACTGGGCAGCAGTCCAACTAGCCAATCAATCTGAATTTCATTTGGAGATAAGGAGTGACTCATTTCATTCATTCAGTCATTCATTTTCATGGACTCATTGGCTTTTATTCAACAGACATTTTTGGAGTAGGTCTCAAGCCCAGTATGTAGGTTGGCTCTTGGGTGGCCTGAGTGGAAGAGGCAAGAGCTTGGCGGGTTGAAAGCAAAGGCTGGCCCTTCAAGGAGAAGATCATTGAACATCAGTCCGGATTACCCAAAGGGAAGAACCGAGGCTTCCCTAACCTATGCCACTGTTGATGCAAGGAGGGTAGAGCTTTTGGTATCCCCTAAGGAGTTCCCAATAGTGACATCTTTTTTTTTTTTTAAAGATGTATTTATTTATTTGAAAGGCAGAGTTAGAGAGAAACTGAGGCAGAGAGAGAGACCTTCCATCCACTGGTTCACTCCCCAGCTGGCTGCAACGGCTGGAGCTGTACCTATGTGAAGCCAGGAGCCAGGAGCTTCTTCCAGGTCTCTCATGTGGGTGCAGGGGCCCAAGCACTTGGGCCATCTTCTGCTGCTTTCCCAGGCCATAGCAGAGAGCTGGATTGGAAGTGCAGCAGCCAGAACTCAAACCGGCGCCCATATGGGATGCCGGCACTACCGGTGGTGGCTTTACCCTCTATGCCACAGCAGCAGCCCCCCAGTAGTGACACCTTAAGGTTCTGAATGGCCCACAGCATTGAAGACAGTAATCTCAGACATTGGCTAGAGGTTTGTTGGTGTCAGGGCTCCACTCCAAGGAGTGCATGCTGGAAATGCTAACACATGTTCTTCTGCTTGCATGCAAGTTGGCAAGAGGGTTTAGGAAGGGCTCCCGTTCTTGGAATTTTGGGTTACAGAATCTCTTCCGCATGAGCCCAGCATCCATCACAGAGAATGGAAGTCTAGACTGGCTCTCCATGAGCACTAGGGAACCAGAACTTCTCATGGGAGGATGCATAGAATCAGCAGCAGTCTCACTTCTGGATTTTCCAGCTCCACTGTGTTGTAGGCACTGTATGTACGTTGGCTGCTTCTTGTAGCAGCCCAGTGGGGTTGATGTCATTATCCCATTTCACAGATGGAGAGACCCAGACTCGCCAGTAAGTGACAGAACCAGGTTTCAAACCAGGGTTTAACTATACTGCTTCTCTTGAGTGAGTCTAAGCCTCAACTCCTAGCCAGAGAGATTGCTTCAGGAATTTGTCAGACTTGGCCTTACGTCTCAAGAGTCTGCCTTCTGCATCTGAAAAAGTGCTGGAAAAGGAAGAGATTGGCAGTGTGAAATGCGATGGAAAGTCAAATAGATATTAATGATTGTTCTAGTTAATATTAACCCAAAGCTGGTTTCTGTGCACACATAATCACATGCAGCGTAAAGAGTTAACATTTTCTGTCTTCTTGGATCTTCCAACTTAAGGTGCTCATGTGCTTGCTTGAATATTGAGCTATGAGAAGAATAGTTGCTAAGTTTGTGTAAATTATTTTTGTTATGGATGATGAATTCCTACAACTTAGTTGATAGGAATGATAATCTTTATTTGATCTTAGGTGCCAAGTAAGAAAGTGAAGAAATGAATGAGTGAATGAATGAAGTCATTCTCGCTTGCTCTTAGAGATTAGCTCTCTTGCTACCGGTAAACAGAAGGACAAAATATTTCCCATACCCCTTAAAGCAAGTCTAGTTTGTTCTGTGGGAGGTAGCAATTTATAGACATATCTACACATTATTTTCTAAAACTCAAGTATTTTAAAAGAGCAGATGGAGCACCATACTCTATATACTAGTCATATATTTTGAAAAGCTTTTCATTTTGAGCAATTTGCTGCACTTTATTTAGCAAAAGCCATCAAAAGTTTTAAAAGCAACAATCCAAGGAACTTGATTGCCTGATACCAGAGTGGAAAAACCCTCGGGTAAAACGGAGATACTTTCTAAATTCTGCTATTTGGACCTCAGCCCTGGTCTCATTTTGTCCCACCCTCAGAGATGATGACCCACTTTGTCAATGGGAAAGGGAGTAAGGAACTGAGCCCTGGTTATCTGTATCTCTTGTAAATCCCCTGAGTGATTCTGATATGCTCCCAGGTTTGAAAACAATCTTCTATACCCAGTTCTGAGAACGACTGTCAATATTTCAACTTCTTGTGACTCGCATTTTTATCTATAAAATAGGAAAACAAAAAGGAATTCCATTCTCTTTACTTTTTCTAAGATTTATAGGTGTTGAGTGTCTCCTATATTTCCAGGAAATTTGATGCATTGATCTCATTTGATCTTCATAACATTTCAACAATGTTTAAAGAATTAATTGGCACTTGGATCTAGAATTGAGTTTGCATATTCCTCAGTTCATAGCTTCTCTTTGTCATAAGCCCATTGCAAGACACTCCTCTTCCTTTGTTATTGTTGTTCCCCTCGCTTCTTTCCCATACCCATTCCCCCTCCATAGAGAGCCAACTGGAACTAAAATGGGTACCTGTCTCTATAAAATATATAATTGTGTTTGTGTTTGTTTCAGAACTATAAATCTCTTAATATAAACAGACTACACATATATTCATTAAATAAAAGATAAAAAAATTAAAAAAATAAAAAATAAATAAAAAAAAACAGACTACATACAAAGTAAGACTTTCTTATTTTTCCACTCAACCTTATGTTTTCAGATGTTTCCAGGCTGCTCTGTAGACTGTCAACATTTACATATTATTCCATTGTCTGAATTCACTCTGAATGTTTATATCTTCCCTGGTTGAAAGAAATTCACATTACTTCCAACTCCTTACTGCCACAAAAATTTCTGTAACCAAGATCCTTATGGCCCTGTATGAGAATTATTTTTAGGATATATGCCCAGGAATTGGGTCCTGGGGTCAAATAATATACACATATTTAATTTCAGATTGATTTCAGGAATAGAGAGAATGTGTGAGAGTTCCCATCCCCTTGTGTCCCCACCAGTTTGGTGTGAACCTCCTTTCAACTCATTCTGATGGCCTAGAGGGACATTCCATTGCTTTAATTTTTGTACTTTGTGTTAGTTATGAATTTAAGCATCTTTTCTCACATCTTTTACTCATTTAGATTTCCCTTCTGTGAAATGCCTATTTCTGCCCCTGATCCACTTTTTTATTTCTTTTTTATTTTCTATGTATTAATCCTTTGTCACTTCAGATGCTGTAATAATTAACTCCCAGTGTGTAATTTGTGTAATTATTTACCAATAATTTATTTTTGAACAAAAATCCACACCATTTCATGTAGGAATCTGACGGTTTTTCCTCTTATGGCTAATGATTTTAGGATCACTGTTAGGAAATAATTTTCTACCGTAATAAGGATTATGGTTCCTACTTTTGTGAAAGTTATTTTTCTTTTGTTAATAATTAGCTGTTAATAAAATAAATCCTAGTATTCACAACATTTTTAAGCAATTAAGTATTTACACTGAAACCACACTCTGGGTTTTAGTCAGAGATTTCACAAAAATTGCAGCCTGAAGCTTCTATCACATTTCACTGAATTCTCCTTTCTACACCTAAATTCCTTCTAAGTGCCTCAAATTACATTTTAGTCAGGCTGGTCAAAATTACAGCCTTGGTCTTCATTAAACTAATTAATAGTTGTACCCAAATTGAGTCATTTCAGTCAAATAGCACTGGAAACCAGTTCTTTTCCTGTAATGTCCCTGCATTATCTAGGAAAGAATGGGACTGATACCAGATTTTTGTCTCTCCTTGAAGTGACTTACAGCTCCTCTGTCTATGGAGCCCTGGGATGTAACTCGTGTCTGATAGGTGCATAGGAAGACTGGGGGAAGAACACCAGAGAGCCAAGGGAAGTGTGGGCACAGGCTTCCTTCTCCAAAATGACCTACACAAGAGTGCCCTTGATTGGTTTTGAATATCATGTGCTGTGTAAGATATATTTAAAAAGGATTCTACTGCTAAGAGGGGAATGAGGGGGCCGGGGAAGCACGGTCTCACAGAACTAGACTACTTCCTATAAACTGGGATATTTTCATCTCTGTGCTTATGCTACATTTATAACATGCTTTCAGTTTTGAAAAACATTTTTACATGGCCTAAAGTTATAAAACCTAGAAAGGTAGGTATATTTTAATAGCCATGGCAGAATTTTCTCAGTTAAACCTCTGTATCACAGAATTCATTCCAGCAAGTTGGCTTGAGGGGCTGGATGTCAGGAACATGGTAAAGATTATTACAGACTTTAGTAGAAGGTGGATGGATGATCTGTGATCTCCCTGCTTTTGCAAAGATGTCCTGACTGGGAATTACAATGAGAAAGGAAAGTGACATTGAAAGAATTCCTACACCAAGCCTGCACCTCTGCTGTGGGTAGGGAAGAGGGACTTCGCACATCTCCCGAACACCTGTTCTGACCCATGCATCCTGCCAGCTGCCACACTTCACTGAATCTTGTAGCCACACTGAGAGAGATGGATGACTGTATCCATTTTAAAGGTGACAAAACTGAACCTCATAAAATTTAAATGGAAAAGCTGAGACTGCCCAGAGCTCTCCAGCTCCAAAACGAGTGATGATGGCATGTAAGCATTGCATAAATTAGCCTTTCTCCCCAAACTTCACAGAAAGCATTTGCTGTTTTAGGAAGAAAGTGCTTTATAAGTAGTTCTGTTTCTCACTGGGCATCATGTCAATACCTCAGTCTTTTCCAACCTCCTGTCCTTTCCTCCTTGTTGAGAGGTGAGCCACATCATCTGTCATTCACAGCTGCGTTCATCCTCCTTGTTGATGAGGTCATTGGCCATGACTCAGCCATTAACATTTCTCCTGCTTTGATTTCTTGGGCTGCCAACACAAACCCATGCTATTTTTAGTTTGCCTTAGGAAGATGAAGACAGCAGTCTAGTTTTCTGGTTTACTAAGTTGTTGAATCAACTTGGCTTTCTCTCTTCATTCATGAATATTTTTCTGTGCTTCAAGCTGAAGTGATTTGTGTGAAGAAAATACCTCGTCATGGTGCTTGCATCTCTGGGACTCAATGGGGACTGAATATGGACTCAGTTTTGATTGTCTTTCTTTTCAGTCTTCTGACTAGAATGCATCAGTATGAAACAACTCTTTCCCTCTTGTCTCTTAAATGAAAGAATATTTTGAATAACATAGCTGAGAATTTTATTTCAAATGTACATAAATTATGAGTAATGCCCTTTGCAAGACAGAACAAATATCAAAAATAGATACATTTAGGTGTAGCCGTGCTTACTAGGACTAATTGTTTAAGAAATGACTTTGTTAAATGAAAATTGTCCACATTTCACAATTTGGACTTCTGGAATCTTGCATCACATACCAGGATGCAGTTTATTGAAATATTCTCAATCATTCTAGAAAATGCAGAGTAAGAATGTGCGTTTGTTTAGCATGTTACAATTTATGAAGTGTTTTCATATGTGTTGTTTCACATTATTGATTCTATGAAATAACTTCTATCATCCCTATCTCCCATAAGCAAATTCAGATGCAGCATGCCTTAAACTTCATAATAGAGCTTTAGTTTCAAAAACATATAAAATTTAGCAAACTCACTGAAGTCTAGCGCATGCAAGTAATTTTTTTTTTGCTACAAATAATATTGAAGAAATGATATTATCCTTTGGAAGAGATGATCTACAGGAAATTTAAGGTAAGACTAAATGGCAGTTAACACTGAGTCAACATCAGAGGGGAAAAATTCATTGAATTCAGCAGGGCTTTGTAGTCTCCATGTGAAAAAAGAGGGCTGTTATTCATGAATTGATTTTATCCTTACCCTTTCCTTTCAGTAAAACTTCCTGCAGCTAACCACAATTGACCAGTTCAAAAATGTTAATAAGCAGGTACATGTTGACAAAATATGACACAATTTCAGATTGTTTATAGAACTTCAGTTTAATAGTTCTTGCATTAAATGGGACATGGAGTTCTGGAACTCCAAACAACTCTTTGATGTGCCAAATCATTTATTAGAGATTGTTAAGGATCCTGTGATAGCACTATATGATTGAAATAATCTAGTTGCAACCACATGACTATTAACACCAGTCAATTCAGTAGAGAATGCTTGCAGTACCCAGAAACTGTAGCAGACAGCCTCGTATTAACTGTTCTACACATTACTCAAAACCTTTCCTTCATGACCTCATTCTTTGCCTGTTTCACAAACTCTCCCCTACTTTCCTCCAGGGTGGAGGTTCTGTAGTTATTTCTTGACTTGTATGTGGTATTTCTTGTCCCAATTCATTATGCAGGGCTGGGATACTATTGTAAATAAAATAATAATAGTGTAGGCACACTTAATGTTCCAACTCTGTTTTCTGCCTAAGTTGGCCAAACTGTGTATAAAAATCCATTCATTCTTGGTATCAGAAAAATGTAAACATTCTACAATCTTTACTTTCACAATTTGACCTTTCTTCCCACAAGCTGTGACCAACTTCCACTGAAATAAACTTTTTCCCAGATATCTTGTTGACATTCCTTGTCCTCTAATGCCATAAATAGTACTACAGAGAGACCAAGTCCCCAAACAGATACAAAGGTGTATGAAAGTTTTTTGTCATTTAATATTTATTGAGTACTTGCTATGCACTAGATCTCCCTTAAGGGATGCAGTCTAATGAATGAATGGGGTAACTGTGGATTTATAAATTATGCACAGTGTAATTAACACAGAGGCAGACCCAGAATTTCAGGCTGTGCTGCCCTTATCTGATGGGTTAATTCCTTTGATCATTTTTCATTTTTCATTTTTCAATGTTATACCCCTCCTGTATGCCAGGTGCTTTGGAGCTAGGTCCTCAGATAAAACTTGAATTTTAGATACTCTCACACCTTAAGAAAGATAGGTAAAATAAGCTGTGTGGGAGAGCCTGTTGGAGTCCAGCTACTCCACTTCCAATCCAACTTTCTGCTAATGCACTCCTTAGGAGGCACAGGTGATGCCAATGACTCGGTCCCTGCCATCCACATAGTAGCCTCAGATTGAGTCCTGGGCTCTTGGCTTCAGCCTCACCCAGTCCTGGCTGTTGCAAGCATTTAGGGAGTGAAGCAGTAAATGGAAGATATCTCCATCTGGCTGTCCATGTCTCTGCCTTTCATGTAAAATGAAAACAAACACATAATTTTTTTTCAAAAAATAATCAGCTACATGGGAGATAGAAGTGATGTATGCTATAAATATTAAGTAAAAAATGGTAAGCTAGTATTTATTGAGATATATTATGCAGTATTTATTGAGATATATTATGCCAGAATTATTTTGTAGGCTTTCACTTACATTGTCTAAGTTAGAGCTCCTAAGTGTTTTGGAGTATTATCCCTGTTTTGCAGAACGGGGAAGAAGACTCAAAGATGATAAGCAAACTGCTGAAGATCTCCTTGTTTCTAAAACATTTTCTTTCCATTCTGTTTCACAAAAATGCCTTAGAAATGATACCAAAATAATTGAGTGAGAAAAACTTTGACCCATTTAGTTGTTACCCCGTGTTCCAGTTTTATCTCCATTTCATTTATCTCTTTCCTCCCACCCACTAGGAGTAAGGTCATACACTGTAAACACCCTTAGGGTTTGTCCCTCACCAGCTCTGTTATGCATATTATTATCATTTCAAAACTAAGTTCCTCTGGATGTGGACCAGCAACTCCCTCCTATGATTTCCACAATCCCTAGTGGCATTCACATCAGAAATAATTAATTAAGCATGTCACCCTCTTTCTAAACCCTGAGTGTTTCCTACTGAAATATAAGCGTGGCAGGCACCTTTTAATTCAGAATCTCTTGTGTCCTTTTCAACAGCACTACTGGCAAACTCACCTTCATGGTTTCCTTTCCTGGAAGGGGATATTACAGCTCCAAAACATCTATTCACCATCACAGAAGTTGCTGGATGTACTCACTAAATGATCCAAATTTCATCCTCTTACAATTTAACACTCTAAATAAATGCCAGAAAGCATCACTACATTGGAAAATTACTATATGTCTGAAACAACTTGTGCATCAATATTTGTCATGCAGTCTTCCTCAGTGTAACATCTAAAGCAATACTCATTTAGCTGACGCACACTCTCTGCATGGTATTTATCCAACAGTCATCACTCATGTTTGTTCATGAGGGGTTGGGGTGATGAGCCAAGCTGCTGTATTCTCAGCTGGGCCTGGAGCCTGCTTGGCTTGGCACTGATTAATGTTGTGCAGGCACTGAGCAGTTTGTGGAGCTACCTTAGAAACCCAGTTAGCCAAAGACAAATAGCTGCGAGTCGGCTGATGACAGCGAGGGCAGTGGACTCTTGAGAAAGAGGAGTCAGTTTGATTCACAAGTCTGACTTCTAGTTATCCTAACTAAGGGGGAAGGGCGGGTTCTATCATAGAAGAAAGTTTTGGGTCTGGTTTCTCAGAAGGCACCTCAGGATACACTGCTACACAGATGTCTTTGACTTATGATGGGTTTATGCCCTAGTAAATCCATTGTAAATTGAAAAGATTTTGTGTTAAAAAGGCATTTAAGGTGTGGCTGTTTGGCCTAAAGAGTAAGCTGCTGTTTGGAACACCTGTATCCATTATCAGAGTGTTCAAATCCTGTCTCCATGCCTGAATGCAGTTCCTGATTACATGCACCTCGGGAGAAGCAGGCAGTGGCTCAAGTAGTTGAGTCTCTGGCAACCTGGGAGATTGGAATTGAGTTGCCAGCTCCCAGCTCTCACTTGACTGTGGGCATTTGGAGAGTGAGCCAGCAGATGAGAGTTCTCTCTGCTGCTGAAATAGCATAGAATGATTGCACTTAATACACCTAATCTCCTGACAGTATAGCTTAGCGACAGAGTACACTGTAGAGTATTGGGTGTTTGTCCTCATGACGGGGAGCTGCTGCTGCCCAGCATCGAGAGAGTATGGTGCTGCGAGGGCAGACAACTAGTCCTGGAAAAGATGCAAATTCTAAATTCAGAGTACAGTTTCTATTTGTGCATATTGCTTCCATATCATTGTGAAATCAAAAAATCACAAAGCAAGATCCAGGGACCCTCTGTATTTGTAAAATCCATAGTTTCCCTGTGCTTTGAGTCTCACCATATTTCAGCTTTCTTATGGAACTGACCTACTTCTCAGTCACTTCTAAAGACAAAATGTACTTGCATTGGTAAAGCATATTGAAATGTTTCTTTGAAAGGTCTTATGCCAAAAGAGCAAGCATTTGCAGCCTACTTTTTCTTTCCCGAATGGATTCCACACAGAAAAAGGCTTGAATATGGTCCCATTTTGTATTTATTTTGCTTTATGGATGAGCCGTCTCATTTCATTTCATTCCCCTGTTGCACTTTGTTGATTTAACATCCATTTCTTAACTCAGATTTTCACCTTTGTGACTTTTTCCACTCTTGAGGTGGGACAACAAGGAAAAGAACCATTGATCTTGGAACTGTGGGGAACATTTCAGCTGTACTTGGGGTGCTGTCCTCTTAATGTCATGTCAAAACTGAGAACAGAATATTTTTTCTTGTCCTTTCTCCCTTGCACCACACAGATGGTTGTTGCTGGCTGAGAACACCTTTTTCTCTAAGTTCTGTTGGCAACAGCCAGACACAGACTAGAAGCACCTATTTCCTAAAAATAAATGTTTGTGTAGTGGATGGTTTTGCATGAGTTTATCAAAAATACTTAAGTCAAATTTATAATGATACTCCAACTCATTTTGGGAAAACCATACAGACAGGTGAGAGGATGTGCCAAAGGCTGTACAGGAGGCAGTATGAGGAGAAAGGCACAAAGCCAGGAAGGCACCAAGTGTCCTGGCTGAGCTGTTAACCTTGGACTTCATCACTCGATTCCTCAGCTCAAAAATCTTCCTGCAAGATACAATGAAACTCTCCCTTGTGACAGTAAGGATGCCTATAGTCTGACCTCAACCTGTCGTCCACATCCTACTTCCTACCCCTCTTCCCAAATGAATAATAAACAGCCATCATTTATATGTGGTCCCATCAAAGCTCCTTAATAAGTATCTCTTCATCCGTCTCTCACACTGCAAGGTCTGGGCCACACTCTCCAGTTTACTCACTTCTCTTTTTAAATCAAAACCATATTCCCCCATCCCACAGCACTCGCTGGGACCTGCTTTGTTCAGAGGTGTTTTCTAACCACCCGCACTAAAAGGAGCCTTCCCTCCTTTGAGCCACATGGCACTTGGGAGTGATCACCTGGCATCTGTGCCTCACAACAGACGCACAGAGCAGGTAGGAGTTGGGAGCTTTAGATTCCAATCTTTGCTCAGTCACTATCCATGGTGTGATCTTGAGTAAGTCACTTAATCCTGTCTTGTCGTGTGTTGTAACCTGACCTCTAAAGTTCCACCCAGCCATAAGATTCTAATGTAATTTCCTGAGAATATGAGTTGGGTCCTATACTGATTTATGCCCACCTCACCCTGCTTTCCTGCTGTCAGGTGGAAAGTCTTGCGCAGAACATGGAGCTATTGAACACTGTTAAGAGACACTTTTGCTCCTGGATTCTAACTCACTCTTATCTATTTGCTTCCTTGTTTACTGCTTCAGTTTTTCATTTATTTGTTGTTAGACTTAAATTTTCCTATTACTTCCTGAGATGCTTCTAACATCTTGTGGTTCTAAAGCCTTCCCTCTACCCTTAAACAATATAGTTACTGGTTTGGATTAGGTCCTCGAGGAGAAAGACTTCGAATGTTTGTATAACCAAAGCAAATAAGGAAAAGTCACTTTTACAATGTGAGATCTCAGAAAAAACATTTAGATAAATATTAATAAGCACTTGGTAACATTTTCAGCTTCACAGTTTTTTCAGCATTTCTCTAATCCTCATGCACCTGTACAAACAAATCCATAGTTACCAACTCACACAATATTCAGCTTAGGTCATTGGGCTCCATTTCAGTTTGAAGAGCGTCATCTTCTGTGCCACCTTCAATTAACACTTGTCCCCTTTTGCTGCTAATACCTTTGATCACTTTTAGGCCTACAGGTCCTCAGGCATTAATTTTTGAAGGTAGCAGGAGTGGTCCTTTGCCCACTCTACTCCCCAGAATATACATTGGACCCCCAGTTTTCACTTCTCATGTGTCCATGCTGACTCCCAGACCCCTTTAATAATAATAATAATAATAACAATAATAATAATAAGTGAAATTCCCATGTTGGGGATTTACTTATACTAAAAGTTGTTCTTTTGTGTTTACTACATGAGTGCTCAGTACTCACTAGGAGCTGTGTATTATGAATCTTTTCACCAACTTAGCGTGATAGCATTCATTAAGTAGGTTCAAATTAAAACATTTGGTCATTCAATTTTGATATTCTGAATTCAACTTCAGCTCAATATTTCTGTTGGATTCAACTCTCTTCCTTGTTGTTTATCAGTATAAATATGCAAAGCATTAGTTTCTGGATCCTAAAGAAATCGATAGTTCCTGTTGTGGGGTTGTTGTAAGGATAGAATGAGTTTAAAGATACCAACCTTAAGCACTGTGCCCACATTTAGTAGGTGCCCCATAAACATTAATTAAGCATCATGCTGTTGCATCTGAAAGACAAAATGAGCTTTCCATATGATCTTATTCAACCTGTATGATTATGCCTACTGGGGGGGGCAGTATTGAATTTGTTTTCTTATTGAGAATATTTTTACTCATTTAAGAATAAGATGCTTGGTTAGTCCAACATAACATGTTTACTTTTCTGGAATAAAAAATTGAGACCTGCCTTGGTGTAGTTTAACGTTTACTGATTTTGGAAGCTTGCTTTGCTTGTCATTTCACATTACACATGCCTTCTCTTTCCCTTCTTCTTTCACACCTGATATTTTCTGAAAGAGTAACAAAGATTAAGATGGCATTGACCATCCTATATAACTGGATTCTAATGCAAATTATATATTTTTGGAGATAACTTGATTAGTTTTTAATAAATAAGTAGCAAAAGCATTTTTATTATTCCAGAAAATGCTATGTCTAAAACAAAATCCTCAGTTAATTTCACTCAGATTATAATTCTAAGTTATTTAGCAATGATTATGGTAAGAATTATTTTTTCCATAGTTAGAAAATCATTGAAACTTGAAAAGAAGGAAAGACACCACTGGTACAGCAGGCTAAGCCACTTCTTACAATGCTGGCATCCTTTATCAAAGCACAGGTTCAAGTCCTGGCTGGTCAATTTCCAATCCAGCTCCCTGCTAATGCGCCTGGGAATGTAATGGAGGATGGCCCGAGTACTTGGGCCCCTGCCACCCATGTGGGAGACCCAGATGGAGTTCTGGGCTCCTAGCTTTTGCCTCACCCAACTGTAGCTGTTCCATCTTTTGGGGGCTTGAACTTGCAAGTTGAAGATCTCTCTTTCTCTCTCTCAATCTCTCCCTCTCCCTCTCACTTCCTCCCTCCCCTTCTCTCCTTCCCTCCCCCTTCCCTCCCTTCTTCCTTCCGTCTGTCACTCTACCTATCAAATAAAAAAAAAAAACTTTTAAAGAAAAAGAGAAAGATGGTGATACTCAGCATTAGAAGGCCTAAAATCTGATGCACATCTAGCCACAATTTCACTCACTTAACAACGTGTGTCAGCTCCTGTGAGTGCTCACCAGTGTTCCAAGGCCCACAACTATGCTCATACCACAAATACTACTCAGTTTCTAGACAACTTAATATTGGCTTGATGGCCAAGATGGTAAGTGATGAAGAACTATTTTTTAGTTTTTGGAACAAACAACTTTTATAAGAATATGTAATTGAACACAAATTCATGGCCAAAAATTATTAGGCTAGTCTTTAAAGAAATTTCAGTTATGAACATTGGGACTTTTTACAAAATTGAATCCAAAGTTATTGATCCATTCTACATATTAGGTAAGATTAACTAGTACCCATAAACACAAGAGATGGAGGATGCATGCCACTCTAAATGCCAAATTCAATTGATCAGAAATGACTGCTTATAGACAACATCCTAGTTAATCAGGCAAAAAAAGTTCAGTGATGGATTAGTCATGTCTGGCAATGGTGTGGGGAAAAAGGAATTATGGTATATACCACATATTTGGCATCTATTCAGTTTTGTCCAAACAATGCATTGCTAAAGGAAGGAACCACTTTCTGGTGAAAGTGTGGCAGACCCAGGAGGAAACCATGGGAAGTGCTGGCTTCACAGCTGTGACAGGTCTAGCCAATGAGCAGAAAGGAAGATATTCAATGAACCACACAGAACCACTTCAGATCTCCTTTGGGCTCCTTGGCTCCAGACTTCCAGCGACAGTCTAGGTTTTAGATTCAGAGCACTCTGGGCTGTTTTAATTGTCTGAGCTTTCTGGCCATGGTGGGTGACAAGTTCTCCTTTAAAGAGAATAAATGACTTGCAATTACTTTCCTTTGGAAAGTGCTCTTCTGCCCTGAGACCTTGTAATAACTGGCCATGGAAAAGAAAAGGCCTGGGGATTTATGGCGTGTCCCAATTTCTGACCATCGGGGAAAAATAGAGCAGGGCATTTGGGTAGCAGAGTGTTAACCAGAGTTAATCTATCATTGCTCCCACTGTAAACCTACTCTGTCCATCTGCTTGTAGGTGTCATAGGGATTTGTACTCGCCTTCACAAAGACTTGCCAGAAATCATTTTTTTTTACATGTAACTCTAGAAATACAATCTAGTTGACCTTCACTTTATTGGACTGATGGGGACATTTTTGAGGTATGAGGGATTTTTAAATCCACTGGTGATAAAAAGATAAATGAGGCACAGTCTTTTCTTTTAAAGGCTCAAGGTCCTACTGGGGAGATGAGTAGAGAATGAATAATTTCAATACACTTTAAGAAGTTGCGATTGTTGAAACAATGAAGTAAGACTAAAAGTGTATTTGCATGGACTGAAAACTGACGGTGTGCTTACTGTTTGCTTTCCCTGCCCACACATTATACTGGTAGGCTATATCCACAATCACATTTATTGAGGCCCATTATTATTCTGTGTTTCTGTACCACCTCCCTTCTAAGTGCCTTTGAGTTTCTCAGGTGAGGACACTGGGTCTGGTTTTTTGATTCATGATTAGCACATAATAGGTCCTTGATAAATGTTAGCCGAGTGAATACAGGACTGGCTATTCTTCTGAAGCTTCTGATGCAATTCCAGGAATCAACAACTCGTCAGATAAAATGTAGAATATCAAAACATTTCTTCTTTGAGTGTTCTGTTGCTAATTCAGCTGAATGTATTTGGAAATTAAAATGCATAGCATAATGTTCTCAATTTTTTAGCAAAGTGTAGGCCACTTAAGCTATTACCGTGTTAACCTAATCGATGCAAAAAGGATGGAAGTCTTCGCAGGAGAGTAGCAAAAACAATCTTTTCTCATACAGTCAGCCCTTTGTATCTGCGAGTTCAGCTCCCACAGATTCAACCAACTGCAGATTGAAAACATCTGGAAGAAATGCAACTTGTACCGAACAAGTACTGACATGTAGACTTTTCTCTTGTCCTTATTCCCTAAGCAGTACAGTGTTAACAGCTGTTTACAAAGCATTTCCATTGCATTAGGTATCACAAGTAATCTTTGGCTGACTTAAAGTATATGGAAAGATGTGCACAAGGTATGTGCAAATACTGTGCAATGTTAGACAAGGAACATGAGCATCTGCAGATTTGGGTATCCATGGGGTCCTGGAACCAATCCCCATAGATACTGGGGGTGACTCTGTATGTCCAGAGTCGGTCTGTGAGCTCTGTGCCCACCTCCTCTGCCCCATCTCTCTGCCTAGGAGCACCCACCAGCAGTTGCGTTTGGGTTGCTGTGCATTCTGGGCTGATGCACAGAACAGTGCGTCACATGCCCTCTGCATGCAGCAGCCCTGGCCAGCAGCAGAGCTGTTTCACAGGAGCTGGCTCTCACTTTCCCCACTCCATTTCCCCTTCGGTCTCACCTGAGCAATCTGCTTAAAAAAAGATTATTAAATCTCCCTTCCAGAGGGGCAGATTGTCCCGTTTCATTTGTCACTATTTAACAGTGCATGCAAAGCAGGCTAGGAATCCCAAACGTGTGGATCTTCAGGTGTTAGCCTCACAATGAGATGAGAGGCATTTCATTTATTTCAGAATAGTGACTAATCTCAGAGTTATTTGGGGATGATTTATCCATGGCCATTGATATTCGTCTTCTAGCCACAAATATTTGTACAACTGATATTAGGTACTATAAACACAGAGATGAGTCACGTAGAATCCCAGTGTTCAGAGATCGAGAGGCACCAGGGGAAATCAGCCTGGTTGCCATCCATGGCTTCTTCCAGGTCTTAACAATGAAGAGAATAAAGAAGGGGTGGTGATCAGAGCTCAGATTTGTTGGCAAGTAGCCAACAATGTGCAGAGCGGGTTTTCTGGGATACCATTTATTCATCTGCAAAGACAATAGCCAGTTGCTTGTCATTCGTAGCACCTTGTCTTTTGACACCGTGATTGTGTCACTTAAAAAAGGAAAATCCATCCAGACTCAGTTCTTCAGTGAAATTTCTCTCCTGATTTTGGGGAGCTCCCAGTAAAGTCAGTCCCTTCCCCCTCTCCCACTCCTCATGAGCGGACCTATAGCTGCCAGGAAACATCAGTCCAGCAGGACCTTCAGTATGGGAGACTTTGTAATTGGAGGGTTATTTTTTGCAACTTCAAAAAGTTTTGCAAAACACTGCCTGCAGCATCAGGCTTGGCAAAGTATGGGTAAGTCTGGCAAACAGGCATTAAAAAACCAACAAGCAGCATGAGTATTAAACTGTTGGGATCTTTTCTCCCTAATCCTGTTGTTGAGTTTTTCAGCTTTCTTTGCAAGAAAACCAGTCCCATTTCCTCCTCCCCTACCCTCGCCTTGCTACCCCCAGCACAGTCACATGTTTTGACTGTCTCGCTTCATGTGCTATTTCTTTAAAGCTGTGGATTAAATGCCACCCACTAATGTGATTTGCTTGGATGTCGCCTTGCCCAAGGCAGTCTACTCCAGGAGGCGCTGGTGAAATAGCTTGCTATTGTCCAACCAGAGCCTTCAATGAGCTAACCAGCAAATGTCTCCTGATTGCTGCATTCATGGGGCTGGCTCCATGTTCCACCGGCAATGGCAGTTTGTCACACCGCCGTTTGCCTCTTGATCTCCCTCCCCTGGAGGGCAAACTGCACAGAGAAAGCAGTGATCCCAAGCTCACCTCTTGGGCCGCCTCTTTCGGACTGGCCTCCTGCCAAGGCTGCAGCAAATGAGAAGGATGTTGCTTCCCTCTCCATTGCTCTTCAACAGACCAAACCCTAATTGATTTTAAGATGAATCACTGGTCGGGAGGTTTATCTATTTATTTCTGCTATCTGTAATAACCCCTTATGCCTTAAATTAAAATGCCTTCTGGGGAGGAGCAAGGCAGCTGGGGGTGTCTGGCCTCTTAGTTCCTGGGATGAGACACCAGCTAGTTAGCACCTGTGCTGATCCACAGGGTTAGACATTAGATAACAAGTTATTTGGGGGACTCACACCGCATCCATAAAAGCTCTCATTTAAGATTATGGTCAGGTTCTCAGGATGCTTGAAGCCACGTGAACATTACTACCCCATCATTCCATTCCTGTTCCATCAGAAGCTCAAACCCTGAGCAAGAGAGAGGCAGAGCAAAGCAGCAGCTTCCTTCCCAACTGCATCAGTGCCATCTGTTTTTCTGCCAGGGCACGTTTGAAAAGTCACCATTTCTAGTCTCTTAATAGCCTTCCGTTGGGTTCCACAGGCTCTGCCTGGACACTGCCAGCCCAGGGTTGGCATGCAAGCTGCTTCCCTGCTGTAAACGAGTGTCCAAGAGCACAGACCCTAACTGCTGCCCGAGAAACTGGGCTACCTTGGAAGATGCTGGCTGCCCTTGCTACAGCAGGTCCCTAATGGGTGCTGATCCAGGAAGGCAGGCACCTTCAACCTGATCAGAGGCGGCTCAAGGAAAGGAGTTGGGCCCCAGCGCAAAGTGGTGCCCAAGGGACCTGCCCATGCAGGCAGAGGACAGGCATGGTCCCTGACCTCCTTTGTGACCATCCCATGACAGCACTGATCCTCTGCCTGCCCAGGCAGGACCTGCAGACCAGGCTTTTGGAAACCCTAGGCAGCTGCAAGGTCAGAGCTCAGCTTCTAACCTCAGGTAACTGCAAGGTGAGGACTCAGCTCCTCCCCTGCATGGCATCGCCAGGTCACAGCAGAAGTAACGAGTGAAGGATGCAGGCCCTTCTCTCTTCCCTGGAATTTGCATTCTGCTCCTCCCTTCCTCCTTCTGCTTCCCCATTGAGACCAGTGTGCCCCATCCGCAGCTGCACATGAGCATCCTTGGGAAGCTTAGCAAAACATGACCCAGGACCAGAATCCGACCTGTAGGGGTGAACCGGGCAAAGGCACGTCATAAATCTTGTCATACAGTGAGGGCTGAGAGCTAATGACTTTAGAAGCCATTTCTTTCCTTTGGTCATTTGGTGAGCCCATCAGTCACAAATGAAATATATTTTTTCAGTGACTACTGTGTATTTGGACAATGCAGGTTCTGGAAAGGAAATCATAGATGAAGGAAACATAGATCATTATACTATGTGCTATGATGGGAAAACGGGGTGCTGACCTTGACCTTGCGAAGAGAGCAGCTGGACGGGGAAGGATTATCAAGGGTAGTAGCATCTGATTAGCCTGGACTTGATGAATACACCAGTGTTTAAGGAAGGCATTAGGCACAGGAGTGAAGTTCAAGGCTCTGACAGGATCTCAGTGTGGCAAGATCCTGGGGTACAAGGGCTGAGCCCTGTGTGGACATATCTGCTGGGTGGGGAAGTGGATGGTGATTCTCAAAGCAGGATGCTATGTACCAAGGGCACTGCAGGGTCAGGCTTAATGTGAATGAAGAGCAACTGCATTTTCTGATGGGGTGATGAAGCCTGACTCAGAGCCAAAGCCAGTGCTGTGCTTGTCATGGGCAATGCGATCTTCAGAACACTTCTCTGCAAGATGACATTTCACAACCCAGCACATGCGGGGCTTGTGACACATCACATCAAAGCTCCCATAAGTACCATGAATTGAGAAAAATGACAGTGGTGCAGACAGAAACTTTCTGGTGGTTTTACTCTTCCCAAGTTCGTTCCAGAATGCAAAGCTCTGACAAACCAAGTTCTGTTCTCTGGCCTACATACTCCCGTATTTGTAGACATCAACAATTCTGGGGATGTCTGTGATAAGTGATGGCAAACTGTGCAGTAATGAGCAAAATGTTTGGACTCAGAACCTGTTGTTCATAAATATGGGGAACTGTGTTCTAGGGAGCATGGTTTTCGGGAGCAATGTGGTGTTGACTCCACATGGGTCTGCTTCACATCATTTGCTCTGACCCCCATCCCAGCCCGGACCATAGCCTGTTGACTCACTGCCCTTTCCTGCTTTACCTGACACTTTCTGAGCTCTGTTCTACCTTAGCTCCTCCTTACAGCAGCCAACTTGTTTCCTAAATGCAAAGCTAATTACATCAGTGCCTTCAGAAGATGCCTACAGCAACTTGGAGCTTAGAGGGCCACTGCTGCAACTGGAGGAGAAGTTAAATGACTGGTTGAGTTTTCTTGTTACAGTCTTGAAGAGATTAGACCATATCCCCTGTGTAATACAGAGGAGCTTTTTATACATTTATTAATTATTAAGTAAAATACTTCAAATTCATGCAGTGTAATTGAGGCCACAGGCTGAAATCGAGAGAGGCCAGAGGTTGCACACTGGCCAGGCTGACCCTCTGTGATTTCAAAGCAGTTTCTTCCCATTTACTTTAAGCCTGACCCTACAGCTCCCTGGGCTGGCTGGGCTGTCCACCAGGAGACTGCAGCGGCCAATGCGGAGTGGAACATATGGCAGAAGGGAGCAAAGATAAGCCAAAGTATTGTCCAAGGTCCTGAAACCATGCAGGAAAAAGAGCTGAGAATACTGTGTGAAGAAAATAACTCTAAGCAATTTGTCAGAACCAGTTCTGTTCAATGCGACCTGAAAGTTGAGCTGAACTACCCTGCACCTGTTGTAAACACCCAGAGTCATCATGTGAGGATATGCAGGTAGTTTGCAAGCTGCACAACAGATTGTTTTCCTTAGATAAGATGTCTTTAAGACTGTAATTCAAAGGGAACTTGATAAGTATTGGACTCAATGGTCTGCATTTCCTAATCCTAACCAAAGATTGTCATGTGTACCTTTTAGATAAGGAAGCAGTTTCAGAAACATTGACGGATTTGTGCTGCTGAGTGGTATGGTTGGACTTTGAAATGACTACTGCGTAACTCTAAACCCAGTGTTTTTTTCTCTACATCAGGGAAAGGCAAGCTGCTATAGCAGCCAAATTCAGCACACTGCCTGTATATTGCAAATAAAGTGGTACTGAAATACAGCTACGCCCATTCATTATGTTTTGTCTGTGACTTCTTTTACATGCTGCCACAGCAAAGTGAAAAGCTTGCAACAGATCCCATATGGCTGGCAAAGCCCAAGATATTTACTGACTCTGTTATATGCCCCCTCACTGCCCCCAAAATAAGCTCAGAAAGCTCAAATATTATTTCCTCTCTCCTTCATTTAATACACGTGACACCCCTCAGTGAAATGTCCCGTATGCATGGCCTGATCTCAGTGGTCTACTCCCCAACTCTGGCAAGACTACAAAGTTTCCAAAATATGTCATAATTTTAAAGGCCTATAGGGAGGCGGGAAGGGTGGAGAGGAACCAACAGCCTGCCTCTGAGTTAGTAATTGTCCCTGAGAAGGAAGTCACCAATGTGCAACTCGGATTCCTCATCTCTTTCTGGGCAAGGTTGCTTCCCCACACCCCACCCTTAGACCACAGCCTCGGTGTGATCCCTGTCCCCTGCGTATGAGCACTCAGGGTCTCCTTCCCCCAGACCTCTCCCCAGGCAGAATCCTTCTGATTTTCTGGTCATTTTGAGCCTTCAGTCATTTTGTTTTGTGTAAGCAACATTCCTAGGAATAAAAATGGTCCAGTGGTAAACATTCTTTCCCATGAGTCGTTTTTAAGATTGGCTGTGTTGGCTTCTCTTCATGACCCCATTGATTGGTGGAAAATCGTAATTTTTTTAAGTGCTGACCACCGTCAGTGGCAGTGCCCAGTTCACTGGTTTTCTTTTCCAGAAATCCTCTGCTCAGCAGCAGATCAGCCCCCTCCAGCTCAAAAGGACCTCTGACACCCTGAGACACCATCCCACAGCCCAATATTTTAGTCTCCAAGCTTTGTAAAAGTACACTTAGAAAACCTTGTCAAGAGTCATAGAATTCTGTTAAGGTCTTATTTGCTGTTCAAAACTACAGATGAAAGGTGGGAACCAGAGAGCCTTTGACCTGATTGTGTCAGTCGTTATTTAAATCTGGAAGACACTGTGCTAAGCCCTGTAGACCGTAACACCAATAAGAGTCTCCCAGAGAGCCATTCCCACACGCTGCTGGGCACCACTCCAAGAGTGTCTGATTCAGTGGGTTTGAGATGGGCCCAAGAAGATGGATTTCTAGAAAGTTCTCTGATGGTGCACATGTGATCTAGGAATATCCTGATGTCAGTGTTTTCCTCCTGGGAAGGTAAAGGGACTGACATTGTGGATTGTCTGGAATGCACCATTGAGTGTATCAGGTGCTTCATTTGTAATTACTTTGTTTAGAGTTCACAACAACCCTGTGAATTCCATCCAATACTACCACTTTACAGTGAGCGTCCTAAGGCTCAGAAAGGGAAATTCGGGTGTGCTAAGTGCCCAATGTATAATGTACCATTAAAGGATTTCAGCCATTAGACTATTTACAATGCCATGAATTCTAAATCATTCATACTCCCATGTTACAGATGGTAAAAATTAGTCTGTCAAATGTTGATTATCTTTTTAAAAATATATTTTATTTATTTGAAAGGCAGAGGGACAGAGAGAAGGATAGAAAGAGTGATCCCCCATCTGATTGTTCACTTCCCAAATAGCCACAATGATTAGGGTTGGACCAGGCCAAAGTCAGGAGCCAGTAACTCCATCTGGGTCTCTTATATGGGTGGTAGGGGTCCAAGTACTTGGGCCATCTTCCACTGCTTTCCCAGGCTTATTAGCAGGGAGCTGTATTAGAAGTGGAGCCAATGGCACTCAAACCAACCCTCTGATATTGGATGTTGGCATTGCAGTGATGGCTTAATCCCATGCCACAATGCTGGCCCCATAGATTGAGTATTTTGAGGAAAGTCACAGATACAGTAAATATACAGTCTGTGTTCAAAATCAAAATCGTGTGTGTTGGGCTCTAAAGGGTGATAAGCTTCATTGCCACTGTGCCTGTCCATTTGCTGACAGCTACAAATGTAAACTTCAAAAGCAACGCCTAAGACAGGCACTCCCTACCTTCCTGTCTGCTCTTGCTAGTCCCTCTGCTTAGAATCCTCTGCCACTCTTCTTCACCTAAGTAACTCCCAAGCACACTCCACATCTCAGCAAAGAGTTTGTCTCAGCTTACAGATTTCTCTAATATCCCTTGTTACTTGAGCAGGGATAATAAGCACTTTAGACCTTTCCCAACATGCTTTATATGATTGAATTCCGTCACACACTCCCAAATCCTCTGGTTCTTTATCATAACTACCAAATAAAAGGCCCATAGTTTTCATTCAGCCTTCAGCGCTACCCACCATCTGGCCCAGTTTGCCTTTCAACAGCACCTTGAAGTTCCACCTTATGTTTCCAACTGAATGAGACCACCACACACTCTCCCCCCACTGCAGCAGCGCCCACCTCCTCCCTCTGATTGTTTGCCCCACCCACCCACAAACATATCCTGGGTATCTACTTGTGGCCTTTCCTCAAGCTGCAGCCAAAGTCCAGATGCTACGCACTCAGCCTGCCTGAGGGGTGCTCAGTTAGTGTTGGCCCAATGAACACCTGACCCCTTGCTGCACTATGATGTCACTTCCTCCTTTGGATGAGTGTAAGCTTCTGATTAATTTCCCCAGGCTGGGAGATTAATCAGCGCAAGCCCCTGATGTCTTCCAGTGCTTTGCCCTGAGCAGGTATTTGAAAAAAAAAAAAAAAAAAACTTTTGTTGAATGAATGGGTGAGTGATGCTGGATAAAGATTGTGGGTACAGAAGCAAGATCAGTGAATTCATGAGGAATGCACAGAAACTGAGCTGACCCTGTAATGAAAATGAAATCTAGTACCATGTTTAAATGAACAGCAGTGAAAAGAGAGGCACTGTTAGACTACTTCACTGTCAAGGCTGGCTCCATTCAGGAATCTGCAGTTCTTCTGCCTTTAACCCAGTCTTCTCAGGAGCCCACTATTCCCCATCCAAAGTGTAAATGTATTGTGGGCCTCCCACTTTTTCTGGAACATGTGACATTTCAGAGAACATGTGTACCTGGAAGAGTCTAGAAACACACCATCTTCATGTTCTGGATATATCCTGAAAAATGGATCAGTACTAACAGTGAATTTAAATTCTAAGAGCATGTTTCTCTGATGTCTATGGCAAAACACATGCTCTACTAAAAAGTTCAACACATTGACTTGCTCATGTCTCTGCAGCACCATCTTCTTGTCGAGTTTTTCAAACAAATGGTAAAAGCTTCAGTATTTTCCACAGAGGATAGAGTTAAGGCTGGTGGCTGTAAATGCCTTAATTTAAATTGCGCACATGGAAAGTGAATAGACCATTCATTGTAAACCTGATAGAAGCTACTTTGCACCAAGGAGTATTTGACATGTATAACTTGATTGTCTTCTATTCACTGAAGCTGTTTTGAAGCTGTTTTCCTTGAAATGTAGAGTGAGCATAGAATTTCTCAGGGCCAGTGTTGAACAAGACCGTGAAGTGAAGCAGGTATAGCTGTATAGCTTTGTCTTCAGCTCCACAGACTGTTTTGTGCTTTATATTCACCACTTGCATCTCTTCCCCTGGGACCAGATACCTGCATGGCCTCTCTCCCTTCTCTCTATCAGTCTATTCTTAGGAAAGATCCTGTATTTTCTTCCAACTGAAATATGAGTGATCTGGAGAAATTTAAAGAATGGCTCTACTTATGTATTCTTGCATCTAGCAGGGATCAAAGTCTTAGGCTGGAGGAATGACTCTGTAGTAATCATCTTTAAGAATAAGACATAAGTAGAAGTTGAAGAGTTCTCCATATTCCATATGGAATCATCATTATCTCTGTGCAGAAACACAACCATACACATATAAGTGAAAGCAGTTTTTAAAATGCAATTGCATAAGTAACCTTTTTCGTTTCTATCCAGCTTCCCTCTCATCTTCTACCCCTACCCAGGAACACTCAGCCACTTCTCCTCTTGGACTTCACTCTAGGGGTTTGTTGGGACTCTTTGGTTGCAAGTGACAAGAATCTCATTCACAGCATCTTAAGAAAAAATAAGGTTCACAAAGTCAAATCACCAAATATAAGGGTTGAACTGACTTTATGCTTGAATAAGACAATCATTTTAACACTCTCACATACACATTTCTATCTTCTGTTTGATTCTGCTGGTATTGGTATTTGTCTCACTGACTTCTACTCTCTCCTATATAAATGGACATACTCTGAAAGTTCTCAATTTGAAGGGAAAAAGCATGCTAACTCTACCCCAGGACAAATTGGAGCACTCTGGACAAAGATGCTTGATTGTCAGTTCAGATCATATGACATTGTGTGTAGGCAGATGTGGTATGAAAATTGTCATCTCTATGACAGCTCCTTGAGAAACACCTGAAGTGAGAGAATTGCCTGGCCGACTGAACTTGTTTATTCATCTGATAAAATGAGGAAAAAGGAGATAGCTCTGAAACTCTCTCAGCCTTAACTTGATTCTATTTCAAAATTGCTTCTTCGTTTCTGGAATTCCAATAATTGTATCTTTGTCCCTCTTACCTGTCCTACCACCCACCAGAAGACCAAATGACACTGGGAGACTGTAATGGTCTCCTAGGGCCTGGCTCTGAGGTTCTCTCAGTAAGTAAATGGGCAACCTCTACAGTACCCCTCACAAGATGACAAAGCTTATAGTTCATCCTTAACCTAATGAAACCATGTATGCTGCATGGCATAAGAGGGTCAGTATTTCAAAACTTGTCAAGCATCCCACATGCAGCATTTTGCCTGAGTAAAAACAGAAGCAGATCTGGTGGTAGTCCAGCTGGAAATGTTTCTTTATGCCATTATACTGGTGGCATGAAAGGATACTTATGTAATTATCTATGATTCAGATGTAGTTCAGGTTCAAAGTGGCTAACAGGTGGTGGTGTTCTAGGTTATACATCCATTTCCACACCACTGAACACTCATTCTTCCTCCAAAACCCACAGGAAATGTCATCTTCAATGAAGTGCTTCTCCACTAGCCAACAGAGTCCATTAGTCCATCTTCCCGATCAACTGCACACTCTGTTGTAATGATCTTTGCTATGTCCACCTCTTAGTAGTCCATTAGTTCCTAGAAGGTGTGAATTATACCTCATTCATTTTCTTCAGCATCAGGTCTGTGTGGTAGCCATCATCCCGGGCTACTTGGTGTCTTGGAACTTAACTAGATGTGTGTGATCTTGGGCAAGTCATCAATCCTTCTTCGGTCTCCGTTTCTTTATCTAGATAAAATAATGGTAAAAGCACTTATTGTATCAGGAAAGGATTGAATTAGGTGATGAACAGCCAAGTGCCTGGCACAGAGTCAACATATAGCAGAGGCGCAAAGCCATTTTGTCTTATTTTTAGTTCCCAAATGACACTAAAAATAGTGAGACAGATTAAAGAGGAGAGTGTTTACAGTTTTGGGGTCAAAACAGCTCAGCCATGCACCAACTGACTGTTTGTTAGTGAGTTTGATGTTTCAGAGTTTGTTTCTTAATATGTAAAGTGACAATGATAGTGACACCTACCATGTATATTTGAGTGGACAAAGAAAAAAAAGTTATATAGAGGGTGCCTAGCTTAGCATCAAGCACCTAGTAGACACCTTATAAATGATAATCCATATTGTTCTCATCTGTAATGGATAATGCAAAAAGCAACAGCAAGATTACAAGTCCCTCTGTGTGTTCTCTGGCCTTTTTTGCTTTATGTATTCTGATGAAAATGAATCCATATTAACAGAAGCAATGTTTAATTGCCTCCTCATGGGCTAGACCTGTCCTAAGGCAGCAAATTATCATATTCTTCCTTTTTTCTTGAAGCTTCCAATGGGATATGTCTGTTCTAATTTAATAAACCTGCTTTTCTAGTGCCTGATTCAAAGAGGCAATACCACATGCACATTTCCAAATGCATAATTTGTATGAACACTCAGGCCCTTAACTGCATGGGAAAGCAATGTGGGAGGGGCAGGTGTGGGTATCAGTTCCCTTTCATTTGAGTGGGTGCCGACCAAACTTCCGCAGTTAATTGTGTCTCAGAAATTTTCTCCTGGAAGAAATAATTAACATGCAGGCTTCTAGCTGTTGCCTGGCCTTTGTTTGTTCCTGGTTCTTGGGTTTGTATTGTTTACAATGTCATTTCAGCAACCATCACATAATATATGGGGCACTTGGAGCACTCCTCCCACTCCAAGCCACCTTGCCTCTCCCTACCTCCCATTCCAAGCTAGTTGCTCCATTTCCTTCCTCGTGGTTTCAGCAGCACCCAAGAAGATGGACGATGTCTATAATGCAAGCTCACTCTTAGAAAAACACATTCAAGGTTTGGGCTGAGAGTATATGCAGAGGGTGCCAGGGAAGCAGGGAGCCGTTCACTCAGGAAGACTTCTGAATAGACATGGTGAGCTGCCGGGAAAATGATGGTCTTCCCTTCATCTGCAGGTAATGCAGGTGGTGAAAGAGCAGGTTATGAGAGCACTTACAACCAAGCCTAGCTCCCTGGACCAGTTCAAGAGCAAACTACAGAACCTGAGCTACACGGAGATCCTGAAAATCCGCCAGTCTGAGAGGATGAACCAGGAGGATTTCCAGTCTCGCCCGATTTTGTAAGTTACCCACTTCTGACCTCCCCAAAGGCTCAGAGCCGCCATTTCTAGAGGGAATGCCTAGCAACTGGCAGGGTTGTGTTGCAAGCTCATTAGGCAAGGCCAGCAGAAGATGTTCCAGAAGATCCCAATTAAGTTAGGGCAGCTTCGGCAGCTCCTTCAGGAAGGGCTGGGCTGGGTGGACAGGGTGGAAGGTGGAGTCAGGTGCTGGCAGGATGACTCTTAAGTCAGGAAGCAGCCCAGTGAGCAACAACCCTCTAGGGATTTGTGACTTTTCCAACACTGGGAACACTTTTGCCTGTGAAATTATATTCTACGTGGGTACCCTTTGCGTGAAAAGAAGCCCTGACCCAGCCAGAGTGAGGCCCACAGATAATAATTCCAGCAATAGAATCCCAGAATGGCAAGAGGCTGAGCGTGGGAGAGAAAGCTTGACAGGGAGGGACCCTCTCCAGTCCTTGGCCCTGGTGGCATCAGAGCACCTCGTCTCACCTTTATGGCTACAGTGAGGAGGCAGCAGGCCCCCTTTTTGCAAGACTTTACATAAAATGCCACTTGCAACCTCTGCACGGTTTCAGGACCTCTTTAAAATGTTCCAAAGCTCCAACATGGAGAGCTGTTTCACTCGCTTCATCTTTTCTTGATGGTCATGTCCCCTTGTCCGTTTTTTAGCAGCTAGATCATTTTTGTCACCCTTATATTTTTATAGAGAAGGAAACAGGAAAAGGAGAAGAATAGGAAAAGTGTTTGTCATTTATTATCATTCTTTTTCTGAACTTTTGTGTGAAGCTAACTGGTGGCACAGCTGTGATGCTGGAGTCCCCTTTCCACGTGCCCCTCCCTGTACTCTCTGTGTTTCAGGTTCTTTCTTTTTAATCCCCTCCTTGCTTCTTACTCTCATATACTTGGAATTTTTACTGCCTGGCAGTTAGCAAAGCACCCCTCGTGCTGTTTGGTCCCCTCATGTCCCTATGAGATAAGACACCTTTTAGCCCCAAAGACAAGGATACAGTCTGGACAGGTGATGACCTTGCTAACAAGTGGTGGAGCCAGAATTTGAACTCAGGTCTGCTGATCCTTGGGCTAATCTTTGGCAGGCCCACCAGAGGTCCTTTGCTGTCTCAAGGCATGAAGTGAGGTTAAAAAAAAAAGTGCACAGATCAGAAAAGACAATAGCCAAGCTTGTAGCATCTACTGTTTTTTTTAAACATTGTATTTTGCAATTTTCTATCAGCATGTAATACTTGCACATGTTCATGGGGTACAGTGTCATATTTCAACATGTGTATGATGTGAAGTGATCAAATCAAGCACCCACCCTTTCCATTTTCTTTATGTTTGTAGCTTACCCAGCTCCTCTCTTCCTGTTCTTTATACAAAATATGATACGTTATTGTGAGCCATACTCACTCTCTTACAGTGCCATGGAGCACTAGAACACATTACTTCTGTCTGACTGGATATTTGCTTTTAAATCTTAAGAAGCGCCGTCAGAACTGCAGGCGTTAGCTGGCACGTTCTTAGTCAGCAGGGGGAGGAAAGTGCTTCCTAGGGGCTTTGGCTTACATCCTTCTGAAGCCCGAGTTACACCTGCATGGAGAATCAGCCAGCCTTATGAGAAGCCCTGCTGGGATTTTGCATTGGTCCTTAGCCAGAAGACAGCAATAGCCAGAAATACTGTGCAGAAAGCATTCTGGATAAGTGACTGGCTCCTTGGAGATGTAGTTTCTTACCTGCAAGGAGGAACGGTGGCACCTCGCCCCACCCCAGGGCCTGCAGAACTGATATGCTGGGTTTCACTGTGTGTTTTGTGGCAAATGTATCAACATGACAATACTTCATTTGCCTTTGACATCAGTTCTTAAAACTAGAGAGCAATTTGACCAGTCACTTCCGTTAAGGCCCAGTGATGCTAAATGAGTGTTTGACCAAGATTTTGTTCCACGTAAGAGCATCAGCTGCGTGACCAGAGTGAACGCTCTGCTCCTGTTTGTGTCTTCACTTCCCACGATGATGTTCTGAAATCTCTTTGCAAGAAATCTCCTCTATGGCAGGAAGCTCTTGTCTTTACATTTCCTATGTGAGTGAAGAAGAAGCAAGGCAGATAGAAAGGAGATCTCCCGATGGCTGTAGCTTGTATGTCAGCCTTCAGCCATGAGTCTGAGAAGCAGCACAGCCCCACTGCAGTTCTTAGAGCAAGGAGTGGCAGTATAGTCATAGGGAGTTGTCCTTTCTCTCTGTCTCTCTCACTGTCTATAACTCTACCTGTCAAATAAATTTTAAAAAATAATAAATGAAGTAAAATAAAATAAAAAGGGGTCGGTGCCATGGCTCACTTGGTTAATCCTCCGCCTGCAGCACCGGCATCCCATATGGGCGCCGGGTTCTTGTCCTGGTTGCTCCTCTTCCAGTCCAGCTCTCTCCTGTGGCCCAAGAGGGCAGTGGAGGATGGCCCAGGTGCTTGGGCACCTGCACCTGCATGGGAGACCAGGAAGAAGCACCTGGATCCTGGATTTGCATCGGCGCAGCGCCAGCTGTAGTAGCCATTTGGGGAGTGAACCAACAGAAGGAAGACCTTTCTCTTTGTCTCTCTCTCTCTCTCTCTCACTGTCTATAACTCTACCTATCAAATAAATTAAAAAAATAAAAATAGTCATAGGGAGTTGTTGGAAGCTGCAGAATTTTTCTTAAGATTGATTGATTGATGATTGATTTGAAAGGCATAGATAGAGAGAAAAGGATAAGCAGAGAGAGAATGAGATCCTCCATCCACTGATTCACTTCCCCAAATGAGTGCAACAACCAGGGCTGGGCCAGGCCGAAGACATGAGCCAGGAACTTCATCCAAGTCTCCCACGTGGGTGCAGGGGCCCAAACAGTTGGGCCATCTTCCATTGCTTCTCCAGGAGCATCAGCATGGAGCTGGATCAGAAGTGGAGCAGCCAGGAAATGAACCAGTGCCCATATGAGATGCAGGCATCACAGATGGCAGCTTGACCCTCTATGTCACAATGCCGGTCCTTCTATAGAATTTAAGCATGAAAGCCAGGGACCAGCTTGGTCATTATCCCTGCCCCTGAGCCAGGCAAGCAAGAACTGGGATAGGATTTATCTGTTAGAGTGATCTTTTTCCACAGTGATCTCTTCTACCTATTTTAGTAGTCTGTGAGATCTGAAAGCACTGTGGTGTTGGATGAAGTATAAACGCTGCCAAAATGTCTCAAGATAGGTCCAAGTCACCTGAGAGAAAGGGATGGGCCAGGTGTGCTTGTTTTCATTCATACAGTTAACATGTTTTGAGCCATTCCTATATGCCAGGCCCTGACCAACGTGCTAGAAGCAGGCAGAGGCCCAGAGACACTTGGTTCTCTGCTATCCCAGGCTTCAAAAGCCGAGGTGAGATGGGAAGGTTATCACAGACTGTCCAGCGTTTAGTTTAGTTACGTGAAGTGCAGGTGGGTTGTTGTGAGAGCTTACAGGAGATGCATCTAACCCGAGCATGGGTGTTAGGATTTTGAAATTCTCTAGCTAGAAAGCACCTTGCAGGAGTTCTGCTCAAGCCTTTCCTCTTTAAGACAGGAATAGCAATTTCACTAGGACTTGACCCTGGCCGTGGGGATATAGCTCTTGCCTCTGGGCCCCCATGGCACTCTCTGTGCCACACACATCACAGTGGCAAAACCTCAGTTCTACGTGGCCCCTCGAGCATCTGGACCACTTTTTTAATAAAATGATTGTGTCTCTTAAGAAAAAATGTAAGCTCCAGGTGAATGATTTTGGGGGGATATATATTCAGTGAGTTGAAGAAGCAGCTCTGTTTTATCTCCTTACTCTTGATTAATTATTTCAAAGAGAAGGTATTTGTTACTTCCCACTTAATGTGACTTAACAGGGAAGATAAGTCCATACACACAATTAATATGAGTTAATGGATATAAAAAGCTTGACTGGTCGAAAAGTAGGTCATTTATCCCATGTTGGAAGGGAAGGGGGAATGCAAGGACAAACTCCAGTGAGGCAGAGAAGTAAAATGGATTGAAACCTGGACCCAGGAAGCTAACAGAACTGGGATCAGATTCCAGCACTACTATGTACAAATGTGCCTCCTGAGGCAAATTGTATGTCCCATTCTCAGCCTGTTCTTATATCTAAAATGAAGATGATGAAGTATCTGAACATGTTTGCAAATTCTTACAAGGAGTTCACAAAGCAGTGACCACATGCCTAGCTCATTCTAACCACCCAAAGAAGCGGTCACTCTTATTACTAACCAAAGTATAATGTGGCGAGCTGTGACACTGTTTATGTGTCAAAGGTCAAATTGATACTGTCATTGTTTTTGTATGTGCTTCAACTTGTCTTAGTACCATAAAACAGAAAGAAAAGATAAAAACAAACAGAATCATAATCAAAGCTAATACCTACTCTGCTAATTGATACCCCCACTGAAAATCAGCCACATGCTTTGCTGAAAGCCTTATTGTAATCAATACCAGTAGGACCATCTGGGCACTTGTACAACATTTAGTGTTCAAAGATTTGGTAAAGGCAAGTCATGTGTTGCTGAATGACAACATAAAGTTTTGAGAAATTCATCATCTGGTGATTTCATCATTGTATTACCATCATACAATGTACTTACACAAATGAAGACAATATAATCTTATGGGGCTACCACTGTATCTGTAGTGCATTGTTGACTGAAACATCATTATGAGACACAGCACTGTGTTTGTTGAGTGCCTACTACATACTACATACATACACTGTTCTGTATGTCGGTGATTCAGTACTGAACTCAACAGACTAAATCCTCTTCCCTGTGCTGAAAATATTCTAGTGAGGGGAGACAGACAATACACATAATAAAAAGATACCATGTTAAGGGGGGATACATGCACTGGAGAGGGAGTGGGTTAAGGTAAATGACAAATTCACAGTTTCAAATACAATCCTCAGAGTAGATCTCTCTAATCTGGTGATGAGATTTAACTAAAGATGTGTAAGGGAGTAAGGGAGGAGATCATGTGAGTATTTGAGAGAAGGGTATCCCAGACAGAGTGCAAAGGCCCTGAGGTTGCAGCACATCTGAATAATAAATAAATAATAATATAATAATAAATAATAATAAATAAATAAATGAATAATAAAGAGGCCAGTGTGGCTGCAGCTGAATTAGTGAAAGGGAAAAACAACAGGAAGTAAGAACAGAAACGTAGTCAGGAACATGATTATGTAGGGCCTTTTTGGGAGCCTTTGGAGGGTTTTGAGCAAAGGGCTGACATGATTTGCTGAATTTGGAATGGACTCTATGGAGGCAAGTTTGGAAGGGGGGAGAGCAGTTAGGAAGCTGTGTCAATAATCTAAGCAACAGGTGATGAGAATTGATTAGTCTGTGCTATAGATTAGACATATTTTGAAGGTAAGATACAGTGGTATTTCTGTATTGATTAGAAATGAAATGTAAGAGAGATGTCAAAGATAAGCACAATGTTTTGGGTCTGAACAACAAGAGGGTGAGGAGTTCAGATTTAGATACTTCAAGCTTAGAGACATCTAAGCAGGCAGTCAGACAAATATGAGTTTGGGCTCAGCAGAGAAATCTAGGTTAGAATATAAATTTGGGAATTGTCAACATAAGGTTGATATTTGAAGCCATCAGTCTACAACATAAGGGACAAAAGAGGCACAAAAACAAAGCCCTGAGGCCTCTAGTGTTGAGAGAGAAATAGATCAGTGTTCATGAAACCGATGTCCCCACTCAATCCAAAGTCTCCCGTGGTCCTTTCTCAATCAAGAGTTAGCAAACTATGGCTCTTGCACCAAATCTGACCCATTGCCTGTTTTGGAAATAATGTTTTATTAAACTAGAGCCAGTTCATTTGTGTACATACTGTGGACATAATGTGGACCATGGCAGAGCTGAGTAGCTGAGACAGACACAGATCATAGAACTCACAAAACCTAGGACGCTTATTACCTGGCCCTTTACAGCAGTTTGCTGACCTGTGTGTTCTGGGTTGGCTGCGTAGGGCAAACTCCAAGTTGAACATGAACTCTCACCACTCTAATAATGGTGCTGCCTTCTCTGTATGGTAGCAGCCTCCTTGGACCTGGACTTGGACTTGTTGTCCAGTGACAGACTTTGAATTGCTCCTCACACACTCTTCTAGCCTCCTCCTTTGATCTTCTTCCTCTTCTTCTTCTTTTTTTATTTACAATACCTTTGGATAGAGTGCGAAGGATATTTATCTTAGGGAAGCCAATATACCCATTACCTGGTGTTACCTTAAGTTGAGATTTTCAGACCCATTTTCAGCTCATGGTGTTACTATCTGAATTGCCCCAGAGGTCAGATCTGAGCTGCGGAAACATCATAGGGGTTACTTCTGTTTTCTTAACATGTGTGAACTTCACCATTATGGAGTCCATTCGCAAGGAAATAAGAAATTGCTTAGAAAAAAAAAATCTGTTTCCCTCATTGCCTGATCATATTTTGGAATCCTTTGGTGCTCATTTAAAAAAAAAAAAAAAGTAACTCCTTAGTAGCAGATTGACTTATTTTTTTTAAATATTTTATTTATTTATTTATTTATTTGAGAGGTAGAGTTACAGACAGTGAGAGGGAGAGAAAGAGAGAAAGGTCTTCTGGCCATTGATTCACTCCCCAAATGGCCGCAATGGCCAGAGCTGCACCGATCTGAAGCTAGGAGCCAGGTGCCCCTTCCTGGTCTCCCAGTGGGTGCAGGGACCCAAGCACTTGGACCATCCTCCACTGCCCTCCTGGGCGACAGCAGAGAGCTGGATGGGAAGAGGAGCAGCCGGGACTAGAACCGGCACCCATATGGGATGCTGGTGCCACAGGTAGAGGATTAACCTACTGTGCCATGGTGCCGGCCCCCAGATTGACTTCTGGTAGCCCCAGAGGGTGGCTCCATATGTTGCAATGAGGGCATACGTGTCTTAGACTAGAATGTCATATCATAAAATTACAGTTGCTCAGAAGTCCCTCCTGTTGGTCTTCATCTCAGTGTCTTGCTCTCCAAACAACTCAGACAGAGCCCAGCAAAAATATTACTTAACAGCACATCCTATAACCTAAGAATGGTGGGATTCTAAAACCCCCTCTCCTGTGTCTGCTCCCTCCTGTGGTGCTGTCCCTTCCTTCTCTGCCCAGTTGCCTGGACGTGGAAGTCGGGAGCAGTGATTTAGTCCATGTACGACTGCCAGGCACTCCCCTGCCCTCTCGATCCAGTGCAGCATTCATCAAAGCTGCAGTTTACTGAGTCCATTTTACAAGAGCTGAATGCTGATAATAAGTAGTTTTAGTGATCTGAAAGCCTGAGATCAGAGACTGAGAGATTTGGGCAGGGAAGGCTTTGCAAATGCAAAAAGCTCTACTAATAGAGTGGAATTCCCATATTATGACTTACAAATGTTCAATTGGGGAACATTATTGAGTACCAAAACCATTTAAGCCCCACCCCTGAAATGTATTTTTTAAAGATTTATTTATTTATTTGAAAGTCAGAGTTACACACAGAGAGAAGGAGAGGCAGAGAGAGAGAGAGAGAAAGAGAGAGGTCTTCCATCTGGGTTCATTCCTCAATTGGCTACAATGGCTGGAGCTGCACCAATCCAAAGCCAGGAGCCAGGAGCCTCTTATGGGTCTCCCATGCAGGTGCAGGGTCCCAAGGACTTGGGCCATCTTGCAAAATTGCTTTCCCAGGCTGTAGCAGAGAGCTGGATCAGAAGTGGAGCAGCAGGGACTCGAACTGGCGCCCATATGGGATGCTGGCACTGCAGATGGTGGCTTTACTCACTACACCACAATGTCACCCTCCTCAGCCCCGAAATGTTTAAGTAGGACTGTAGGACTAGACTACACTTAGATGCTGGGTCCTTTATGTATTTTTTTTCCTCTTTTCTGACATGTAAACAGAGGCAGCTTGCTAAAGGAAGTCCTGAATCTATACCCTATGCTACACTAAACTCCATGACCTGTCCCTATCTGTAAAGTGGGAATGATACTTTGGTGTGGAGAGAAATGGGTGTTAAATGAGCTAAAATTACATAGAGCACTGCCTGGCTCATGACAGGAGCTTACCAATTGTTAGTGCCTCCTCTACCTGAATGGGGCACTGTGTGAGAACAGATTGCTTACAGTTTGGTGTCAGGATAAGTCCAGAATTAAAGCTGAAGTTGATGAATATTGAGCCCTGGCTACAGCATAATGGGGCATATGGAGTGTTTGGCCCTAAGAAAAGAGAGAATATGACCAAAGGAAATGCAGGAAGACCTTGTTTGCTACCCAGTGCTTAACAGGGACTTGGACTCATGCTATCTTCTTTGGGAGTCACTGGAGCTTCCAGGAAACATTCTTATCCCTGTCTTAGAGATGAAGAAACTGAAACTTGAAACACTAGTCGTGGGCAGAGCCTAGACTGAAATGTAGTCTTCCAAGTTCTAGGTGAATGTTCCAGGCACACTGGCAACAGTGCTCTGAGGGGTGGGCTCTAAGTCTCATGTCCAGCTTCAACTAGAACATCTCTGGCTTTATTTGACTCAAATGCTAGAATGCTACATAAAATTTCCCATGATAAAAATCTCTGCTCTAAGGGAAAGAAAGATCTTTAAGCCATTGCACTCTGTTGTGGTATCTTTGCTGCATAATGCAGCTGAAACTAAATTACATCATATTAGCCTCGAACAAGATGCAAATGATCTTTAATTTCTCTCTTTATTATCTCAACCTCTGTGGGATGCAATCTGGTCAGTGTTGCTGCCCCTACATGTGAGTGATACAATCCAAAGTAAAAAGCAGTCCTATGGTTTGCCCAATATTCCTGTTCGGTCAGACCCCAAGTCAAGTATAATCTAGGATTTACCTGCTATGCAGGGGGAAAATGGGCAGGGCTTTATTGTCTTGGCAGAGCTGGGTGAATTTTTGTGTAAGTTTACAAGCTTTTATAAAGTAAGAGATGAAATTTTTCAGAACACTTTGTTCTAGAAATACACTACTGCAGTGGCTGGTGCTTTGGCAGATATTCTGTGTCAGAGAGTATATATATAGTGTTAGTGTAACAGGTGACCCTGGCCAAGGACACTTAAACAAAGAGGTACAGCACCAGTGTTGGTGGGATGTTCATGAAAAGATGCAGCTCACCTTCTCCTGTTCCATCTGCCCATGATGCCTCCCCAACCACTGTTTGTCAAGGCGTGCTGTGGAATATGTGTTTATCCTCCAACAGGGAACTAAAGGAGAAGATCCAGCCAGAAATCTTAGAGCTGATCAAACAACAGCGCCTGAACCGCCTCGTGGAAGGTACTTGCTTTAGGAAACTCAATGCCCGGCGGAGACAAGGTACTGTTCTGGAACACTTCAGATTTGGGTAGGGTGGACAGTAGCTAGCCTACTCCCTGGGCAATCACAAGGGCAATGTGTTGGCTTAAAGGTGTACATGGCACAGGGATAGCAGTCAGTTAATGTAATTTCTGGTTCCCATGCATACCCAGGGAGATTCAAAGTCCAGAATTACCAGAGCAGCTGTGGAAATGAGGAGCCGTGCTTTGCCATTCAGTGCCATATGCTGCCATGGTGGTACCAACAATAGCTAGTGTGTATTGTAAGCCTCCAAGTGCCAGGCCCTTCTCCAAAAGGTTTACCTACATGAGGTACATCAAAAAGCTTGTGGAAAAATAGAGCCAAACAATATTTATTTTTAGCACAAAAAATTGAATTCTGTGCGTAGTTTGTTCACAAGGCACATTTCTGTGAACTTTTTGAATACACCCACCATGACCCTCTGAATTAGCTATTGTGATTATGCCCAGTTTACAGATAGGAAACAGGAGGTGCTGGAGGGTTAAATAACTTCCCCCAAATCACAGAAGAGCAAGATTTAGCCTCCACCACTCTATGGCCCTTAATGAAGCTTACTGAGCCACCAGGGAATCTGGCACCCACTATGGGATTCATCTTGGTGCTTCCGGCACGAATGGCTCTTAACTCTCAAAGCTCCCACACTGATTTCTGCCTGGTCAGAATCATGTTATTTGAGGATATAATTAACAGTGAGCTTAGACGGGATAGAATGGATTTTCATAATATTTCAGATTTCTGAATTCTCTCTATTAATCCTAACCTCAAAATGTCAAATCAAACTGTTGTCAATACACCAGATTGAATATTTCCAGATGTATCCTCACCAAGGAAGGGAGCATCCTTGGTTGTTTTCTTGCTTTCATGACGTATTGCTGATTGTCAGGTCGGAGTGTTCACATCACACTGCCCTAGAAGCAAGAAGCCAGAAAATAAAACTGAGAAGTAAGGTGTGGAGAGAGGTGAAGAGATTGAGAAAGAGCTAGGGAAAAGCAAAAGCATTAATAGCTATGCTAAGAACATGTGCCGCTAGCAGCCCAGGAGAGACTTGGGTCACACCAGATGGATGTTCTGCTCAGACAGAGCTCACTCCCTCATGACAAAATCATGTTCTGTTTGCACAGAATACATCCCCCCAGCCGTCTATTTTAACTCCTCTGTGCTAAATACTCATTACATTTGAAGTATTTCAAATGTTATCATTAAAAATCACACTGAGGAACTTCCAAAGGCAGAATTTTATTGAGGAGTGAAAATTCGGGTTATGCACAGAGAATGGGAAGCCCTGCCAATGAGCTTCAAGCTGAGCTTCAGGAAAGGCCAATGCGCAGAATAATAAGGGCTGGGGAGGGCTCAGGAGGAGGAGCAGCGGGAGAGGCAGCCAGAGAAGGAGGAATGCGTGCCCTCCTTTCCCTGCATCCCTCGCGTGGAGCATAATGTCAGCATAAACTGTGTTCCAAGAAGATGGTGTGGCACAGTGGCAAGAACAGGAGCCCCAGCGCTGGATGGAGGGGCACAGTCTGGCCTCTGTCTCTGTCCAGCTGTGTGACCTTGGGCAGTTTCGGAAATGTGCACAAGAGTGCCTGAGGTCATTGTGAGGAAGAAAGGCGATTATGAATGTGTCTCTTAGAATGCAACGCAATAGGTAGCTACTATTATTCTACAGGGTTTTATAGAGAAAATGCAGTGAGCGGAGAATGAGTAGACCGTTCTGAGTCTCTCAGTTCTGTGATTAACCACCTGGGTGTCTTTAGACAGGACACGGGAACTTTCTCACCACAAGTCCTCAGTGTGAATGGGTGCATAGGTCCCAAGGATCCAGCAGCTCAGTTAGCCAGGTACAGGTTGAGGGTCCCTACGCCGAAAACCCAAAATCCAAAAGTTTTTAAGCATTTTCATATTGCCATAAATAGAAAGGTCTATACTATGACATTTTGTTTCATAAACAAAATCATTTAAAATATTATATAAATTTACCTTTAAGGCACGTTTATAAAGTACATAAGAAACATTAGTGAATTTTATGTGTAAACTCAGATCCCATCCCCATTGTATCTTATTAAGTCTATGCAAATATTTTTAACATCTGAAATTCAAAATACTTCTGACCGGGAGTGGATAAGGGGAGGGTTGCGGGTTGGAGGGACGTTATGGGGGGAAGCCATTGTAATCAATATTCTGTACTTTGGAAATTTATATTCATTAAATAAAAGTTAAAAAAAAAAGAAAAAAAAATACTTCTGACCTCCAGTATTTCAGATGAGGGATGTTCAACCGGTACTCCGTTGCATGCCCTGATCTTTTCACTGCATTTAGAAAAATCTCAATATTCCCTTATAGTGCCCCAGAAAGGTGCTTTAGCAGGTTTCCATTCACTTGACACTGGGCAAAAGGCACAGAAGTTTGAGAGTAGGAAATGGCAAATAGACTCAGGCCACCCAAGGCCTCCCCGATGCCCAGCTAGGATTCTACAAAACCCAATTCCTAGAACCAAATTCAACTTCCTAGTCTATTTTACCATGAGATTTCCCTTTATTGACTGAAACAGGCAGGTTCTATCAAAGTAATTATTTCTAGGTGTACGAATTATAGGGAGTTGGTTTATTTTTTAAGTGTGAACACCTGTAATTTTTTTCTAATTTTCTTTCTAATTTTTTCTAATGAGCTACTCAACAAATTTAAAAAATCAGTATGTTGATAATACATTTATTAGTTGAGCTCCCTGGGAAGCTGACCATCTGTGTTTAACATCAAATCATCTTTTTGAGTACAGAAAGGGAGGCTTTTTGGTGTCTGGTAAATGGATTTGAAACCTGGAGACCAGCTCTGTGCTTAAAAATAGGGATGCAAGGCAGACTGCGCTGGAGTTAGTTTCCTATCACCCCATAAGAGCATTCCATTTAGGTTTATACAGATTAATGAGAATGTGGCATAAAATCATGTTTGATCCTTTCATGAACGGTGCATTTCCACATGAGACCACCAACAGGGAAAGACACCTGCTTGGCCAGTGCCCTCAAGGGTTAAAGGGTGACTACTGCCTGTGCAGGTGCCATGGCCACGCTCCCTGTGAACTTGTCCCCTCATGAGGAGGACACAGATGAGTGCATTTGAGTAATTAACTTTACAGGGGAAAACATGACAGCACTGGCGTTGTGCAGCGCTGGAGAGCAGAGGAAGAGCAAATAGAGTCCTGCACTGTGCCACGCTGAGCTAAAAGGCCCTGGAGTTGATATTTTCCCATCATTCTACCTGCCTCATTCACAGCTCTGCTACTTAGACTGTTATATCCTACTGCAGTGTAGAACCTTCAAACTATTTCCCCCACAACTGTATTTTGGTACCCATTAACCGTCTTTTATCCTCCTCCCACGACACTTCCCAGCCTCTAGTGACCTTGAGTCTATTCTCTACTTCTATGTAATCAACTTTTTTTTAAAAGCTTTTAGTATTTGTCTTTCTATGCCTGGCTTATTTCATTTGGTATAAAATCTAGCTCCAGCCACATTGTTGCAAATGGCAGGATTTAATTCTTAATAGCTAAGTGATATTCTGTTGTGTATATATATATATATATATATACACATATATGTGTGTGTGTGTGTGTGTGTATATATATATATATATATACCACATTTTCTGTATCCACTCCTCCCGTGAACACCTTGGTTGATTCCGTAGCTATTGGTGGATAGTACAGCAATCAACATGGCAGTGCAAATATCACTTCCATGTGCTGTTTTCATTTCCTTTGGGAATACCATAGGTATATACCAGATAGCAGAATCAAATGGTAGATCTACTATTAATTTTTTGAGGAAACTCAATACTGTTTTCATAGTGGCTGTACTAATCTACATTGTCATCAACAGTGTGTAAGAGTTCCTTTTCCTTCATTTCTTTGCTAATATTTGTTATGCTTTCCTTTTCCATTTTTTTAAGATTTATTTTATTTATTTATTTGAAAGAATTACAGAGGGAGGTAGAGAGAGAGAGAGAGGTCTTCCATCTGCTGGTTCACTCTCTAGATGGCCGCAATGGCTGGAGCTGAGCCAGTCTGAGACCAATAGCCAGGAGCTTCCTCCAGGTCTCCCACGTGGGCTCTGGGGCCCAAGGACTTGGGCTGTCCTCCACTGCTTTCCCAGGCCATCAGCAGTGAGCTGGATTGGAAGTGGAGCAGGCAGGACTCGAACTGGTGCCCATATGGGATGCCAGCACTGCAGGCTGGGGCTTTAACCCACTGCACCATAGCACTGGCCCCTCCTTTTTCACAACTGTGTTTATGGCTGAGGTGAGGTGATATTCCATTGGCTGAGCTGAGATTATATTTCACTGTGGTTTTGATTTTCTGATGTTGAGCATTTTTCACATACTTGAGGCCATTTGTTTTTCTTATTTTGAGAAATGTCTATCAGGATCTTCTGCCCATTTTTAATTAGCGTATTTGTTTTATTGTTAGATTTTTGAGGCTCTTATATATTCTAGATATTAATATCTTATAAGAGAAATAGTTTGAAACTATATGAAAATATTTCCTCTCAACTGTTGATTGTTTCCTTTGCTGTATAGAAGCTACTTAATTTTATATAATCCCATTTATCTAGTTTTTTTTATTTTTGATTAGTTTTTAACAGAGTCAACGTGATTTGCAGATGCAATTCCAAGAACATAATGATATTCTGTTCCTCCATCCCTCCCTCTCTCTCCCTCCCACTGTTTTTGTCTTACCCTTTCCTTTTTTTTTCCTTAGTTTTAGGTAACATTTTAAAATTATATTACAGTAAAAAGGCTTAATACTTCACCAAATAAGACATTTAACACATCAAAAGCAAAAAGACCCTAGTTTAGTGGGAATATAGACAATGCTATAAACAGTAATTGAATGGAAAAATAACTATTTTACTATTTATATACAGTAAATTTTGAAGTAATCACAGATTACTTAATCACAGGTTAAAACCATAGTAGTCGGCCAGTGCTGTGGTGTAGCAGGTAAAGCCACTGCCTGCAGAGAGAGCATCCCATATGGGTGCCAGTTCGAATCCCAGCTGCTCCACTTCTGATCCAGCTCTCTGCTATAGCCTGGGAACGTACTGGAAGATGGCCCAAGTACTTGAGCCCCTGCACCCACTTGGGAGACCCCAAGGAAGCTCCTGGCTTTGGATTGGCTCAGCTCCAGCCATTGAAGCCATTTGGGGAATGAACCAGTGGACGGAAGACCTGTCTCTCTCTCTTTCTCTCTCTCTCTCTTTCTCTCTCTGCCTTTCAAATAAATAAATAAATCTTAAACAAACTATATTAGTATAACATTTTTAACCATTAGTTTGACAAAAGTATAAAACAAAGTTTTACAGAACTATATTTGCAGCAACATTGATACACACAGACATTTCTTTTTCTTTTTTTTTTTTAATTTTAGCTGCCACATATAAGGGAGAACATGCAGTATTTGTTTTTCTGGGTCTGTCTTATTTCATTCAACATGATGTTCTCCAGTTGTATACATTTTGCTGGAAATGGTAGAATTTCATCCTTTTTTATAGCTGAATAATACCCCATTGTGTATATATGCCACATTTTCTTTATCATTTCACCTGATGATGGACACCTTGGTTGGTTCCAAATTTTGGCTGTTGTGAACAGTGCTGCTATAAACACTGTGGTGCAGGTATCTCTTTGATACATTGTGTTCAAGTCCTTTGGGTATGTACCCCGTAGTGGGATGGCTGGGTCACATGGCAAGTTATTTCTATTTTTTAATGAAATCTCCACACTGTTTTCCGCAGTAGCTGCACTGATTTACATCCCCACCAACAGTGTAAAAGTGTTCCCCCTTCTTCACATCCTCTCCAACATTCGTTACTCTTTGTGTTTGGATTTTAGCCATTCTGACAGGGGTGAGGTGATATCTCATTATAGTCTCGATCTGCATTTCCCTGATGGCTGGTGATGTTGAGCATTTTTTCATATATCTGTTGGCCATTTGTATTCTTTTGGGAACTGTCAAAGTTCTTTGCCCTTTTCTGAGCTGGATTGTTATTTATTGTTGTTATTGAGTTATTAAGTTGCTAATTTATTTGGGACATTAATCCTTTGTCAGACAGTTTGCAAATATCTTCTCCATTCTGTTGGGTGTCTCTTCGGTCTATTGATCATTATCTTTGCTGTGCAAAATCTTCCGAGTTTCACATAGTCCCATTTGTTTAGTTTTACTTTTGTCGTCTGTGCTTTGAGGGTCTTGTCCAAGAAGTCATCCCATACCTATGTCTTTTTTAAAAAAAATTATTTATTTATTTGAAAGGTAGCGTTTCAGGGAGTAGGGACATAGGGAGAGAGAGAGAGAGAGAGAGAGAGAGGTTTTCCATCTGCTGGTTCACTTTGCAAATAGCTGCATCGGCCGCAGCTCGGCTGATCCAAAGCCAGGAGCCTCGAGCTTCTTTTGGGTCCCCACATGGATGCAGGCCATCTTCCGGTGTTGCCCTAGGCCACAGCAGAGAGTGTGATCTGAAGTGGAGCAGCCAGGACTCAAACTGGTGTCCATATGGAATGCTGGCACTGTCGGCAGTGGCTTTACCCACTGTGCCACAGTGTAAGCTCTCCACGCCAATGTCTTGAAGTGTTTTCCCTACATTTTCTTCCAACAACTTCATAATTTTAGGTCTTAAATTTAGGTCTTTGGGCCGGCGCCGCGGCTCACTAGGCTAATCCTCCGCCTAGCGGCGCTGGCACACCGGGTTCTAGTCCCGGTCGGGGCGCCGGATTCTGTCCCGGTTGCCCCTCTTCCAGGCCAGCCCTCTGCTGTGGCCAGGGAGTGCAGTGGAGGATGGCCCAGGTGCTTGGGCCCTGCAATCCATGGGAGACCAGGAAAAGCACCTGGCTCCTGGCTCCTGCCATCGGATCAGTGCGGTGCGCCGGCTGCAGCGCGCCGGCCGCGGCGGCCATTGGAGGGTGAACCAACGGCAAAGGAAGACCTTTCTCTCTGTCTCTCTCTCTCACTGTCCACTCTGCCTGTCAAAAAATAAAAAAAATAAAAAAATAAAAAAAATAAAAAAAATTTAGGTCTTTGTTCTCTCTTCAGTTGATTCTTTTTATATGGTGAGAGGTATGGATCTAATTTCATTCTTCTACATATATGCATTCAGTTTTGCCAGCACCATTTGTTGAAGAGATTATACTTACCCCACTGTATGGTCTAAGCACTTTTGTCAAAATCAGTTGGCTGTATATGTGTGGACTAATTTCTGGGCTCTCTATTCAGTGCCATTGTAATGGTTTTTATGCTAGTACCAAGCTGTTTGAATTACTATAGCTTTGTAGTATGCTTCGAAATCAGGTATTAAGATGTCTCCAGCTTGGTTTTTATTGCTCAGGATCACTTTGGTTATTTGGGTCTTTTGTGATTCATATGAATTTTAGATTTTTTCCCCCTAACTTTGTAAAGAATGCCATTGGTATTTTGATAACGATTGCATTGAATCTGTAAATTCTTTTAGGAAGTACAGACATTTGATTATATTGATTCTTCCAACCCATGAGCAAGGAATATTCATTTTGTTGTGTCCTTGAAAATTTATTTCATCAGTGTTTGATAATTATCATTATAGAGCTCTTTCACTTCTTTGGTTAAATTTATTCCTAAGTATTTGTTTGTTGTGTGCGGCTATTGTAAATGGGATTTCTTTCTTAATTTCTCTTTTTATATATTCATCAAGCTACTATTTTTTGTATCTTTATTTTGTAACTTGCAAATTTATTGAATTGGTTTATCAGTTCAAACAGCTTTTGGGTGGAGTGTTTTAGGTTTTTCCATGTCCTCTGCAAACTTGAATAATTTGACTTCCTCTTTTCTAATTTTGATGCCCTTTATTTCTTTCTCTCTCTCATTGCTCTTACTAAAACTTCTGGAACTGTATTGAATAAGAGTGGTGCAAGTGGAGGTCCTTGTCTTGTTCCAAATCTGAGAGGAGATGCTGTCCATTTTTCCCATTCAGTATGGCTGCGGAGTCAAGAACTTGAGTCACACTTCCCTTGCGTCTCCGAGATTAGTGAGACTTCTCAGAATCACTTGCAATGAATGGTCTCAATAAGCACCCAGGGCTGTCCACTGGAGTGTCGTTTTGAGAAAGAGTAAACTGAAACTTTCCTTCTTGTTGAGCACCTGGCCCAGTCCATGGAGCAGCACCTGCTACCTAAATGTGCACATAACAGATTTGTTCTGGGACTCTGTCTGCTCTAAGGAATAGTCATGCTTCTCTGCTTCTTCCAGCAAGACCTCTGTGCCCCCATTGCTTTTGTGGACGAGTCAAGAAACCTAGATCCTCGCAGGATATCCAGGCAGAGTAGCCAAATAAACTCTGGGGAGCAGGCTCACTCTTTCTCTCTCCTTTGTTGAAATTGTCTTTTCATATTTCATGAACCCTAATCATAATTCATTTCTACAAAAAGGCAAATAGAAATAAATGCACATTTTTCAAATGAAGAAAAGTCAGTTCATTTCTGGGGGGGAGAGTGTATTATGCAATAGATAAAAATAACAGATAATCATTGTTCACCAAAGGTACCGGAACCAGTAGCATGGATAAGCGGGTTCTCCATTCAGTGGAAATCAAGAAGGAATGAATATTTATAGATAGGCAGCCCTCTGAAAGAAGTATGATGGGATCTATACAGCTCATATAATTATAACTGTTGCTTGATGAGTGGAGACCAGGGATCCCTAAACTTTCTATTATTTGGCCAAAGTCCACAGCTAATAGGTGTGAGGGCCGGGTGTGTAACTCAGATCTGTGACTCCAGGACATCTGTTATGTCAAATCATCTTTGGAGGTCTGAGCTCTGGAGTCATGTGCTGTGAAAGGAGACAGCTGTCTCCAGGGAGACAGAACTCAGGAATCAAACATGATTGTCTTGTTTTGAAGACTACCCAGTGAACTGAGGAAGATTTGAAAGGCGGAATGACCTTCGTCTGTATCTGTCATTGTTAATTCACTTTACTGGACCACAGAGATCTTGCATCTCATCATCCGGAAGGTGGCATTTCCCTTTAAACAGAGTTTTCAACCCTCTGTTTGGATCTGTTTATTTGGATGTGTTGGATCTTAGGCGGAAGCAGACTTATGACCTCATTGAAGACTTGACACATGTTCATTTAACCTAGGAAGAAACTGAAATCCTAATAACATTGTTTTAATGACACTGTTTTCAAAAGCTGTCCTGCCTTCCTATCACAGGACTCCAGGGCCCTGTGGGTTGACAGCCAGCTCCAGCTGCAGGCTCTGCCGTCAGACAAAGATGGCCCCTGATTTCATGGCAGAGTTGATCAAGCCTGGGTTCCTGCTGTGCCCTGTGCCTCCCTAAATGACCAGCCTTTCACAATCAGCAACAGTCGCTGTTACTCAGCCTGTCTGTCTCCTCTGAAGGCCTGGGGGCCGGCTCTCTGTGGCTTACTTAACTAAAATGAAGGAAATTTTAGAAGTGTTGCTGTATAATTGTATAGAGATATAGAGAGTTTCCATTGTTGCAGAAAGTTCTGTTGTACAGGGATGCAAGAATTACAGTTGTGGGAGGTTATTAGTATCATAAAAACATTTGCATGTGACTTTGGAAATAGATTTAATCAACCCTTCTTACCAGCCTTTGAGTTAGTTTTGAACTAGCTTTTCCTTCTGATCCTACAGAGAGAGAGAGAGAGAGAGGGAAAGGGATGAAGGGAGGGAGAGATAAAAGCACAGAATTGTCTCCCTATTTTCAGTTTTTGAGTTTGGGCATTAAAAGATGACCATTATAGTATTTTCACTTATAAATGACTGGAAGACCTCCTTATTAATTCTTATTTTCTCTTTAAATGCTGGTAATCAATCTTTGATAATTTCTCACTGCTTCCTGTTAATTGCTTTTGGTGACGCAATCCACTCCTTCATTGCCCAGAGGGCATAAGGAACTAGCAACATCATGCTGGGTTTTGAAAGAAAAATCCACATTTTTCTTACCGTAATAGAAACTGAAAAGCAAGCTGATGTTGACGCTGCTTTACCCCATGTGTCAGTGGGCTGGTTGGGCAGGGCTGGCAGCCGTGCTCTCCTTCATAGCCTCTCTCCCTTCATGACAAAAACCCACAACACAGGCATGGGGGTCTGGCGCAGCAGTTACAGCACCACTTGGGACAATCTCAGCCCATATCAGAATGCCGGATTCCAGCCCTGGTATAACTTCGGATCCAACTTCCTGCTGCTATACATTTGGGGAGGTAGGAGGTGATGGTTGAAGTATACTTGGGTTTCTGCCACCCACATGGGAGAATCACATTGGATTTCGGGCTCCTGACTTTGGTCTGGAGCCCAGCCCTGGCTACTGGGGGATTTGGGAGTGAACCAGAGGATGGAAGATCTCTCTCTCTCTCTCTCTCTCTCTCTCCTCCTCCTCCTCCTCCCTCCTTCTCTCTCTCAAATAAGATGAAAACAAAATTTTTTTTTTATTATTGACAGATAGAGTTAGACAGTGAGAGAGAGAGACCGAGAGGTCTTTCTTGGTTCACCCCCCAAATGGCCACCACGGCCAGAGCTGTGCCGATCCAAAGCCTGGAGCCAGGTGCTTCCTCTTGGTCTCCCATGCGGGTGCAGGGCCCAAGCACTTGGGCCATCCTCCACTGCCTTCCTGGGCCACAGCAGAGAGCTGGACTGGAAGAGGAGCAACTGGGACTAGAACCCGGTGCCCATATGGGATGCTGGCGTCGCAGGCAGAGGAATTGCCAAGTGAGCCACGGCGCCAGCCCCTACAAATAAATTTTTTTTTAAAAGAACTATGCAATCTATAGACCTTCCAGAGCTAAAGACTGCAGCTTTTACCTTTAGGAGAATACTGGCTGAGCTTCCCCCTACTTGCTTACAAATCAAAACCAGCTTCTGGGTCTTTTCAGCTCCTTCTTCCCATACTTGGTAACCTATCCAGGGCTTCCTCTTTTATGTGGACAAGCTAACCAGCTCACTTACACCTTCTGATAGAAAACAGAGAAAGAGGAACTTGGATAGGGTAAGTAAAGAATTAGCCAGAGGAAGAAGAAAACCCAGAGGAGGGTGGTGTCATGTAAGTCAAGGGCATTTACACTTCTGAAAAGAGAAAATTACAGCATCTGCACACCACACAGATACGACAGAGCTCCAGGCAGCCTTTCATGTTTCCTTTAAACGAACATCCATGCCAACACTGCAAGAAAAGTGGTTGTTTTGCCTCCTGGTGTCTTGATAAATATTTTGTGAATGTTCTGATCTCTAATATTTGTGAGTGTAAGATGTTGCACAAGAAGCATTTCTTGTGCCCAGTTTCCCTATGATACAGCCAGAAGGAATGTCCCCACTCCCACTGCCCAGAGCTAAGCAGCAAGTGTTTCCGCCATCTTTCTGTTAGTGTCATCAAGAACAAAGGCAGACGCTATTCCTAGAGTTCCTGACTTTGTCTGCCTTCCATGCTAATGACAGTAGAGTGCTGTGTGCATCGTAGAAAGTGGAACTAATAGAGTTCCTGATAGTGTACCATCTATAGACCCCTCCCAGAAGGCCTACTGCCATTGAGCTTAAAGGAATAGAAGACTTTCCTGATGGTCTCCAAAGGTATACCAAACAGGAGAAGGATAACTAATATCAGAATCAAAGTGGAGTTTACTCTTGGGCCCTCAAATTCATGCTTCCATAAGACTTAAAGTCAAATGAAGCTCTTGCTTTGCAAAGAATTAAGAATTAATCAGGTTGGTGTTTTGGAATCCAGACTTGCTTATCTCGTTATCTTGTGTTTTTTTCCCTCAGACAAGTTCTGGTATTGTCGGCTTTCACCAAATCACAAGGTCCTGCATTATGGAGATCTGGAAGAAAGTCCACAGGGAGAAGTGCCCCATGATTCTTTGCAGGACAAACGTAAGTGCCTCTTCCATAGAAAACCTGAGGTTTGCTTGGTTGCTTCTGTCCTAGTCACAATGTATCATGCCCCAAATCGGTCAGTGTAGAGGCAGGCACTTGGCTTAGTGGTTAAGATGTCACTTGAGATGTCTGCATCCCATATTGGAGTGTCTAGGTTTGAATCCCAGCTCTGCTCCCAATTCCAGCTTCCTGCTAATGCAGACCCTGGGAGGCAGCAAATAACGACTCAGGGAGTTGGATCTCTGCCAATCCTTTTGGAAAAGCTGGATTGAGTTTTGGCTCCTTAATTTCAACCTTGTGCAGCACTGGATCTTGTAGGCATTTGGGGAATGAGCCCGCCTATAGAAGATATCTCTATCCCCCTCTTCTTTCTCTCTCTCTCTCTCCTCAAATATGGATCAATTAAAAATATGTTCACTAATAGTCCAAATAAACCTTCGACAGTGTCTCTTCTTATGTATAGTCTTGGCCTGAGCATCCTAATCAAGTATAAGACCTTGTTTGGGACTAAACAGAAGATAGCATCAAAAGATGTTCAGATATCATTCCTGAAACTTGCAACAATGAAACACCAATATCCACTTTCAAAAAATGGGTTTAATGTTTGTTTATGCATTTATTTATTTATTTAAAAGGCAGGGTGACGGGGAGAGGGAGTTTCAGAAAGGGAGAGAGGTCTTCCATCTACTCCATCCACTGATTGTTGTAGACATTTAGGGCTAGGCCACGTTGAAGCCAGGAGCCAGGAACTCCATCAAGATCTCCCTTGTGGGTGTCAGAAACCCAGATACTTAAGCCATTATCTGCTGCAAGGCACATTAGCAGGAAACTGTATTAGGGATGCAGGAGATGGGACATAGGCCTCCCAAGTGGTGGCTTAACTTGGTGAACCACAACACCCGCCCCCAACATGCACTTTTACATTATATACAGAGGTGCTATTTCAAGGAGCAAAAACAATATAAACCCGATTCAGTCAATCATCTTTTTTAATGACCTAAAATAATTTTATATAACTTACATGCTTAACCCCTATCATGTTTATTCATTAGGGTGTAGTATATCCCATAATTATAATTCAGATTAATGGTAGACCCAGATGACGGACTTACCTTAAAGAGTAACTCAGATGCTTTGAAAACTCTATGATCGATTATACCCTATTATTCACTAAAAATTCCCAAAATACATACTATGTATGTTTATTTGCATCTTCTGTGTGTTGTGTATTTTAACATCTGTGCTTTTGAAGAAGAGGCAGTAATGTGCAGGATTCTTTTAGCCTAACAGTATACCAAATGCCAGGTTCAGGGTTAAATATTACATTAAACAAAGTACTATAGAAACATTGAAATGAACAAGTGTGATGAATTGATTTGGAAAACAAATGAGACAAAGTGACTGAAACCTCCGAGAATACCCCAGGTGGAGAAAGCACAGAGGGAAAAGGCAGTTAGGACACTTGTATGTAACCTTGAAAGTGACATTGACCTGCACTGTTCAGAGAAGCGTGTCCTAGACCGTCCTGACCCCTGAGTCCCACACCTTCTCTCCTGTCACCCCAGGGCCCGTGGAATTCGAATTTGGACTGCTTTCCTCACAGCTCAAGGCCATCTAAGGCGAAAATAAACCATGAGTGGGAAATTTCCTGACATTCAGCTTCTGTTCTGACATCTCAGGCAGACAGCCTGGAACATTCTCCCTTCCTCCAGTTTAAAAATGGGATAAGCTGGTCTTTGTAGTGTCATTTAGTTCGGAAAGCAGCCTCTCGTTTGGGGCATAGGGAAACTGCCTCCCCAGCCCTCATTGCTGGCACCATAAGTGGAGGGGGGACCAATCACATCCACCACTGCAGAGTCAGGCACAGGATTTTGTGCCCCTGTTGTGGGAGGCCTCGGGTTTTGCCTGTAGATAGGAGATGCAGAAAGCCCACCGCTTCCCACCCTGGGCAAGATAGACCACTGGTTCTCTTCTCAAGTGTGGTCCACAGACCATCAGCAGCAGTGTTACGTGGGAGCTGGATAGAGATGCAAACCCTCAGACCCCATGCCCAGACCTGCTGAGTCAAACTCTGAGCTTGGGCACCAGCAGTGTCTGTTTTCACAGCCTCCAGGCAGTTCTGATGCACACTCAAGTTGGAGAACTGCATGATACTCCATGTAGATGCCCCAAATGTGACTTTTACCAATAAGCAGTTTAAAAAAAAAAAAAAAACCAATGTTATGAATTGATAATGCATTGCCAACTTTTAATTTTGGCTAAAAAAATGGATGTGAAAAAAACAGACTCTGAAATTTCTGAGATTTAAAGTTACAAATTGCTCATAGAAGAAGGGTCTTTGATCATAAGAATTAAAGATAAGAAGAACCTAATCTTGGAGTACATGACAGTTCCTTCTGCTGAATTGAGTGAGCTCTACGAAGAACTCACACTGTGTCCTTATCTTACTTCGCATGCTGTTAATTGGTGGAAACTTTCAAGTGAAAACTCTCTGGAAAGCTAAGAAGTGTCCTGGGGCTCTCCATGCAGATTCACCGCTCTCCAGTGGTTACATGAGAAGAGTTAGAGGTTACTCTTGGTCAGAACAAGCAGCCTCTTCTTCACTTCCCTGACCAAGAGGCAGGAAAAAGGCTCTGGACAGGAAACACACAGCTCGATGGCTTGCTTCGTTCCTCCCCAGCCGGCCCAGTGAACCAGTGCTCTCACTGCACATGCGTTAAATAGCCCCATACTGATAGACATATAATCCACTTTTCAACCCAAAGGTAGGCATTTGATTGGCAGTGTTGCCAGTTATAAGAGGCAGCACCCTGATTCTAGCTGGCCAGATAATTTAGGAAATTGGTAGCCTTGCTCCTATAGAGGTTCAAGCGCATGGATAGCAGTCAGGCCTTCTAGGGGTAGTTCCTGGGCTGCTCACAATCCAGTACCTCCCAACCCAGCCAGTTCCCCCAACTGCCAAAAACCCAAGCTGAAAACAGGCAGGTAGGACTGAGCAGTACTGAGAGATGGCTTAGCAGGGTGATTGAAGAGGAGCAAGGCCAGAGCTGGCAATCTCCACACAGCGTTGGTAGTGACCAAAGAATGACCCTGATACTTGGAGCAGGTTGAGTGGTCCCTTGTGACACTCACTGCCTCCAAAACTCTTGTCCAGTCCTTTCCTTTGTGGCCTTTGAAATCAGTAATGCAAAATCCCAAAGAGCTGCTCCATACACAGTGTGCCCATTGCCAGAGAAGCCAAAATAAATACTTCTGTAAGTGTGTGCATATGGAACGAGAGTCTTTGTACCTGTGCATAAGTGAGAGTGTATCTGTCTGCACATGTGTGCCAGAAAAGACAGTACATTCATGTAAACAAGTGAAAAGAAGCCACACTGTGCTTGAAATGAGATGGCCTAGACCTAGGAAATACATTTGCTGCTTCAAACCAGTTTTCAAACAAACATTTCAAACAAATATGCCTGATTTGCATTTCATTTCAATTCTGCAAGAATACCCATCCTCATGGAGCTCTTTCTTAAGTCAGAAACCTCATTCCACTAGAAAAATGAGATGTCCCTTTAATTAATGTTGAGTGCCATTTCCGTTGCCACGTACAAGTGCCCTCTCTTGAGACCAAAGGGAAAATTGTCTTCCACCCCTTGGGTTAATCAGGAGTGAATATTGAGATATTGATGAATCAAAGAGTGGAACTGAATCCTCTTAACACAACCAGTGCAAGTGAAGACCGAGGGCCTCTTTTAGCTGTCTTCTCTCAAAGTTTAGGAAACCCCTCTTCTCATATTCCTTTTGTTTGTGAGGAAATAGAACCCTTAAAAACCCATGGCTCACTCTGCATCTCTCCCACTGGGTTTACAGGCTGTGCTTGCTCCCACTACACACAAGGCTCCATTGCTTCATAGCCACGCCTCAGGCCCATGACTGTCACCCTTTGAAAGAATCTAGGCCAGCGCCTCTCCATCCCACATCAAAGGGACTGGGAGGGAAGCAGAGGCTCACCCACGCCTCCATAAGGAGATTAAGCTTCTCACAGAGATGAGAGAACAGCTGACACAGCGAGGCAAAGGGGCGATTTGGGTCATTGAAGCACAGTGCAAAAATCTGCATCCTTCCATCTACAGGGAATCAACTAGAAGAAGGGTCATCAAAAAGTTCATGGAAAATGCATTTTATGAAGGAAGTGTGCATGCATTTCAAGATTTATTGCACCAAAATAAATTTAGTTTTGAATTCCACTTTGTGCTGATTTTTTGAAGTATCTTCAAAATAACAAATGACATTGTGAGCATAAAATATGCCAGGCCCTATGCTAAGAGCATTATATAAGTTATCTTCTTGACAAACCAAAGTAGATGTTAGTACCCTTCTTTTACAGACAAGGAAACTGAGGTATAGGAAAAGTAAATAACTTGTTCAAGGTCACAGGTTAGTAATTGGAACAAAGATTTGAATGCAGCTATTCAACGCCATGGCCGAGATTTTTACCCACTGGACAGGCTTTTGCCCTAGCATTTAAAGCACTGGTTAGGATGGCTGTATCCCAAATCAAAGTACCTGGCTTTAATTCTTGGCTCTGGGCCTTGACTCCAGCTTCTGACAAATGCAGACCCTGGAAGGCTCAAGTGATTGGATTCCTGCCAATCATGGGGTTCTCAACTTTGGTCCTGGCCCAGCCTCAGCCATAGCAGGCATTTGGAGAGTGAATCACCAGTTGGGAGTAGCACGTTCTCTCTGTATGTCTGTCTCCCCTAGTCTCTATCTCTCAAATAAATAAATTTAAAATATTTTTGAAGTCAACAATTGCTTGGTTCCAGCATTAGAAGTTAATTTGCAGAAAAATCCTTGCAGATGGATAGTGTTATAGCTACTCATTGCTTGCAAGTAACCTGAGGCTCTGAGAACTTAAGCCTAAAGTGGTAGGTAGATCTGGAATCCAAACCTCAGCTCTCTATTCCAAAGGCATAGCCCTCCAACTGCATGCTGCATGACTGACCTGTCTGGTTAGAAAGATGAAATTCCACACTCAGCTGTCCTGAGATCTTCCTGTCCCTTCTGTATAGCTCCACACAAGAACTTCTACTGTGGAGCTGTGCACACAACAAATGCTCAAGGCTTCCTGGCCACTTCCTGCAGATGGTTTCTGCCTGGTTTCGGCTTCCACTAGTGAACACTAAAGCTGTTTCATCATGGTGCCCACGTTTTACTTTTGCTTTTTTTAGTAGGATTTCTGTTTTAAATCACAAATTTCCTTCCACAGACATTAGCGATCAAAAACCTCCTGAGCATGTCTAGAGTGACTAGTACATGTGGGGCTTTTGCGCCACATGATGTGGGGTGCTGTCACCTTCCAAATTGTGGCCTGGAAACAGAGTAAGAAAAAAAGCACTAATCCCAGCTCTGACCCCAACATGCAGAATTTGTATTTGCTCTTTAAACCTCATTGTTTCCATCTGTAAAATAGCAATGTTGAACTAAAATGTTCTCAATCCAGCTCAAGCTAAAAATTTGATAGAATGAAGCCATGCCCCAGGAAGTCAGAGTGGTGGTAGAGCTTCCTTCACTAGTCACGCCCCCTCCCCAATTATTCTGCTGTCTGTGGGCCCCACAATTTTATCTTGCTCTAACATAAAAATAACTGATCAAAATACTAGCTTGGCTTTGAAGCCATCAAGATCCCCTGCTGCCTCCTTACAGTGTAGATTCAAGAGGTGTGCCTCTGACCCCTCTGTTCCTGCTGCTGGGACTACAGGGGCATTTTAGCCCTTTCCACCCCTAATCTTCCAGTGCATCTGGAGACAAACCATGTAAAAAAGCAACCTTTAAAAGCCACACTGTATTTTTAGGATTTCTTTTTAGTCATAATCCTATGAGCGATACAGCAGCCCGTCTCCCTGATAGAGCACAATCCATATAAAAAACATGAAATACGTACTGCCACAAAACCCAGTGGAAAAGCGCCTTTTCTTCCCTGAAGACTTCCCATTAGAGATCTGAAGACTGACCCCAGGACAGACTTTTGTTATTACTCTTGTCCAATTCCACATGATGGGTTTTCAAAGCCAAGGGGCAACCTATGATTTGTACCTGGTAGACACTATAGGTCATTGGCTCTGTAATATATTAAAACAAAAGACTTTCTACAAGGAACTGTGACTCAAACTCCATTTGAAGCTTGAAGAGTTTGTTAATTGATTTTGCTAATTATATCACACAAAATCACTTTATGGTAGATTTTCCATTGAAAAGTTAACCACCTTCCCAAAGTGTCCAATTGTCCCCTCCTGGGTGGTGATCAGGCAGCCAGATCAGCTGAAAAGGGAGGTGAGACTGATGTAAGGTTATGAAACAATGGATTTGCAGAGAACAGAAGTCAGTGTTCTTGGCCAAAGGTTGGCTCAGGAGTCAGAGCGACCATGTACAGGAAGGCACCAATCCAAATGGGCTGGGGAAGAAAGGCAGAAAGGGGGTCTAAGGAGAAAGCTTACACCAGGCAGGAGATGCTGCACTACTGTGCTCCAGGACCAGCTCCAAGAGCTCAGTGACGTAACACAACAGAAGTTTATTTCTCACCAACATTGTGCAGCTTGCATGGGCTGGCAAAGGATTGCTCCTCACAGTCACTCAGGACACAGGCTAGTGACTGCTTTGCCATCCACAGCCGTGCCATCTGCATACAACATATGCCTCCTTCAGTTTCTGCGTCTGGGGTGAGAGGCAATAGAGGATGTGGACTTTGAACTTACTCTCTGCAGAAAAAGAGGCACACCACTTCCTCACACATGCCATTGGCCAGAATCACTCACATGACCGCACCTAACTGCACAGTTTGCTGGAATCTATCATGAGGGCAGGAAAAGAAAGCAAGGTATTCCTTAGCATGCATAATGCCCACCAAAGCAGTCTAGAATCAGAACTGCAGAATGGAGGGGCAGGTGTTAGACAGGCAGTGGGGGAGCCTGTAGAAATTCCTAGAAGCACTCGGCACAGCCCTTCTCTTAGGGTTACAAAGAACTCTATGGCTATCAATATATTCTTAGAAATTTTAGAGTGTCTGGGAAATTTTAGCTTTTAAAGGGTTTACAGTTCTATAACTTTAACATTCTATCAATTTAATCTTCATCACACCTACAACCCAATTCCCCAGTAAAATTATGTGAAGTAACTATGAAATCTCTAATTATATTCATCATTCAGAGAGCCTAAGGAATTTATTATTGAAATTTTCCACAATCCTAAATTCCTACCCTTGATAAAACCAAGTCAGCCTGCATATGCTCCTAGATTCATAATCCCACATGGGATTTAAGGATTGGGAATCAGAGATAGATAGATGACTTTGCATTTTTTGAAGTTAAATTTCCAACTACTAAATTTCTCCTACTGCCTTCTGTCTCTCTCTTGCTCTCATTCTCTCAGTTGATTCTTTTTTTTTTTGACAGACAAAGTTAGACAGTGAGAGAGAGAGAAAGATCTTTCTTCCGCTGGTTCACCCCACAAATGGCCATAGCCCTGGCCCAGGCCCCATCCAGCAGATGAGAGATGGCTCTCTCCTGGCTCCCAACCCCCAACCCTGTGTAAGAATTTCCTAAAATGATTAGAAATGCAAATTGTGGCCATGTAGAGGGAGGAGATTCAGACACGTGTTGTGGTCTATGGCGTGGGACACAACATGAAATGGGACTGCTTGTTTCTTGTTCTAAACACCACTGGCTATGGCCAGTGCGCTGCGCTGATCTGAAGCCAGGAGCCAGGTGTTTCCTCCTGGTGTCCCATGCAGGTGCAGGGCCCAAGCACTTGGGCCATCTTCCACTGCCTTCCCGGGCCACAGCAGAGAGCTAGACTGGAAGAGGAGCAACCGGGACAAAATCCGGTGCCCCAACCATGATTAGAACCCAGGATGCTGGCGCTGCAGGCAGAGGATTAGCCTAGTGAGCCGCGGCACCAATCCCCTCTCAGTTGATTCTAACAAAAGTTTTAAACCTTTCCATATTGTTTCTCATCTTCTTCCAATTCCTAAGACAAAAGATAACATCATTTTATCTAACTGCATTATTTTCAGAATCCCCTATCAGAAAGAAAGGTTCCCTTTATTTAACTGTTTAGTTAAAAACTGTAAAATAGTAATAATAGAATGTGCTTTATTTAACTGTTTAGTTAAAAACTGTAAAATAGTAATAATAGAATGTGCTTCACAGAATTGTGAGAATTAATGAGATGGCAGAGACTTTGGAGAATGAAATCAGAACAGTTTAGAGTCAAACAAATTTTTTGAGATAAGGCTGTTTTTCCTTACTTATCCAAAACTGAGAAACTAAATACATGTAGAAGTGAGAGTCACCGGTGTGTGTACACCACTTGGCATTCCTCCTGGCACAAACAATCCCTTTGTAATGGCATTATTAATATCACTGTTACTATTACTGTCACTGTTACCTGCTGTTACTTCTAATGCATCACTCCCAACAATATTATATAGATTTTCTTTAGATCTTTGTTTTAATTAAATAAACTGCTTATAGACATAGCTCTTTCTCTCCAAGGATTTTTTTTTTTTTTTGCCAAAATATAAGAATGTTTCTCATATGGTCATGGCCAAATAAACTGATCATAAGCTGAAAGTATGTTTTAAAACAAAAATACAGGCTGGCGCCGCGGCTCACTGGACTAATCCTCCACCTGTGGTGCCGGCACCCCAGGTTCTAGTCCCAGTTGGGACGCCAGATTCTGTCCCGGTTGCTCCTCTTCCAGTCCAGCTCTCTGCTGTGGCCCGGGAGGGCAGTGGAGGATGGCCCAAGTGCTTGGGCCCCGCACCCGCGTGGGAGACCAGGAGGAAGCGCCTGGCTCCTGGCTTCAGATCGGCGCAGCGCGCTGGCCATAGTGGCCATTTGGGGGGTGAACCAAAAGAAAAAAGAAGACCTTTCTCTCTCTCTCTCTCTCTCTCTCTCTCTCACTGTCTAACTCTGCTTGTCAAAAAAATAAAAATAAAAAATAAATAAATAAATTTTTAAAAATACATTTACCACACCTAACCTAGAAAACGTCACAGCTTAACAACAAGGTACACCATAGAATACCTGTTTCCTCTCATGATGTCATGGTTGACTGGGAGCTGCTCTCACTTCCACTGCCCTGCATCTGAGACAGGATCATACTGCATGTCGCTAGCGTGGAGTAAAAGACCAAAATTCAGAATTCAATGTGTGGTTTCTACTGAATGCATATCCCTTTTGTACCATTGTAAAGTCAAACCATCTTTAGTCAGAGACCATCTCTAGTTTAGTTTCTACTCCTAAGACTGCCTGACTTCTCTTCCTCTTTGCACCACTATTTTCTTTTTGTGGTGGTTCCTGGGGATGGTAACTGGTAGCAGACGCGGAGTCCTGCTTCTTTATTGACACTGAAATGTTCAATGGTGTAGTTATTTTCATTTCCTTTTATGAATTGCAGTGCCGGTGGCAGATATCAAAGCTGTGGTGACGGGAAAGGACTGCCCCCATATGAAAGAGAAAGGTGCCCTTAAACAAAACAAGGTATGATTTCAAAATTATTGCAAATAGCTCTGTCTGCACAGTGCAGTCAGCGAATCTGATGGCTCTGCTTTATAGCAGTGTGTGTGTGTGTGTGTGTGTGTGTGCATGTGTGTTTATACAGTTGCACATCTGTTACTCAGTTTTCCATTCACTTTTCCTGATTCATTTTGCATATTTTACCCTTACTCTTTCCCTGACCATTTTTCAAAGGCTCACTGTCTCTTCCACTCTCCCACTTCCTGTCTACTTCCACCCACCCCTAGGAGCTGTGCTGTCCGCTGTCTAAAGCCTCCTCTAATTACCTCCAACCATTCACTGGGCCTACCCCAATCTCTTGTTGGTGTCCATTTCACCTTTCCCTTCTCCCACTCCAATCTCTTTCATTTCCTCTGGCTAAAATCATCCCCACTCTAGCCTCCCTACTGTCTCTTTGCTGCTTGGGACAGACAAATATCAACTGATTAAAGCAATCTTAGAAAACCTAAGGGTCTGATGTCCTTCAGGACCATGGACAGTAGACTGCAGTCTCAGACCTGGCTTAAAGGAAAAAATTTTCCAAAATGTGGGTGCTGTAAAGCACCCTTCACTTTGCAACACTTATCATCCCCTTCTGACTTACCAACTGCTGTCACCATGACAGTCCACATTCTGTCAGAAAAGGTGCAGTGTTGGGGGGCAAAGGAGTAGGAGAGCATTATCCAGGAAGACGGAAGAATTTCCTTAGACACTCGTTTACAGGTATTTGCCTCTGGGGGATTTGTTTAAATCTCCTGGCACCTTGTGATATATACCATCCATGGATACAGATTTATCTGGATGTTCCAGATGCCTTGATACCCTGAATGCCACACAGATCAATATGTTATTCTGTATGTCCAGCATCAGTATCTAAGAGGAAAACCAAAATAATGTGCATCCTACTTATCAATCAGGGTTAAAATAAATAGCCCCTGGTCTATAACTTCAAACATTCTAAGACAGGGTTGAGTCCAGGTCTTGTCAGGCTGGCCCTATCTGTGGTTAAAGAAAAGCAAAATGACCGTGATAGTACTATTATGGATGAGAGGACTGGGAGGACACAGCCAAGGAGGCTACTTTGAAATCTGTGCTTCTTAAGTTACATAAATACAACCTGCCTGTACTCCAGTGTCACACATGTAGGACTTAATGCACCTACATGACAATGGTAATGATGTAAGGGCTTGTCTGGAAACCCAGGCTCTCTGTTACAGTACCTCCAGGAAGTTTCCCCTGTCTCTTCTCTATGATGGGGAACTCAGTGGTCCTCTAGCCCATGAGGTTCCAGAGGAGCATCCTTCCCTGTAGCAGCAAGGCTCCAGTTGCCATCGTCTGCCTCTTGTGGAGCAGATTTTCCGCAACACCAGCAGGGATTGCCATATGCTCAGCATGTCCGTGTTCCCTGCAGAGTCTCAGGGAGCACTGGCTCAGCTCAGCTCTAGCCGAGGTCCCCATCGTTATATAACACTTGCAGCTGAGCAAGAAACAATGTGGGCAAATTGGTAGCAACAAGAATCTGTAAGTCCAAGAGGGCCAGGACAGTCAGAGCTGGCAGTGAGACAGCCTTGTGTTGGATCTACCAGTGGACTTCAGTTGCAGGCCAATCATCGCCCTGGAACGAGGAGAGTCATGCATCACAGAGACTCACAGCCAAACTGCTTACCTAGAGCACAGTCCATGAGAGCACTGAATTGTGGGAACACTTACGGCAATTCTGATGAATCACTGTAGGCTGTGGTCTACACTGTAGACTAGTGTGAGATGAAGAAACTCTTGGAGGCCGCAGTCTTGGAGTGGGGCACCATTTCACGGCTTTACCCACCAGAAGGAGGTTCTCACAGTGGAGATCTGAGACTCCCACCTGGGACTCTGACAGAGGTGAAGAAGACTGACTATGAAATATGCCAGTGCCTTCCCATTATAATGTCCTGTGTTCCAGGCCTTTATCCCAGTTAGGAGAGTAATTGCTCCCATTCCAGATTGTGTTGGCCTTCCTGTCTCAACCGTGGGATTGGAGGTGAGGGAGACATAGTAAATAGCCTTCAGGCTGTCAAGGAAACGATGGAAAACTGGAGCCAAGGTAAAAGGGAATAAGCCATGGCAGTAAATCTGTCCTACTGGGGAAACTCTTGAGAAGATGACAGCCCCAGGACACAAGATTTCAGTGGAAGATTCTAGGATGCTGAACCTCTCCCATGCCCTACCACCACTCTAGCAAAACTAATGGCAGTAGATTATAGCTGAATGAACTTTAGAGACAAGAGACACTCTCTAAAGAAGAATACTTAGTCGAAGAAAAGAAACAATGAGACCAGGGCTGTCTGAAGCCTGTGGCACTTGCCACTGGAGTAAACATAAATACAGCCCAGATCACTGCAAGGTTAATACAAATCGTCTCTCTAGAGGCCTATTTACCTCACTCTCTGTTACCTGATATTACCTGTCTAGATTGCAACAAAAAAAAAAGAGGCATGCCAAAACAGTAAGAGAAAAACACAGTCCGAAGAAACAAAGTAGTCGTGAGAAGTAGACTCCAGTATGACACAGAAATCAAAATTTTCAGAGATTTTTAAATAATTGTGATTAGAAATATGACAGGTGCTAGTGAAGAAAGGAGACATCATGCAAGAACAGGTGGGTAATGCAAGGGTAGAAGGGAAACTGAGTCAAAAGGAAAGTCTACAGTTCAGAAACACTGTGTGGGGAGCAACTCGGACTAGACTAAGTTACTGGAATTAAGACTTATTCTATGCATCTGCTCTCCCACAATATGGTGCTGGGAGAGGAGTAAATAGCTTCTATGCAGCTGTCTCTCGCCAACTTGAGTGATGACCTGCAGGAGCTGATCCTGCTCCTGATTGGAGGAGAGCAGAGTACTCGGCGTGTGGGTAGCAGAGTTGGGATTGGCAGAAGAGGACTATAAAGGAGGAGAGAGACAACATGCACCAGGAACATCTATCTGAGGGAACACCTGTGCAGCCCCCGAGAGAGCCGGCCGGCGGTGTGCCGCTCCCCCGCGGAAGTGGGAAAAGTGGCAGGGGGCACCGCCCTTCCACGGAGGTGGAAGGGACAGTAGCCAACCCGGGAAGAACCAGCAGCAAACCCGGGAAGGGCCGAGCAGACAAAAGAACAGCGCAAGGCCCTGTGTCGTTCCTCCACGAAGAGGGGGAGCAACACACTGTAACTGAAATGAAAAATGCTTTTGATGGACGCATCAGTAGATTTGAGGTGGCTGAGGAAATATGTGAGTGAGGTTGGATATGGTTTGGTAGAAACTCCTAAACTAAAATACAAAGAGAAGAAGAGATGAATAAATCAGAACATCAAAGAATTATGCGACAATTGTGAAAGTTATGATATACATGTAATTGGAAGACCAGAGAAGAAAGAGAACAGAGCAGAGGAGATACTGAAACAATAATGGCCAAGGACTTTCCAGAATTAACGACAGAGATCAAACCATAGATCCAGGAAGTTGAAAGGACACCAAGGAGGATAAATACTATAAAAAAAAAAAAAACACACCTAGATATATCATGTTCAGACTGAACAAAGCCAAAGTTAAAAAGACAATCTTGAAAGGAGCCAGAGGGAAAAAACACATTATCCATAGAAGAACAAAGATGAGACTTAGGGTGGACTTCTCAACCGAAACTAAGCAGGTGAGAGGAGAATGCAGTGACATGTTTATAATGTTAAAAAGAAAAACAATCAGCACAGAATTCCATATCTAGTGAAATTGCCCTTCAAGCATGAAGGAAAATTAAAGATCTTTTTTCAGATGAACAAAACCCAAGGGAATTCCTTGCCAGCAGACATGCTCTGCAGGGAATGTTGAGAGAATTGCTTCAGCCGAAAGGAAAATGATGTCAGTCAGAAACCTGGATCCATTTAAAGAAAAATGAGTTTGGAGAAAAAAATAAATGAAGATAAAATGAAAATATTGATTTCTTATTGTTAATCCATCTTTAATATAACTACTCTTAGTTAAAAATAATGATAATGGGGTGAGCTTTTCACCTAGTGGTTAAAATGCCCATTAAGATGCCTATATCCTATATTGAGTGATGGGTTTGACACCTGGCTCCAGCATCTCCTAACTCTGACTCCCTGTTGACATGAACACATGGAGGCAGCAGTGATGGCTCAAATAATTAGGTTCCTGCCACCCACATGGGAGACCTATTTTGAGTTTCCTGTTCCTGGATTGTGCCCAACCCAGCTCTGGCCACTGGGGGCATTTGGGGGAGTGAATAGCAGTGGATAGCAGCCATCACTCATTCTCTCTCTCTCTCTCTCCCATAAATAAAAATAGAAATAAAATAATAATAGTAAGAATGTTGGGTTAATTAAAGCATATGGGTAAATGAAATAAGGCATAATTATAAAATACTCAGTTTTTAAAAAGTAGAAAGCGAAAAATGGGAAAGAAAGAAAAATGCAAGCAATAGGAAAGAGTAAGAAACATTGTCCAATTACTCTATCAATAGCACTTTGGATATAAATGCTCTAATTGCATCAGTTAAAAGAGCAAGATTGTCAGACTGGTTAAAATAACCAGAAGATAATCCCACTTAAAATATAACATCAAGATAGACTTAAAATAATGACGCCAACACTTTTCAAAAGAAAGCGCAAGTGCCTGTATTAATTTCAGACAAATCCATCTTCAAAACAAAATTATCAAGGATCTAAGTCTCCAAGAGGATATAACATCTTAAGCATATGTGTGCTGAAGAAGAACGCATCAACATACATGAATTAAAAACCCATATAACCGAAAGCATAAATAGAAAAATCCATTATTATATTGAAGGCCTCAACATCCCCCTGTCAGTGATCAATAGATCAAGCAAGCAGAATTTCAGAAAGGATATTGATGGCATGAACAGCACCATCAATCAATTTGACCTAATTGACATTAATAAAATAATCTACCAAACAACAGTAGAATACACAATTCATCTCAAGCTCACAGGAAACAATCACCCAGAGAGACTACTTCTGGACCATAAAACACTTCTTAACAAATTTAAAAGAACAATAATCACACAAAGTATGCCCTGAGATTACAACAGAATTATACTAGAAATTATTTTTAAATATTTATTTGAAGGGCAGAGCAACAGAGAGATGGAGGGAGGAAGGGAACGAGGGGTGGGGGGAGAGGGAAAGTTCTTCCACCCCCTGATTCATGCTCCAAAATGCCTCAACAGCCAGGACTAGGCCAAGACAAAGCCAAGAGCCAGGAACTCCATCCTGGTCTCCCATATGGCTGGCAGAGGCCCAAGAACTTCAGCTCTCCTCCACTGCGTTCCCAGTCACATTAGCAGGAAGCTCGATTGGAAACAAAGTAGCTGTGATTCCAACCTGTACTCCAATATGGCAGTGACGTCCCAAGTCATGGCTTAAGCTGCTGTGCCACAATGCTGGCCCCTATATTAGATATTAATGCAGAAACATGTCTGGAAAACCCCAAAATGTTTGAAAATTTAACACTTTCTAAATAACACAGAGTTCAAAGAAGTCTTAGGAGGAATCACAAAATTTCTATTTAGTTTTAAATGAAATAAAATATGTTATCCAAATGTATGGGATGCACTCTTAGAATGTCTTAGAGTGACATTTATAGTACTAAGTACATTAAAATTTCTACCTTAGAGCACTCAATAAAGAGAAATTTAGTTAAGCAAGCATAAGAACAGAATTAATAAAATTTAGAATAGAAATCATGAAGTTCAAAACTGTAGAGAAAACCAGTAAAACCAAAAGCTGATTCACTGACACAATGAAGAAATTTATAAATGTATTAGGCTGACTATCCAAGAAAAAAAGAGAAGGCACAGGTCATCACTGTCAAAACAGGTGTGGAGATGATGATCTCATTTGAACATATTATACGTGTAGGTGGATTTGGCCTTCTTATAACTTTTTCTCCTTAAAGGAGACTGCAAACAGAAAAAATTGTGCTTTCCAACCTTTTTTGCCATTGTACTTATAAAATATTGGGTGAGGGACCATCATGGTGGTGCAGCAGGTTAAGCCACAGTTGTGATGCTGGTCTCCCATGTTGGAGTGCCAGTTTGTGTCCCAGCTGCTCTGCTTCTGATCCAGCTTCCTACTAATGTGCCTGGGAGGCATCAGAATATGTCCCAAGTAACTTTGGTCCCTGCCACCCACATGGGAGACCCAGATGGAGTTCTGGCTTCAATCTGGCCCAGTCCTGTCTATCGCAGCATTTTAGGGAGTAAACCAGATCTCTCTCTCTCTCTCTCTCTCTCTCTCTCTCCTCTCTCTCTCTGTCACTCTACCTTTTGAATAAATAAATATTTTAATTAGATGGATGACATTAATAAATGGATGGATGGATGGATGGATGGATAAAAATGGATGAATCATTGATTGATGGATGGCACATATCACTTGAAACAGGTACATGAGACTACAAATGGAGAATACTGCTGGGGAGTCACTTGCCGAGATGTTCTAGCCACCCCATTCCTTCTGTTCTGCCTTGAAGGGTGAGAGTGGCAACATCTGCACCATCCTGGCTCCTTCATGTACATATACATGAAAAGTATTTGTCTTATAAAATTAATAGTATTCACACGTATTCCTAGTGCATCAGGCAGAACATCAAAAGGCAGAAAGAAAGGCCCAGTTCTACCTCCCACGCCCACACCCCTTCTCCCAGTACTGCAGAGACTTCCTCCTCTGCCTCTGGTTCATCTGGGTAGAAAAGATGAGACTTACAGCTTGAAAGGAGAGTTGACCAAAATGTGTCCATCGGAGATCTGTCAGCTCAGGCTGGGTGGGCAGAAACTCAGGCTCTGAGCTTTTCCAGATGGGTTTTCCAGCTGGGGAGCAGCTTCTGACATTCATTCTTGTGCCACGGGACTCTTGGCTGACTACTCCCTGAGCAAGGCAGCCTGAGACAGTAGCATTGAAGGAGTCACTTGATTAACAACAGAGGCTTGGACACTTAGGGTCCTCTCTCCTGTTCAGCATGAGTCTGGGAACAGAAAGAGCGAGAGGACTGCTCCTTTCTCTCGAGGTGTTTACCACAGTGGCATGTGTGTTTATGGTCAAAATATTGTTCATCAGCACTGGAGCAGCCGAGACAGGATGAGCCCTGGACATAGAGTAGTGAACAGGCCAGATGGGGCCCCGGCCTCCTGGGACTTAGAGTCTGATGTGTGAAACACAGGTCAGTGCAGCAGGCACATTTCTGTTGACACAGAATTCCAGATTTTTCATGGAGAGATTAGAAAATTCCAGAATGAGAATGAAAAGAATTTTCGTGGTTGATAGCCATTCAACTGGACGACTTTGATTTCTAAGAATTCTGAAAAAGCTCTATAACTTATAAAATAAGTTCATTTGTTGCTGTGCGTTTTCAGTCGAGCCTTTTTGGTCCTTGTGTCACCAAATCTGAGGCCTGTAAACGGTCAGCCTGTGCCCCGCGAGGGAAGAGCTCACTGGACCCCGCTGGTCCGGAAAGGAATGCATTTGGTCTAAGAGAGGCTTTCAGCTCCTCACGTGCCAGAATCCTGCTTTGGTTTTCCCAGTGGGATTCTTTTTTTACACATTTTATTGAATTAGAGTATACATACCAAGAAATGCACATAAATGTACAGATAAATGAGTTTTGGGCCTCTTATCACAAGATTATTGAACCTGAAACAAGTAGAAGAGTCTACCAGAAGCAACGATCTAGCATCAGCTTTAAACCCAGGCCTGAAACAAACTGCCATTTACGCCGATTTACTTCATTAATTCATTTGCTCAGTAAGTGTATGGATCATCTTCTTTGTGCCAGCTGCTGGCATCCAAAGACAAATATGGCCTGGTCCCTGATTCAAGGTGTCCAACAGTTAAGATTTCTGTGTAAGTTATCTTCAAAAAGTTCATGGAAATACATATTGTGAAAAACAATGTGGATTTAAAACACTTTTGCACTAAAATAAATTTACCTTTTAATTTGACTTTCCATGAACTTTTTTTTTTTAAGATTTATTTATTAACTGAAAGAGTTACACAGAGAGATGAGAGGTAGAGAGAGAGAGAGAGAGGTCTTCCATCTGATGGCTCACTTCCTAATTGGCCACTACGGCTGAAGTTGCGCCGATCCAAAGCCAGGAGCCAGGAGCTTCTTCTGGTGCAGGGGCCCAAGGACTTGGGCCATCTTCTACTGCTTTCCCAGGCCTTAGCAGAGAGCTGGATTGGAAGTGGAGCAGCCAGGTCTATGAACCGGCGCCCATATGGGATGCCAGCGCTTCAGGCCAGGGCGTTAACCCGCTGCGCCACAGCACCGGCCCCGAGCCTGGGAGTATTGAGAAAGGCTTCTGGAGGCAATAGCATCCCAGCTGGGTCTATGGGAAGGAATCGGCCAGGGGAAAGGGGAAGGGCAGGGAGGCTTTCCAGGGAGCAACAGTGTGTGAAAAGATACACACATGTGAAAGAACACCCTCTGACTGGGAAACATTGGATTCCTTTTTTTTTAAGATTTTATTTTTATTTATTTTGAGAGGTAGAGTTACAGACAGTGAGAGAGAGAGACAGAGAGAAAGGTCTTCCATCAGCTGGTTCACTCCCCAAATGGCTGCAACAGCCGAAGCTGGGCCAATCCAAAGCCAAGAGCTTCTTCCTGGTCTCCCACATGAGTGCAGGGGCCCAAGCACTTGGGCCATCTTCTGCTGCTTTCCCAGGCCATAGCAGAGAGCTGGATCAGAAGAGGAGCAGCTGAGACTAGAACTGGTACCCATATAGGATGCTGTTGCTGCAGGCGGAAGATTAACCCTCTGCGCCACAGCTGTCTCCAAAACAATGGACTTCATATGTAGAAAAGACAGGGACAGAGAGAAGGGTAGGGAACTAGAACTATTGGCCGACAATGCTGCTAAGATAGATTGGGACCAGGAAGTTGTAGCTGCTTAAGGAACCAGTCCCCTATTATGTTATGAATGAGAGATTTTTGTCTTCTAAAATAGAAACTCAAATATAGCAGAATATAGGTAACGTTGTGCGAAGCTATGAAATCTACTATTTCTGTAGCCATTTAGTGCCCACACACATGCCAAAACCTATCCTGCATCTCTCATCAAAATACTTTACCTACAAGATGACCTGGATAGACGAAGAACCAGCATAGTTAGGTGAATGCTGGGCATTAATGCCAAATGTGGTAAATTAGCCCAATCCAAGAACAGCAGTCAGCACTGTATAACTGTAGACTGATAGCATTGCTACAGAAAACTGTGCTCTTGTATTGTCAGTCTGTCATTTGACCCAAGAGGACGGCAGACCCCCAAACCAAGGTGTCATTTCTCTGAGCATCCCCGGCCAGATGGTTGAGTCCAAGGGTCAGAGGCTCCAGGGCCTAGAGGGCTGCTCCTCCAGCCTCCCCTCTCTCCAGAACCCAGTGCATCCAGGTCTTTCTCCCCAGGGCAAGGTGGTAGGTGGGACTCAGTGGTACAGAGGATAAGGAGAAGCTGCTCCTTGAATAAAAGTGTTCACTGCATTAAGTCCAGAGTGAATAAAAGACCTTCAGTAGTGAGCAGCAAAGCCCCAGAGCTAACAATGACTGTTGTGGTGTGCAGCAGGAAGCCCCAGAGGGGGGACGTTGACCCAGTTCCTGACAGCTTATTCCACCGCCACCTGGCACTTCTCTCCCTCACGGAGTTTGGGCAGGTGGCAGCTTCTGCAGTGTTAGCCCAAGAGGCGCCATCGCTCTTGGCTCTGCAGCCTCCCTACTCCAAGTGCTGAAGAGCTGACCTCCACCGGCAACTCAATGACAACAAGCCGGAGACATCAATAAAACCCATTATAAATAAGAGCACCCTTTAACGCAGGCGTGTGGCTCAGAGAATTAATTCCTCCCACCCCCTCCCAGGCAGCCTTGGTGAAATTAAAGTGGGGATTGACATTCTCACGAATTTCCCATTTCCTGCAGTGTTTATCAGGAATCTAGGTCATGGCAGCTCTGATCATTCCCATCCCGAGCAGAACACATCATAGAAGGGCAAAACCCGAAGTTTGCACAGCCCCCTCTTTTTTCTTTCTTCTCTGCCCCCTGCAGAAGAGAAGGTGTCACAGTGACAATCATGCTGACACTCTCGGCTCCAGTGACTTCAGTACCTAGGCCAGGGCTTGTATCTGAACTAAAGTGGTGGTCACACTGGCTGTCAGCTGTCATCCCAAGTGGATGGTCAGCCACCTGGTTTCCCTGAGCAAAGCAGCAGGTGACCCTATGCCGCGGTAACCCCTGGACCCATTGTTCACAAGTAACTCATCCTCTCCTTTTTCTCTAGTCAGAGCATTTCCCCAATGAATGACTCTAAAATTAGTAAGAAGTCTTCCTTGATACCAACATTCATTATCTCAAAACAGTTTTTCTAAATTTATAAAATTACAGAATATAACATTTTTTTGGAAAAATAATCCTAGGAAGAGATAATGACCTATGAATCCCAGCATCTCAACATAATTATTTTCATTTCACATATTTGCTTCTGGTCTCTGTCCACAGGTAGGCATTGAGTATAATTGTGATCACAATGCACATGGTATTCATGTCACCTGCTTTCTTTGACTTACTATAAGTTCTTAATAATTGTCATACTAAATAGCTGCCCAATTATATTTCTATTGGTTGCCAATTTGTGACTTCTTCAATATCCAAAGGAAAGAAAGGTATTTAGTTTCTCATAATTTTCCTACAGATAAAAATGTATCATGCGATGGCCTAGGTACTTGCTTTTGAATTTTTTTAGCAATAACCCTAGGAGTGAGATGCCTGGTTCTTGAGATTTTCTTTTTGAAGGATGATACCAGTGTGTGGTACTACTAGTAGCAAGGCCATGCCCATTTTACTTGTGAATTCAATGACTCAAGAGGAGTGCGCATGTCCCACTTCAGAGTGCCTACATTCAGTTCCCGGTTGCAGCTCCTCCACTCCAGCTGCCTGCCAGTGCAGACCCTGGCTGGCAACAGTGATGGCTCACATCACTGGGTTTCTGCCACTCACATGGGCGACTTGAATGAGTTCTGACTCCTGACTTCACCCCAGGTCCCATCCCTGGCTGCTGCAGACATTTGAGGAATGAATCATGGATAGATGCTCGCACGCTCTCTCTCTCTCTTTTTTTCTCTCTCTCTCCCCCATCCCTGTTTCTCTCTCTCTCTCTCTTCCTCCCTCTCTCCCTCCCAAATACATTAAATATTAAAATATTTTAAAACAAAATATTTTTAATGATCCAAGCAATATGTTTTTGGAAACAGAGGCCAACTTTGATGGAAAATTGGGTGAGCCTCCTTATCACATTATGATCTACACTGGGCAGGCCTAATTGGAGGCATAAGGAAGAGAGGAGAGGGAATTTTTGCAGAGTAGCTGCCGGCCCATGACTCAGCATTCTGTCCTTCACCCGTTGCTATTTCTGGCAGGGTGAGGAGACTGTCTGAATGGGAGACACTGGAAGGTCCAGCCTCAAAACAGAAGCTGCTCCCGCTTAATGAGGAGACAGTTGGAGGTCAGATAGACACAGGCTAACTCTATGAGAGAGCCAGAAATAACTCAGTGTGGGCTGCTTTGGAAGAAGCATCCAGCTAGCACCGGAAAGGAGTCTTTAATCCGTCAAAAATCTGCAGGCATTGATCTCCTCTCTTTGCCTTCCATCGTCTTTCTGGGGCACACTTGCTGTGAGTCACTGGCCAAAGACAAATCTTCTGACAGATATTGAAGCAGAGAGTGGTGTGGGGAGATCGGGCTACCTAAGGAAGAAAGCTTCATGGGAAATTATTGACTAGTGAAGTGCCCAGGTTGCAGCAGGGGAGAGGGGCGCTCAGCACAGAGGAGGCAGGTGTGCCAGAACACACGTGTTCAAGCAAGGCTGAGGCCTGACCAGGAGCCAGCGAGGGTGTGGAGATGTGCTGATGAGTCTCCTCTTCGGGAATATCCCTGCTGACTGCCCAGACAGGTAGAATGACCATTGTGCCCAACCTTGGGACAGCAGTTACAATCTAAGAAGTGTGTTTTAAAACACATGTGAGACGTGACACTGAGTGCCTAAGGCAAGGCATCAGCTGTGATGAGATGCAAGCCCCCTGGGGCCTACGTACTCACCAGATGCTCAGGGATTCTGTCCCTAGAGCCAATGCGTTGCCCTGATACCACACAGTCTCCGCTGTATAAAATCTGCATTTGGGGTAGCCTTTACTCCACAGCAGTTCAAAATCAAAGGAGAGGCATGGAGATGGTGGGTTCCCCGGGAGCCTCGTTACCTGCGTTGCAGGGAGTTCACACCCCCAGGGACTTCTTTCTCTATGGGGTGGTAGAAGGTAAAGCAGCACTCAATGCTGCTGACTGGCAGGGCCTTGCCGTCTTTCGTGGTCTCCCTGGAAGGCAGATGCTGAGGAAGGGAGAACAGCAGAGCTCTGGGGCTCTGTGGTCTCAGACAACTCACTGACCCTCCCTAAGCCTTGCCCTTAGATGTAATCCTTGCTGCACAGACTGGCGTGAGAATTGAATGAGATGGCTCACGCAGACCTCAGTGCAGAGAAGGGATGACGTTGTGAGCCTCGGAAGGCATGCTCCTGCTTCCCGTCAGCCTCCTCGCGCCCCCCCCACCCCGGTCTGTTTCACATCCAATCAGCAGCCATTGTAACTGCCGAAAGGATTGTGCCAGTTTTTCTTATCGTGATTTTTTTTTTTTCGAATCTCTCCTAGGAGGTGCTTGAACTTGCTTTCTCCATCTTGTATGACTCCAACTGCCAACTGAACTTCATTGCTCCTGACAAGCATGAGGTAAGGGTCTCTGCGGAGTTAATTTGGGAGAGAATGTTATGTCTTCTCCAGAAAAGGGAGAAGGAAGAATATTGGCAAGATGAAATTTCATTTGAAAAAAAGCCTGTCTGAGAAAATCATGAACAAAGAGCCATCTTGTTGATTTGTCACAGAATCAAAATCTCTTAGAAAAACTGTTACAACAGGTTCCGTTTCTTAATAGCTTAAAGATCATTTTCAAGAAAAAAAGCTGGCCGGCGCCGCGGCTCACTAGGCTAATCCTCTGCCTTGCGGCACCGGCACACCGTGTTCTAGTCCCGGTCCGGGCGCCGGATTCTGTCCCGGTTGCCCCTTTTCCAGGCCAGCTGTCTGCTGTGGCCCGGGAGTGCAGTGAAAGATGGCCCAAGTGCTTGGGCCCTGCACCCCATGGGAGACCAAGAGAAGCACCTGGCTCCTGCCTTCGGATCAGCGCAGTGCGCCAGCCGCGGCAGCCATTGGAGGTTGACCCAACGGCAAAGGAAGACCTTTCTCTCTGTCTCTCTCTCACTGTCCACTCTGCCTGTCAACAAAAAAAAAAAAAAAAAAGGAAAAGAAAAAAAGCTGTGTAAATGCCCCAGGCCCAGCAAAGGTGTCATCGCTATCCCAGCTGAAAAGATGGTCCTGGCTGGAGCTTTGGTTTGCATTGAATATTTAATTTCCAGATAAACTAGTTCTCTATATCTCAAAACATCTGATGAAGAGGTTTTCTACCAGATTCCTCAAAGCTATTTTATACAGTTTGGGGCTGTGTCTGCTGGTGGGATTCTATTTTCTTGATGCTTTCATTGCCTTTTGACATCTTGTGATAAGTGTAATTTGTTTCTCTTTCTGAAGCATGCAGTCAGCTGCATTTAAAATATTTAGCATACATCTAGGAAAATGAATTTGTAAGATCAAGTACCCGTTATGGTTGATTTAACTTTTTCTCTTGTAAACTAGAGCCCAGCATCGTGCTTGAGACTTTGTATTTTTAGATAATACCACTCGAATTTTTGTTTTGCATGCAGTTGCATAAACAGCTTTTAGAAAGAAAGGGAACATTTTAACAGAATCTGACTTTTGTTTCCAATTTCCCCTAGGAGATTTAGCTCATTTAGAAGTTATTCAGTACTATCTGGTTTTCACTGGTTTGAAGCTTTTGAATAAAATTGTACATCCCAAAGAAAGAGAAAAGATTAGATACAAATCCTGCATTTAGAATGGTCCTGAAGTATAATTCAGTGTCATTTGACATTTAATTTGCATAAGGGTAAGACTCTGTCTTCATCGTTCTCAAAATAGATGCCGATTCTACTGTTCTGTTTTTAAATGAAATTGCGGTTATGCACAGGCCACCAAGTTCAAGATGTATAGAGCTGTACAGAAAACTACATAAAACAGTGGAAACTTTAGTGTTACTTAAATCAATTCAAGGCTGTTTTTTCAGTGTGCACTAAGTCCAGATAGGAATGCATGCTGTGGGACTGCCACATTTGTACCACTTCTTGTTGATACAATATGGGGGAAAACACCAGACACTTGTGAATACATTTGACTTCTTCAGATCACTTTTGTATCTGTCACCTCATTCTATTTTCATCACTGTCCCCTAAAATAGAAAGTTAGTTTTATACTCTCCCATGAAGGGGAGAGAGACTTCCCAAAACTGTATGCGTCAGTGATATAAAGGATAACAGAAGTTGCAAGGAACCCAGCTTGCTCTCTGCTGAGCACCACTAAATGCTGTGTGTATTTCACCTTTCTTGGTTTTTACTTATCTCTAAAAGAAACAAAATAGTATTATCCCCATTTTATAAACAAGAGACCTGAGGCACCAGACCTGGCTGTTGCAGCCATTTGGGAAATAAACCATTGAAATGAAGAGCGCGCTCTCTCTTTCATTTCTGATGCTCCACCTTTCAAATAAATAATTCTTTTTAAAAAAAGAGTACCCAGTAATTTTGACCATCAGGAAGTAGGCAGCAGAGGGCTACTTCCTGACTCTGCTGAGAAGCTCCAAGGCACAGCTGGTTGCCTTTGGCTCCAGAGTGGGAAGTGGCTGTCATGGTGCAGACTTCCTAGATGCACGGGACAGGCAGAGACTAGCTCATTAGAACAGGGACCACCACTGGAGTCAGGAAAGAAGCAAGTGTGGCCTAACTTTGGGTCCAGAAGTGTTGGGACATATCCCATCATACCTTTAAGTCAGACTCCCTGGTGGGATGTTAGACAGATTGCTGGAGTGGTGCAGAATTCGAGTCTTCCATTCTTGCATGGAAGAGCATAGGCACTGGAGTCAGGTGGTCTAGGTGCAGATCCCACCCATTCCACCACCACTGAGTCACCAGTAAGTAACTTCTCTGTGCCTCCGTTCTCTCCTCTGTGAAACAGAGATGATGAGAGAAGTGCCAAGTGCACAGAAATGCTGTGAATATGCCAGAACATGGTAGGCAAAGCCCTTAGGCCACAGCCTTGCACATAGTAAGTATTCACTAAATGGTAGTTATTTTTACAGCTGCTGTCACTGCCATCAGTAATGATCCCTGTCGCCCCCTTCTCCTGCCAGTACTGTATCTGGACGGATGGGTTGAATGCACTGCTTGGGAAGGACATGATGAGCGACCTGACGCGGAATGACCTGGACACCCTGCTCAGCATGGAAATCAAGCTCCGCCTCCTGGACCTGGAAAACATTCAGATCCCCGACGCACCCCCGCCCATCCCCAAGGAGCCCAGCAACTACGACTTTGTCTATGACTGTAACTGAAGTGGTGGGGCCTGGCCACGCCCCCCTCCAAAACTGGAAAATCTAGCTAACAGGAGAGAGGAATGAAAACACGCCCACGCCTAGGAATCCTCTTTTGGAAAAGGGAAGCTCTAGGTCAACACTTCTCGCAGCCTCCTCTCTGGCCCCAGCATTTTGTGGCCCCTGCCTGGTGTCTTGCTCACCTCCCTGACTCTGTCTCTAGATTCCACTGCTTTAGATCACCTCCCGTTGCTGCAGTCCAGTGGTGGGACAAGAGCAAAAGTCACCACCAGTAAGAGAGCAAAAGGGCCCTTCTAGCCAAACCCCCTCTTCCTTCATGGAGTAGGAAAACCAGCAGCCCCAGACTGCCCCCAGACTTGTCCTGCACACCAAGGGCAGGTGCACAGGAGGCAGCCTAGCTGCTCGATGAGAAGACAAACCAAACACCACATCCTCCATCTCCTTCTCTCTAAGGTCAACTCACACTACCAGTTCCATTAGAATTGAGAACTGCTTTCAAAACTCTCTCCTCCATCCCGACTTTGACCTTGTCCTGGTCCTTTTGGCCCCAAGAGCAGCAGCAACAGCAGCAGCAGCAGCAGCAGCCTCATCATAGTCCTCGCCAGCACTGGCTCTCCCAGACAGCCCACAGGACAAGGGCCCACGCTAACCTCGCGTCTGCACTGTGACCGTGACCAACCTTCCCTCTGCACTAGCTAGTCTTGGGTTTCCTCTCCCTGCCCCAGCCCAGACCTGCCTTCTTCATTTCCACACACGCTCCTAGCCTCTTAGCTGAAAGCACAAATGGTGAAATCAGTAGTTATGCTCCATCTCTAATAGACTAAATCTAAAAGCCTCTCCGTCAGGCATTGCTCTCTGAGGGTTTGGTGTGACCTTCTCCTGAAGGGTCCTGGTGCAACACAGGTCCGCAGGATGGTCCAGACATCCAAGTTTACATCATTGTAATTATTACAGGTATTTACGTTCTGCAAGGGTTTGGGGTTCAGTTTGTTTTTTGTTTGTTGTTTTTCTTTTTCCTTTTGTTTTTGTACAAAAGAGTCTAACATTTTTTGCCAAACAGATATATATTTAATGAAAAGAAGAGATACATAAATGTGTGTACTTTTCAATTTTTTTTAATTATTTTAATCCCAAACATCTTCCTAAGAATAACATTCCCTTAAACATGCTGTGGAATAAACTTAATTGTGATGACTTGGGGTGCTGGTGCTTTGATTTGGTAACTTGAGTTCTTGCTAGCCAATCATCAGTATCACCCGGGAGCTTGTTAGAAATGCAAAATATGAGACCCCCGCCCTTTCAAACCTACTGCAAGTGGTTCAGTGCACATTAGTTTCAGAAACATTGGTCTAGGGGACTCTGAGCATCAGTCAAGAGCTTCGCTTCCTAGAAGACCATGTCTCATTGAGAAAAATGACCCCGCTATGTGGAAGTATGACCTGTTCATGGTGCATTGCTGCCTCTTGACTATGACTCTCTCTTTTTTTACATATTTATTTTTTTCTTTCTTGCCATTATATGCAGTCTTCAAAAAGTTCATGGAAAGTGTGTATTTTGGGAAAAAAAATGGATTTCACAATTTCTTTACACCAAAGTAAACTTATCTTTTTTTTTTTTTTTTTTTTTTTTTTTTTTTTTTTTTTTACAGGCAGAGTGGACAGTGAGAGAGACAGAGAGAAAGGCCTTCCTTTGCTGTTATTTCACCCTCCAATGGCCGCCACGGCCGGCGCACCGCGCTAATCCGAAGGCAGGAGCCAGGTGCTTCTCCTGGTCTCCCATGGGTTGCAGGGCCCAAGCACTTGGGCCATCCTCCACTGCACTCCCAGGCCTCAGCAGAGAGCTGGCCTGGAAGAGGGGTGACCGGGACAGAATCCGGCGCCCCGACCAGGATTAGAACCCGGTGTGCTGGCACCACTAGGCGGAGGATTAGCCTAGTGAGCCGCGGCGCCGGCCTTAAACTTATCTTTTACCTTCACTTTTCCCTGAGCTCTCTGAAGTACTCTCATATAATATACAAAACTGGAAAAGTTAAACCATGGCAGTTTTGAAGGAGCACATTTAGCCGTGAAAACAAATGCAAACCAACAGACCCGGAATAAATTAAGCCAGAGCTAAATAAATCTAACTGTAAATTAATACATTGGAGATCAGAGCTCCACAAAGGATTCTTCTTAGGTCAGTTCTACTGATAGCATCATGTGGATCATTAACTACGAGGGCGGGGCTGGACGTGAGGGCAGAAGAGCCCAAGTGTGCAGAACTGAGCATGGTGTGTCACAGGCGAGTCTGGACTCACAGTACATGCTGTACAGGCTGATGACTGCTCTGTATGGTCATCAAGATGTGCGGTTGTAGGCCGACCTGGTGTGAGATGACATGGTCCAGGGCACTCCATAAATGGCAGCAAAAGCTCCACCGTGCTGCATAGTAATCCACAGGGAGTCATTCTTGCCATTAGAGCTCCCACACCTGAGGGTCAGATTAGCAATTCCTTTAGCATTAAGCTTCGGTGTTATTAACATGTATGCCTTTCATGCCAGGTGCATGCATTGATCTACCCATCATCATGGTAAAATGATGAATGAGGTCAAAGAAAACAGAGTCACTATATTTTACTGAGGCATGATAAATTACAAGACCTTACCCATGAAGATGAAAATGGCCTGGACCAAGATATCTGTGGTCCCGGAACTCTGAGTTTAAGAGATTGATCGGTTGTGTGACACTGGGAAGAGCCATCCCCCGTCTCTGGCACTTCTGTTGATGCATTACGTAGAAACAGACCCTCTCAGGACTATTGAAAAGGGCATGCTCCTGTGTCACCCTAGACTCTCCTCCCCTGGCCTGTGAGCCCCTGAGGCTGCATCCGATTTATTCTCTAGTCTTCCCTTTTCTGGCAAGGTGGTCAAAGGTTACTGCCCATACACAGCTGCCTCATCTTCACTTTCCAGGTTGCCCAAGGCTTTTTGCCCATTTAGTGAGCCTAGCACCCCAAGCTCAGCTCCCGTTGCCCACGGTTTCCAGGTCTAGGCAGATAAGCCAAGTTCAAGGCAGATGTGAAGCAGGAAGGCTGATTTTGTCAAGCCACCCAAGTTGGCTTCTCTAAGTTTTGTACTTGAAATAAAATTGATCATTTATTCTTGTTCAAAGCCCACAGGAGGAAGGGTAATTTGCCCTCTCCAGCCACTATGACTACTTTTAAAGGTAGGAAAACCTAGTAGTTGTTGCAAAAGAGAAAGCACAGAGCTGAATGTTTCTTGAAGCTATTTGCAAGTCTATTCTAACTCCGATTACATGCTGAAGCATGCTCTACCTTCCTGCTTGGATAAAGAGTGAGGCAGCCCATTGTCCCTAGTGTCATACACACCTTTTATCCATTTTGTTTTAGTTTTGAAGATATCTAACAGGTAACATAAACTTTTGACTTTAAGGAGGAAATAAAAATATCCATTCAGTAATCAAAAGTGTTATTAGAACTAAACACTAGTACTGCAACAAGAACGAGCTTTGTAAATTTAGGAAAAACACAGCCCAGTCATTTTGTCAAATATAAAACCAAATAGCTGGGGGAGTGGTATAGTGGGTAAAGCCCACACCTGTATGGCTGACATCCCATGGGCACCAGTTCATGTCCAGGCTGCCCCACTTCCAATCTAGCTCCTACTAATACACCTGGGAAAGCAGCTGAAGATGGCCCAAGTATTTGGGCTCCTGCCACCCATGTGAGAAACCTAGATGAAGCTCCTGGTTCCTGACTTCAGCCCTGCCCAGCCCAGCCCTGGCCATTGCGGTCATCTGGGGAGTGAGCCAGCAGATGGAAGGTCTCTCTCTCCCTCTGTGTCTCTCCTTCTCTCTCTGTAACTTTGCTTTTCAAATAAATAAATCTTTAAAAAAAAAAAAAAGCCAAAAACTCCTGTCATAGTGTGGCAAAGGACATTGTATAAATTATCTACAAAGTAGATCAGTAAAACAAAGGGTGTAACCAATACTTTGAAGAAGAGAAGTAAAGGAAAACAAGAGGAGAAATTCAAGTTAGGTCTTGAAATAGAGATGGGCATGTGGTGCAGCAGTTAAGATACTACTTCTGATGCCCACATCCCATATCAGAGTTCCTGGGTTCAATTCCATTGCCAGTGAGCACCCTGGGAGGCAGCAGGTGATAGCTCAATCCTTAAGTCACCACTTCCCATGTGAGACACCCAGATTGAGTTCTGAGCTCCTGGCTTCAGCTATTGTGGACATTTGGGGAGTGAACCAGCAGATGAGAGATCTCCACCTTCTACTATGTCTCTCTCTAAATATCTCTCTCTCTGTCTCTGCTTTTCAAATAAAAACATAAAAGAAGAAGTTCACCATGGAAGAGATGAACTTTCTAGATAGAGCCAAAACAACAGATAGAGCTTAGAATCATAAAACTTGTGACTACTCAAGAATGTGGGAGTATTTGGTGTGGTTAGTACGTAGGATACATGGGGAGAGCAAAGAGAGATAATACTGTAGAGGAAGAAAGGCATAAAAATCTCTTGAGAGCAAAGGAGTGCATTAAGAGAAATGACATCAGATTTGCCATTTAGAGATATCACAAACACACTGGGGGAATGTTTGGAAGGGGAGAAAATTGGAATCAGAGATGTTGGCAAGGAGATTAGTGAAATTGTCCCAGGCAAGAACCATTTGAGCCCAGACTTTAGCATCAGCAATGGGAATAGAGAGGAAGGCACAAGTTATCACAAATGCAGAATGAGCTGGAAGCAAACCCGATTAAGCAGGGAGTAAGAGAGAAGAAAGCAGAAGATTCCTAAGCTTCTGCAGTGGGTGGATAAGCAGATACCCAGGCAGGTATCCATAACCAGGAGAAGAAAGACGAAGAGGAGATTTCAGGGAGTGATGACATGAACATCTCCAAACAGAAACATAAGACAGAGCAAGTCAGTTAGCCCCTGTGAGACTCTCCACTTATAAAACGTAAGCCTCATGACTTGAGAGCACTATAAACCAGGTGTCTGCAAACTGTCCGTCAAAAAGCAAATCCCTTGTCCTACACACTCTCGCTGTCTGGCCCTCCCCATGTCTTCCTGTCCTTTGTTACCTCTGGAGGTCTGAGAGTGGAGGGTTTTTAGTGCAGCTTAGCTGACCTGTCTCAGCCAACTCAGCCTGTTTTGTGGGAAAGAAAAATAAGCGAGGGAGGAGAAGAATGGAAAAACTAATAATTTTAACATTCCTTTTGAAGCATGGGCTTGAGAAAATATAATAAAATCACAAATTATGGTGTAATCCCATATGAAAATATGCCCTAAATCTTCTGTTTAATGTACTTAGATTTTTCATACTGACTACATATGTAAACAAAAACCACTTCAAGTTAAGTGCTTTTTGATTCAGAAAAATAATCAGAATATATTCAGATATGTAGGGAAATTATTCCACAAGAAACTTGGTATAAAGGTAGTTGTTCCACTTGAATGTTAAACCTAAATCTTGTCTTTGTGGAAGCCAGTGTAAATAAGGAAGCAAATTAGATATGTAGCTCTCATTTTCTTTATTTTTGTTTCTTCTTCTGTGAACGTTTTATTCTCTCATAGGAAAGCATCCTCTCCACAACCCAAAATTTTGGGGATGACATAATTTTAGAAGACACACCTCCTGCAATAGCTTCTCTTAGCAAGTAATGTTCTTCTGTTTTGCAGAATAAAAAATACTGCCTTTAGCCCCTCAAGGGATGAAAGTAAAAAGGCACCAAAGAAGGGACCATTTGAGCCCTGTAGTAAGTCTAAGGACAAAGTAACAGAAAAATCAGAAGAGGGTTTGGGAGCAGAGCAAGATAGACTTGGCCACAGAAAGGCTCAGAAACGCATGGGGTACATCCAGTACTGAAACCAAGCCCTATTCAGTGCCTTTGATGCGAACACTAGAAGCCATCAAGTTCTAGTCTCCCAGCCTCTGTCTCTTGGCTTAAAGTCTTCCTGCCCCACTTTTATGATTGCAAATAAACTTCTTAAAAAAATAGCTCACTGAATTGACGGGATGACTCTACACTGTTCCTGAACATAAGACTCATTAGATCATTTCTCTCCCCCATAGATAACATGTTGATGTTTGTTCTTGTCTTGAGGGGTTTCTTTTCCATGAACCTCAGGCTCCAAGCAAGAAGGAACACACACCTGTCTGACTGGAGCCCACCTTGCCCTCATCAAAGTTCCCAAAGGGGCACGCTACCATTCACCAATCAAAAGAAGGCCAATAGCACTGCAGACCAAACAGGGACTTGGACATGAACTGAACGTTCACCTCCCAACCCCACCTTCAATCTATAAGAAACTTTATCCCTAACCCCTCAAGGAGCCAGGAAATAGAGAGCAGCCTGACTCCTTGCTCTGTGCTTTGCAATTAACACCTACTTTCCTCTACCACCCTGTTGTCGCAAATTGGTTTGCCGCAAATGGATTGAGAAGACCTAGTTTGGGAGTGTTCTGTAACAGGACTAGAAAATAGGCCCTAGGCTAAGTGAGTGAATAGGGGCCACGAAACAGCACAGCAGAAATCAATGGGATTTTTATTAAACACCCACTATGCACCTCCCATAATGCCCAATCTACAAAAGTCAAATAAGAAATGGGCTCCGTCTTCAAGAAGCTCATAATCTAGGATACGAAATAGAGACAAATAAATGCAATACATGGCTAAGAGAAGCATAATGTACAAATTCTTAGGCAGCACACAGAGCAGTAGGTAACTGCGTTAGCCTGAAGGAAGTAAGGCCTGAGAGAGTTGGAAGGATGAGCAAAAATCCATCAAATGACAAGAGAAAGAATTGGCTCACTCCATGCTCATCCTGTGAGTCTCAATTTGACTCAGTTCCTGTACAAGATATTTCCTGGGCATCAAAGGGATTCTGGTGACTGGCGTTGTGGCATAGTGGGTAATGCCTCTGCCTGCCATGCGTACATCCTATGTAGGCATCAGTTCAAGTCTCAGCTGCTCCACTTCCAATCCAGCATCCCTGCTAATGGCCTGGGAAAACTAGCAAAGATGGCCCAAGTGCTTGGGCTCCTGCACCTACATAAGAGACCTGGAATAAGCTCCTGGTTTCTGGCTTCAGCTTAGCCCAGCCCTGGCCATTGCGACCATCTCGGGAGTGAACTAGAGGATGCAAGAAATCTCTTTCTCTGTCTCTCTTCCCCACCCCGTCTCTGTTCTTCCCCCTCTCTCTGTAACTCTGACTTTCAAACAAATAATCTTTAAAAACAAGTGTTCCCATAGGCACATAAGCTTACCCCATTCTGCAAATGACTGATTATTTCACCATCTTTCTCACTTAATCCTGAGGAGGAGGAACCAGGCTAATTGTGTTCACCACTCTTAGACTTTCCCTTTAGCACGGTATCAGCACAGAGCCATGTTCCATAAACACACTCATCCCATAATATTCATGGGGATTTGTTCCAGGACCCTATGAATACAAAAAATCAAGCATGTTCAAGTCCCTTCTAGAAAATGGCATAGTATTTACATGTTGCACACATCCTCTTGCATGTTTGCACACTCTAGGAGTGTGTGGTTAACCTACCAGTTAAGACACGTGCATCCCACCTTGGATTGCCTGGGTTAAATTTCCAGCTCCAGCTTCCAATTCCAGATCCCCACTAATGTGGACCTTGGAAGGCAGCACTGACGGCTCCAGTCATTGGGTTCCTGGCACCCATGTGGGAAACCTGGCTCCAGACCAGACCAGGTCATTATAGGCATTTGGGGAGTGAATGAGTGGATGAGGACTGGTTCTCTCTGTCTGCCTCTCAAATGAACAAATAAAAATTTTAAAATGTTCCAGGTTAATTGTAATACCTAATGCAATGTAAATGCTATGTAAATAGTTATTGTACTGCATTATTTAGAGAATGAGAAAAATCTATGCATATTTAAAACTGATGCTATTTTCCCCAAATGTTTTTGATCAATGGTTTGTTGGTTGAATCCTCCAATGCAGAACCCATGGGTGCGCAGAGCCAGTTATCCTCTCTAAAAAGAGCTGATGAAGGGCACTGCGGGAAGCACTAACAGCGTGAGGCATTAGAAAGAGGAAACTTGTTTTGGCTGGAACAGAGAGGGATGTGGGGAAGGGAATACCATATAAAATGAGCTGGGAGAAGATAAAGGACCCTGAATTGCACGCCAGGAAGCTGGAAACGTATCCTTCAGGTAACCAGGAGCCCCTGACATACGTCACTTTGGTGAGTGATGTGACCAGATTTGCACTTTAAGATCATTCCGTTGTCGCACCAGCAGTAGCACGAAGGATGAGTCAGGAGAGAGGGGGAGGAGAGACACAGCTAACCAGGGGTCAAAGTGCATCTCCTTTAAAGAAGGCTGGATGGATCAGTCACCTGGTCAAATGGCCAGGAGAAAGCTGAGTTTGACAGAGATTAGATATGAGGTGCTGTAAGAGATAAAATCTGATGATTTTTACAAAAGCCATAAAAATTAGACAAAACATACATTTTTTCAAGTCTAGCATTTAAATACAAAAGAAATAAAATATTTCTCAATTTGGCTGAAAAAGCAAAATACAGACACATGCAAGTTATTAAGATGTGAGCCTCAAACAAAAGGACATAGAATAATTGAAAATACAGAAATGAGCAAATATACAAGAGTAGTTCGAAACATTCATGGAAAACGCACATTATCTTTCAATTTCATTTTCCATGAGCGTTTTGAGGTGCCAGTGAATACCAAGTTCCTTTGGGGTTAGTGAGGACAGGAGATGGCATGGAAGGAGCAAATAAACATCAGGTAAAATAAAATTGAAGATAAAAATATATGAAAAGGGAAGTTATTTTATAATATTCTTTTATATTGATAAGATTTACCATGTTGATAAGAGTGACAAGAAAATCAACAAGCCAAATAAAATTGCCCTGGAATGTATAAACCAAAAAATATTGAAAATATTAGAACCAAAATGTGTGACTTTCCTACCTATCAATAAGAGGGAAAACATAATAAAGAAATTAATTCAATAATAAATAAAAAGCAGAAACAATGAATTACATATATGAGAGATTTAATGAGCATCATTTCCTAGATAACATATGTTTGATTAATATGATTAACCAGATCCAATAGATATTTCAATACATGTAATCTACAAAATTGTACATCCTTTACACTTTGCAATATGTTCAAAATTAATTGTGTAGTTGGCTACAAAGAAAATCTGTATGCCAGGGGAGAAAAAAATAAGATAAATGACTCCTGCTTCTACCAGGATATGCAAAACATCTTCTCCCCAAAATTATTTTAAATGCATCAAAAAAAACTTTAAATCAAAGATATGTATCTGAACTTCCAGTGACAAGGAGAAAACTTAAATCCAAAGCACTGAGTTTGTAGCTTAGATTGCTGCTTCCCAGAGGGCTGCTGGTCAGAGGTGTGGGCTCACAGGATATATATCAGGCCTCCTGTACATGCTAGATAAGTGGAAAGGATGTCTTCGTGTAAAAGCCAGGACCCCAAGAAGGCTACCCTTGGTTGAAGATGAGATGAGGAAAAAAATCTATCCTTGGGCTTAGGAAGACAACATGAGATCTTACCTGTCTGGATGGGCTCTGAGTGGGAAAAAAAAAAAAGAAACTTCCCTGATATTTTTAAAAGATAGGCCTATAACTCACATTGATTTCAGATTTAAATTAAAACCACACCTATAGTCTACTTGAGAGACTGACATAAAACATGGTCCTAAGCAGAGATGGGACGTATGGCAGAAGTAAAAGAAAATTTATCCTGGGCATCAGCCCCACAAACCAAACTAGGAATTTCCACAAAAAATTAAATGCAATTTAAAAGTTGTGCTTACAGTGAAAATAGCATAAAGTAAACCCAGCTGAAAAGGAATGGAGACTCCTAGAACAGAAAAGACATCAAAAGCAATAAACCATGAAGAGCATAAACATTCAGTGACATGATAAACAGGCTAGACACAACTGAAGAGAGGATCAATGACCTCAAAGATACATCTGAGTAAAATACCCCCATGGCAGTACAAAGAAATTAAAGGTGAAAGATGAAGTGAGTGGAGGAATTTTAATTGGAGCTCCAGGAGAGAACAGGGAAAGGTAAAAACGTAATCTTTTCAGCAATAATGGCTAAGGATGCACCACTAAAACATAAATCCTTAGATGAAGAAAACCAAAAATGCCATGCAGGATAAGTAAATCTACAGCAATAAAAATCATAGTGAACTGCAAAACACCAAAGACAAAATGTTAAATAGCTAAAGAGAACAGATGGATTACCTTCAAAGGAACAGTTAGACTAACAGCTGTTCTCTCAATAGCAACCACAGAGAAGTACTGCATTTTCACGTCACAGCATTCAATAAAAGTTATGGTTCCTGAACAACACACCAGGACACACAGCAGGGCAGCCTACCAGGAAGGGCCACAGCCCAGGCCCTTCCTGACAACTTGGGAACAAGGCATGGATGTTTCTACAGTCCAGCCACCGTCTCCAATGTGATGAGGAGGCCGGCACTACAGCACCAGTCCAGGGGCCCTGCCACGGGAATCTGAGTGTAACAGGATCGGGTCTTCAAAGCACTGAGGGAAAATGACTCCACACTGGAATTTTATTCCAGTTACACTGTCACTCAGGAAGGAAAAGAGGTGGGTTCTTGGCCTAGCAGTTAAGACATCTGCATCCTATATCAGACAGCTTATATTCAAGTCCCAACCCTGCTGCCGATTCCAGCTTCCTGCTTATGCACGCACCCTGGGAGGCAGCAGGTGATGGCTCAAGTGGCTGGGTCCCTGGCACCCACAGATTGAGTTGCTGGCTCCTGGGTTTGGGCTGTCTCAGGGCATTTGGAGAATGGCCCAGCAGATGAGAAATCACACGCTTTTCTCTCTCCGCTTCTCAAATAAACTTTAGAAAATGGAAAAGAGTGTGAAAATAAAATGAATACCTTTTCTAACAAAATTCAAAGAGATCTGCTACTCAAAGATGATCTATAAAAGAGGAAAAATGGATCATTTGAGGCAATAATCTAAACTAGATTTGGCTGTAACAAACACCAGAAAACAACTAAAACTGCATCAAACAATAGGGAATTAAAACAGAACCAAGGTATTATGCAAATGAGAGGGTGGAATATCACCTAAGGAGCTAAACCGTCTTTTCCCCTCCAAAAAGTTAAAGCTACTGATATAATCTTTTTAAATTTATTTTTATTTTTTAAATTTTATTTAAGTTATATAATTGTCATGTATTTCATATATACAAATTCAGGAACAAAGTGATACTTCCTACCCTACCCTCCCTGGATATAATCTTAAGAAACAAAATGTGTGACTTCTCTCTCAATTGGAGGGAAAATGCAACAAAGAAAATTAATCAATAATTAATCAATAATAAATAAAAAGAGAAAAATGAATTCTCCAGTAAAGGAAAATGTGAGAAGGAAATCAATAGTCAGTGAACAAATATAAGTGTAAAAGACCAATAGAGTAATGGAAAAAATAGCCACTATTACAGAAACCTGAAGAAATGCCCATTAAAACCCTCTTGGCCAATCAGATTGACAAATAGTTATATGATTAAAGATAATTTCTATTAATGTATAAGTAGTCTTGCAAATCAATATAATATGCAGAATAATCCAGCACTGAATAATCAAAAAGAAATGTGGATTTAAGATAGTAAGTAAATCCTCAGTCATTAATAACCAAAAGGCAAAGAAAATGTTCAAGGTCACAAACTGTATTAAAAGGCACATTAATATCTCAAGACAAAATTTGGTCCAAGAAATTTTTTAAACATTCATGGATGATCAAAGGATAATGAAACAGGCTCTCACGATCTCTCTGGAGGAAAAGGTTGTAATCCGTATCCAAAGTTTTCAAGCTATGACTGATTTTGCAATTCTGTTTGTCAAACAGAACTGCTCTGTCTTTGTTTATCTGTTTACATGCTAAATGCTGTGCATGTAATTTTACTTTACAAAAGGATTTTTTTTTTTTTTTTTTTGACAGGCAGAGTGGACAGTGAGAAAGAGAGACAGAGAGAAAGGTCTTCCTTTGCCGTTGGTTCACCCGCCAATGGCTGCCGCGGCCAGCGCGCCACGGCCAGCACGCTGCGGCTGGCGCACCGTGCTGATCTGACGGCAGGAGCCAGGTACTTATCCTGGTCTCCCATGGGATGCAGGGCCCAAGTACTTGGGCCATCCTCCATTGGCCACAGCAGAGAGCTGGCCTGGAAGAGGGGCATCCGGGACAGAATCCGGCGCCCCGACTGGGACTAGAATCTGGTGTGCTGGTGCCACAAGGCGGAGGATTAGCCTATTGAGCCGCAGCGCCGGCTACAAAAGGATTCTATATTCAAAATAAAATTATAGGCTAAAATAAACTATGGGATGTTCGTTGATACCACTGCACACATGGCTCACACTCAAAAGCATATGAAGTCTTTCATTAAAAGGAAAGATGTTACTAAGACATTAGCTACATAGATATAAAACAGAATGATAATATCTATGTATTTCATGTTTAAATGTGTGCATTATATATGCTAAAAAAAAAAGACTTAGAAGCCTATACATTGAAGTGTTTTAATGGTGTTCTATGATTGGGTGGGATTCTGGCATTTGAGTTTTTTGCCTGTTTACTGAAAGTCCATATTTCAGGGTTCATAATAAGCATGCCTTAGGTTCATTATCAGAAGGCTGCTGACCTGAACTTAGCTTACTCTGTTCATTGCCAACATTGCCCTTTTTCCTCACTGTATTTGCACGCCTTGCTCTATTCCTACCTCCACCAATCCGCTGTGCTCCTATATATACCACCCGCAGTTGGCATACAGTTAGATTGCCTCCACCTCTGACCTCAGCTCTGTGTCTCTTCTCTCATCTCGCCTCTTCTTTGACCAGCCTCCCTGTAGCTACTCAGGCAGTGCCACCCTGTTCCCACCTCTAGTCTTCTGTCCCAGATTCTTGCAAGTCTTCCTACAGCAATGACAACGCCTGCCTGTTTGGGTAACAGCATTTAATAACCTCTGAGGAGCATGAACCTGACATCTTTCTCAAACACAGGATACCAAAATCCCAAAATCAAACCCATGTCCATTTTGGGGTCCCTTTGAGTTTGAGAAAGAGGTCACAGTCCATCCTCCTCCCATGCTGGCTGATGTCCAGTTAACTACAGCCCCCATACAATCCCATAGACACCCCTTACGGACACATGGCTAAGTTCAATCCATCTTCACAATAACCTTTAAATACTTGGTTTGTGAGTTCTTTTCAATAGATTAACCCCAGCTTGATGGAGCTCCACTTAAAATAGGCCACTTGAAATGCATCACAGTGTTCTAAGTGCATTTTGACAGCCCAGCAAACAAAAGACCAAACTAACTTGCAGAGTATTTTTACAGGATGAGAGCATAAGAACATGCACACTACTTGTCTCATTTCACTTTGTGAGTCAGATAACAATATTGACCAAAAATAAGGAGGTTTAGGAAGATCTGATGGTATCAAACACTATTTTTAAGAAAAAAGGCACAAAATAGGATGCTAAAAAACTAGAACTGTCACCAGAGTGAAGGCCATGGAAGCTGTGAGGCAGAGTGAAGTGATAAGGCTTTACTGGGGATAAGACATCCGTCAGAATAGAAGGGACAGAGAGAGCCTCTTCACTTTCCTGACTGTTTCTTTTGCAGTACAGAAACTTCTCAATTTGATGTAATCCCAATTGTTAATTTTGGCTTTGACTGCCTGTGCTTCCAGGGTTTTTTCCAAGAGGTCTTTGCCTGTGCCTGTATCTTGCAGGCACAATGATCTCTAATAATTTGATGGTCTCAGTCATAGATTTAGATCTTTAATCCATGTTGAGTGGATTTCTGTGTAAGGTGTAAGGTAGGGGTCTTGCTTCATGCTTCTACACGTGGAAGTCCAGTTTTCCCAGCACCATTTATTGAATAGACTGTCCTTGCTCCAGGAATTGGTTTTAGATCCTTGATCAAATATAAGTTGGCTGTAGATGTTTGAACGGATTTCTGGTGTTTCTATTCTGTTCTATTGGTCTATCCATCTGTTTCGGTACCAGTACCATGCTGTTTTGATTATAACTGCCACCCAAAAAGGATTAAAGATAATTGAAAGTGAATCTTGATGAAGAATGGGATGGAAGAGGGAGTGGGAGATGGGATGGTTGTGGGTGGGAGGGTGGTTATGGGGGGAAAAAGCCGCTATAATCCAAAAGTTGTATCTTGAAAATTTATATTTATTAAGTAAAAGTTTAAAAAAATAAATAAACTGTGGAAACTCAACCATTCATAAAAAAGATTATTTTAGTGCAAACATTTTGAAATTGACAGTTTTTTTCATATGCATTTTCCATGAACGCTTTGAAAACCCCTCTATGACTAGGTCTCAAAATGTTTTGCAGCAAAATAAACACTTTTTTTGTTTTCATTTTCCATTACCTTTTTGAAATGCCCTTGTGTATGCCTTTCAGATGCCCTTGGGTCACTCCCTGTGGCAAGGAGCATCCACAGTTCTTCCTATAAATAGCTTCCAGCATTCCCCCCATTACAAACTAGTGGCCCTTTGAGAAATGAGAACATTCTTTCCCAAGATTGGATTTTGCATTTTCCTGTTTACATTTGGACAAGAGTGATATGCTATCACCATAAAAATGCAGAGCAGAAGAGATAGGAAGAGCCTGGGGCGGGAGAGGCTTCCAGCTCCATGAGGCTCGGTGGAGCATGCTGTGGGGCAGGACTGCTGAGCAGGTGCACCTGCCAACTACATACACGCAGCTCTCCAGGGGCAAGCACCCAAGACTACCCTGCCTCTACCAGAGGAAGGCAATGTCAGATTGTTCCTCCTTCCCTCTCCTGGGGCCATCTATTTCTGGCACCTACTGTGAGTGGAGTGAGGAGAAATGAACAGGCACACCCGCGATTTCATTTGGCCCAAGTCATTTAAGCATCTGTAAAGCAAGAATTCATCCATCACCAAATAAAGTCGTTATCGAAGCAGCTGCTACCCAGACATGACGCTCAGATGGGGAGGTGGGAGAGCAATTTATCTCTTAGTAGCAGCTTGCAACATCTAACCTGTGATTTACACAGGAGGAGAAACTCTGATGCAAGGTGCAAGTAGACATACTGAAAATGGCTCTTTAACTCTTTTTGAAATAATGTCTAGCGTTTTATTCATATATAAAAGCCATAGAAAATTTGGAGAATTCAAAAGCATGTGCAAAGAGAAAAGAACTTCTAATCAAGGAAACAACCATCATTAATATTTTAATAATCAAGTATTCCCCTTCCAAGCATATAAAATCAATAATATATTGTACATTTATATGTGTTTGTTATTAGCAACTAATTGGAATCAATTGGGGAGAAAGGGTCTATCCATGTAACTGCCCTCTCAGGTTAGCCAAATTTCCTAAGGGTCTCACTGAAGGATTTGATTTGTCTTCTAGTGCAAGGCATCTTATTTCATGCAGCCACTCACTGACTCACCATGACTGCTGGAAAAACCTCTTGACAGGCCTGGGGACTCTTGACTTCATACACTAGACATCTCTCTAAGTATGTTCCTCAGTGCTTAATGTTAGATGAAAAGGAGAGCAAAATTAAGTAAATCATACGTATCATATAGGCAAAGGTAAAGGGAATATTTCAGGTCAAAAAGAAATGAGACGGCAAGGAAATGTTAACAGACCTCAGCTTAAACAAAGAGGAAAGAAATACTAGCCAAGTCGGGCTGAATTTAGATCTATTCCCCTGACAGTCAGTAATTGGAGCTCACTGCAATCCCAGTTGAGTATTTCCCCCTAATCCTCTTTAAAATCTCATTAGAAGAAAAAAAGATCTATCAGACATACTCATTACCTTCGAGGAACTCATAGATAATACAAGGGCATTTCAAAAGTTCACAAAAAGTGAAATTAAAAGTTTACTTTGGTGCAAAAATAATTTGAAATCTATGCATAGTTTTTTACATAGTATTTTCCAGGAACTTTTTAAAGTTCCTTCATATACATAGATTTTAAAAATCTTTGTTCCAAAGTGGACTTAATTTTAATTCCATTTTCCATAAGTCTTTTGAAGTGTCTTCATATATATCATATTTAGGGCGAGGTTTTTCATTTGTAGCACTGTTGGAATTTAAGGCCAGCTCATTTCTTGTGGGAGTGTCCTGTGTATTGTAGAATGCTGAACATCATTCCTGGCCTCTAGCCACTAGCCTCTCTCACCCTACTCTTTGTGAGGACAAAAATGTCTCCGGACATTGTCAGATGTTCCACAGGGGTGAAATCACCCAAGCTGAGAACCATTGAAGTAAATATGCAAAATGAGCCTACTTTACAAATCACAACAACTTTCAGTAACAATACCCCTACGGGCCAGCGCTGCGGCTCAATAGGCTAATCTTCTGCCTGCGGCGCCGGCACACAGGGTTCTAGTCCCGGTTGGGGTGCCGGATTCTGTCCCGGTTGCTCCTCTTCCAGTCCAGCTCTCTGCTGTGGCCCGGGAAGGCAGTGGAGGATGACCCAAGTGCTTGGGCCCTGCACCCACATGGGAGACCAGGAGGAAGCGCCTGGCTCCTGGTTTTGGATCAGCGGGGTGCGGCTGCAGCGGCCATTGGGGGGTGAACCAACGGAAAAGGAAGACCTTTCTCTCTGTCTCTCTCTCTCACTGTCCACTCTGCCTGTAAAAAAATAATAATAAAAATTTTAAAATATATCCCTAGGGACTTTACTGCAGAGGGAACCATCATGTCTGGGTTTGGCAGGAGAAGGGAAATAAAATTGCACTCACATAGCTCACTTATTTTTATCCTCCTGACAGCTTTTAAAGGTAGGCCTTATTTACCTCATTTCACAGGTAAGAAAACTGCAGTTCAGAGAGGGTAAGGAACTTGCCAGGGTCACAGAGCAAACAAAACAGCAGAGTTGTACCCTTGCAATGACATATCTAGCAAGAAAGACAGCAGTTCCTAGAGTTGGGAGCAAGGACCCACATTCTAAATGTATACATTCCAGCTCAGAAAGCCTGGAGCGTGAGAAGATGGACTTGGCTGGAGGCAGGCTTTAGTAACACTGGAAACGGAATGATTCCACAAAAATGGTTTTCCCCACTTTGAAATCCTCTGGTTTACTGAGAATTCCTTTGTCAGCAAAATTGTTGTTGGAATATTTTGCGTCCTGATTGGACCCCGCAATTAAGCCTCCTTGATGCAGGCACGTTAAGGCTAATTTTAAATCTGATTGCCGTCAGCCCGGCGTGCACTGGAAGCTGCTTCTCACACAAGCAGCCGTGATTTTCCCGGGGAAGTTAAGAGTTTGTTGCCAGAAGGCTCAGCAGCCAGGTCTTCCTCTCCCACCCGCGCAGCCCCTCCAAATACTGTCAGTTCACAGTGTGTTAAGCTCAAAGTGCCTTCATGCAAAGTCCCAGCGCATCTCTCCAGAGTCCAGAAACGCTGTGATGTCCAAGTGTTGGCCTGAATCAGATAGCAACAGAAGATTAAGCGTCTAATCAGATTAGTGACAGAAAAAGCTCCTGGGCCATGGCCCCGCAGTCTCCTGACTTCAGTCCTCCCATATTAATAGCAGTAATCCTATGTGCAGCCTCTGCTCCATTGTGAATAAAGGCAGAGAGGGATTGACACGATTGTTAAAAAGCTTCTTGGCACCAAAGCCTTCCTCTGTCTCTCAGATAATCTCAGATCTTCCTTTGACTAAGACATATGTAAAGCAAGATGGGCACGGCCAAAGCAGATCTCACCAGACTGACTTCAACCCATAGAGGAGCTGGCCAGCTCACCTTCACTGCTTAAGATGAGGCCACACCCAGAAAACTGGGCCACGTCATGCTCAGTAGGGCAGGTCCAGCGCTCATCACTGTTTCCCCAGATCCTCTGCCCCTGTGATATTATATCTCACTGTAAACAAGTGTCTTTTACACAAATCCCTAGTGTCATTACAAGGAAGCTAACACTCCTTATGTTTGGGCTCCTGTTTCTCTCTCCAAACTCATCTCATTTACAGTGAGAGCTTGCAAAGTGATGTGGTGACAAAGAACTTGGGAAGTAGAAGAGGTGGCCTATCACATGCAGGAGGGAAAGTGACAGGACTGTGCCCAGGGGCTCTTATGTTGTTTGCTTGACTGATCACATCAAATTTGCAGCTGCTGACAGCGGAATGAAAGTGGTGTGGTTGGGATGGAGTATCTGGGAGAAGATGGCTGCCTCAATTTAGGTCATAGGGGGTTGAGCACCTGTAGGACATTCCAGAAAATACCCAACAAGAGGAAGCAAGCATCCCCACCCTGACCCTCACTGGCTTCTCACCCCTCCCCCATTAGCTTTAACCTCTCTGCCCCATCCCTGCCCCAGTGTCCACTGTTTCTTCTTGTCTAAAGGAAAATGACAAGCCAAGGTTTTACAGTAAAGTTTTGGTTTATGGGGAAAATAGACGGAGGGAGAGGAAACAAGTTACTGGTTGCTTCTTTGCATTTTTCAGACCAGCCCTTGAAGTTCAGGAAGAGAGGCTGGGGGATAGCTTTGACCTCCAAGATCAGTTCAATTCTCGCCCTGAAGGACCCCTGGGCCCTGGAAGATTCCACAGCCTCAGCAAGCACCACTCACTTCTTTCCTTGTTCTTGTCATTATTAATTCTATTTTTAATGTCACAACTCCAGAATGCATTTTTGTTGTGTCATTTTAGTGTGCTTGGTTCTTTCAGTTTTCATTTCTTGTGAAATTTCTTTCCTTGTCTAAGTGCCCAGTCTTAATTACTGTTTTCCCATTCAGTCTTCAGTCATCTAGGTTTTAGAGCTAGGGCTTATTTATTTTTTCATTTTTATTTTTATTTATTTTTTATTTTTAACGGTATACATCATATTATCTTACATAAATTTGGATTTGTCTTGAGTTTCAGTTTGACTTTTGAGCTTCAGGCTTTGTTTTTAAGTGTCTTCAGTTTTAATCCATTCAGATTTTTGCTTTAACCCTTTTGCTGATTCATTTAAAAGACTTTTTCTTTATTCTTTTTTTTCTTGTATTTATTTATTTATTTGTTTGAGAGGTAGAGTTACAGACAGTGAGAGGGAGAGACAGAAAGAAAGGTCTTCCTTTCGTTGGTTCACACCTCTATATGGCTGCAATGGCTGGAGCTGTGCCAATCCAAAGCCAGGAGCCAGGTGCTTCTTCCTGGTCTTCCACATGGGTGCAGGGACCCAAGGACTTGGGCCATCTTCTACTGCTTTTCCAGGCTACAGCAGAGAGCTGGACTGGAAGTGTAGCAGCCCGGATTAGAACTGGCAGAGGATTAGCCTGCTGTGCCACAGCGCCAGCCCCTAAAAGACTTTCTATCCTTTTAAGTTTTTCCAAATGTCTTCCCAATAATACCTTACTAGTATTTTTAATTTAAATTATTTTGTTGATTTGAGAGAGGAAGAGAGAAAGAGAGAGAGAGAGAGAGAGAGAGAGAGAGAGAGAGAGAGACCATCTGCTAGGTCACTCTCCAAATGACAACAAGGATCAGGGTTGGGTCAAGATCAGAATCTAGAGCAGGGAAACTCAATCCAGACTTCCCATATGAGTACCCAACGACTTAGGCCATCACCACTGCCTAACAGGATCTACACTGGCAGAAAGCTAGACTCAGAAGCTGGAGTAGAGCTTCGAACTCAGGCATTCCAGTGTGGGATGTGGTCACCCTGACCAGCATTCTTATTTCTAGGTCAAAAGCCTGTCATTATTTTCTTTTTCTAACTTATTTTTTAAGCCTGTTATTCCTCCCAATCATTTGATATTGTTATTGTTGTTCATGTTATGTAATAAGCTAGGCTTTTGCATACAGGTTTTGGGTTTACTTTCATTTCCCAAACTAGAGGTTAGATGCCGTTTCCCTTCTAGCTGTACACCTTCTCCTTTTCTAGATGGCCCCAGCATATATTTCTATATAGTGTTTTTAGAAGTGAATTCCAAAACAAAATATACACACACACACACTTCACTCCTCTTTATAAATTCCAAGGATTCTGTCTGTGCAGGTGACACATTGGAAAGACTGGGCTAACTTTGGGTCAATATCATACAGAAGTGAGGGCTTATCTCTGACTACAAAGGATTCAAAGAATGAAAAAATGGAGAGGGATTTCCATGGGCTGCAATCTTGTCCAGGGAGAATGGGTCTCAGGCAACAGTGGGAAAGGAAATTGGGCCAATGAATTGAAGTAATCTGAATGTGAAGTTAGGGTGAGTGGGGAAAACAGGCTGAGAACTAGAGGAGCTCTCACTACAAACTGAAGATGTCATCTAACTTCTCTACAGACATTGAATGCCTCCTTTCCTCTTTATAATACCAAACCTTCACGGAAGTTATTATCCTCATTTTACACATCAGAAAATGAGGTTCCCAGCAGTGAAAAAGTTTGGCCGTGACCACATCATTACTAAACGAATAGAGTCAGGAAATGAAATAGTTCTCTCTGGTTCTAACACCTATGCTCCAAATACTGACTTCCCAAGGGAGGATGAAAGAACAAACAACTGAAGAGCAAAAAGTAAAATGTGGAAAATGTTCTCCAGACACGTTAGAACTCTGAAGTCAAGAGGAGCTCTATTACATACACCTGCTGCCCAGGTAACCTGGTGACGCATGGAAGGAAGACCAAGGCATTCATAGTTGACCAAGAAGAAACTTCATGAGTGAGGGCAGCGGGGTCTCAGTGGGACTGGGAGGTGAGGCCAGCACAGTCTGCTGTGACTGCTTCATGTGAGTGGGAGCGGGTGTGCAGAGAAGCCCCAGGTTGGGTGTGTGTTAGTTCCCAGGTCTGTTGTGACAAACTACCGCAAACTGGGCAGCTTAACTCAAAAGAAACTCATTCTCTCACCGTTGTGGAGGCTGGAAGTCTGAAAAGAAGGTGTCAAGAAGACCATGGTCTCCCTCCCCACTTCTGGTGGCTACTGGCAATCCTTGGTGTTCCTCGGATTTCAGATGCATCCCTCCAACCTCTGTCCCCATCTCCACATGGCAGCCTTCTCCCTGGTGTCTGAAACTTTGCATGGTTTTAGTTTTCTCTGTCTTTTTATGAGGACACTATCATGTTAGACTAAGGGCAAGTTTACTCCAGTGTGACTTCCTCTCAGATTAACTACTTACATTGGCAACAATCCTATTTCCAAATAATGTCTTGTCCTGAGATTCTGGGAAGAACATGAATTTTGGGCAACTCTAACCAACCCAGTGTATGATGAAAAACAAAGTCCAGCAACCTCTAGGAGCTACAAGGCTGTCCCAAGAACCAAAGCATGGGATTCTCAAACCTGCCTGCATAGTGGAATCACCTGGACTTCTTTATCCAGCCCTGCTGTGGGTCCACCTCTAGAGATTTTAATGTAATTCCTTTTCCAACCAGGTCTTTGGGCTTTTAAATGCCAGTACTGAGAAGCACTGTAAGGAAGCAGTTGGGGGTGAGAAATCAGCAAGGCCTAATGTCATAACAAGTTAGATAATTGGGACAATTTTATTTCACAGCCTCTGGGATTTGGAAAGCTATTGGATTGCAGTGGAGTGAGCTCTGGACATGGTCTTAAACACGGGTTTACACTCAACTTCCTTCTTGTTAGTCACTGGCCCTCCCTGAACTCCAGATTAATCTATAAAACAAGATTGTTGGACTAGATATGTTTTGAGTATCATCATTTATGCTATTAAGAAACGTTTTATGTCCCTTTATTGCATTTGTGCAGGTATTGGACATCTATTACTGAATAGATGTAACTTTGTAACTTTGACAGAAAAGCAAGGATAAAGTCTAGTTAAGCATCCCATAAATTTATTCACTGTGTAGAAGTTGGTAGACCCATGTTTCTTTTTTCACCAATACATTCTTGACACTCAAAAATAGTTGCTGACTATCTGTTGATGCTATATGTTTAAGGACAATTCCAGTGCATATGAACAAACCTTACCTCCCACCCAGGCTTGAAGCCAAAATGATAAATCAAATGCCAATAACAGAAACTCATTCTTTGGGCTGGCGCTGTGGCGCAGCGGGTTAAAGCCCTGGCCTGAAGCTCCAGTATCCCATCTGAGCACCAGTTCTAGTCCAGGCTGCTCCACTTCCAATCCAGCTCTCTGCTATGGCCTGGGAAAGCAGTAGAAGATGGCCCAAGTCCTTGGGCCCCTGCACCCGAATGGGAGACGCGGAAGAGCTCCTGGCTCCTGGCTTTGGATCGGCGCAGCTCAGATCCTTGCAGCCATCTGGGGAGTGAACCAGCAGATGGAAGACCTCTTTCTCTGTCTCTACCTCTCTCTGTAACTGTCTTTCAAATAAATAAAATAAATAAATCTTTAAAAAAAACCTCATTCTGATATTTTGAAAATAGCTGATTTCTGACTCCTCTTACTAGCTGAAAGGTAGGTAGGTATTTAATCTGTATCTCTGAACCTTAGTCCTCTCACCTGTAAAATCAATGTGTTAATGCTTACCTGGCAAAGGAGCAATAAGGACTAGAGATAATATAGGAAAATTTCACAGTATCGTAGTTGGCAGTAAACACTGGAATATTTATGTAGACATTCTTTACTGTATTATTGTCACTAAAAAATCTTCTACCCAAATCTTCTGAGGAGTTATGAGAGCTAGGTCTGACATTGGCTAAAGGAAATTGGTATTGTCAACTAAAAACAAAAACTATTCCCTTCTTAAGGTGTTCATATTTAGTATTGCTAATATTTGAAACTGCAATGTTATACCTCTAGAAACTTTAGCCTTTGATAATGCTGGACATTAACTTGTTAGCAAACATCATCTGTGGCATAAAATATATGACAAATGATGAGACTGTTTTTAAAGGATGGCTGATGGCATAACCAAGCCAAATTCACTTTTCTTTTTCTTTTCATATTCTGATGACTACTGAGTCTGTGAGTAACTGGAGCGTCTGTTCAAACAGATGAATAATGCTTGCTTGGGAATTCCAGAAACTGGCCGTAAGAATTCCAGCTGAAGTTGCAAAGTAACCTGGCTCTTTCTGGCCACCATGATGGAAGATTTAAATTTATTGTGACTGACCATAGAGGAGAACAAATAACTAAGTGCGTAGTAAGCATGGGCTGTAGGCTAAACAGACTTCATCCTGATTAATGAAACGTTGGAATCTCTTAACACCATATATTGCCGCTATCACATCGCAGTCAAATAACATTTTGTAGCTGCTTGGTTTTGCAGAACATCCTGCTATTTCTTCCTCATGATAACGTCAAGCTATCGAGCAAGTTTCCCAAGAAACAGATACCCTGTTCTCAGACCACGAGTGGCTTCACACATGGCCAAGCAGCCTCCTTGAAAACCCCAGACCATCCTCCCTGAGCAGGGCTGTAGTCCTCGAGCTTGCTAATCTCCCACTCCCTCATTTATGGATAGATTTAACCATCTCTTTCCTTTACTCTCAAACCTTATTCTCCTTATTTTTATTTAGCACCAAGGACAGGGACCAAGCTTTCAGTAATAATGAGATCAATAACATACTTTAAAGCAATGTTCTTCATTAGTTTCTCTATCACCACTCACCGCAAAACGTAATAGCTTAAAATAAGACACATTTATCACTTTTTACAGTTCTGGAGATCAGAAATTCAAGGCAGGGGGAAGGGTGTTGAGCTAAATGGTTGTGACTGAGGTTCTTTTATGAGATCTCATTCAAGATTTCAGCGGGGGTTACTGTTCCCTGAAGGCTCCTATGTGGCTCACACATGACTGGCAAGCTGTGGGCAGGGGCAACTGAGTGCCTTCAGGACACAACACCTACTTGCCTCCAGAGAGGGTGACCCAAAAACATGCAAGATGGAATCTTCAGCAACCTTTATGATCTAGCCATGGAAGTCATTCTTCATAGCATCTGCAAAACTCTCCTGATTACAAAAGTCCTGTTCAGTGTGGGAGGAGAAACGCAAAGCATGCCTCCTAGGAGACAGGGTTATTAGAATTATGTTGAAGACTGGTCCACAGACCACCTGCAGAACTATATTTGTCAAAACCATAAATTCTCAGATCCCATCTGCATTTTTAGCAAGCTTCCTAGGTGACTGCATGATCTACCCTAAAGTTTGCGAACAACTGCTTTTACTCAAACTTGTCTACATATATAGTTTTTACATATACAACAACATTGAAGCTACTGCAAATAATTGCTCTGAGGAGTAATAAACGGTGTTAGTGACAAATATTACCTTCAGGGGCAGGTGTTGTGAACATCAGGTTAAGCTCCTGCTTGGGATGCCCACATTCCATATTGGAGTGCCAGTTCAGCTCTCAGCTACTCCAGCTCCACTGTTAATGTACCGGGGAAGTAGCAGATGATGACTCCAGTGTTTGAGGTTCTGCCACTCATGTGGGAGACCCCAGAGAGTTCCTGGGTGCTGGATTAAGCCTGCATCATCCCCAGCTGTGTGTCCATTTGGGGAGTGAACCAATGTATGGAAGTGTTCTCTCTCTGCCTTTCAAATAACTAAACCATTTGAAAAATGCTTTCTGAATAATAATCTTGCGCTACTTTTATAACAAGGATTTTAATTAAATGACTTTTGAAATGCTATTATGCAATCCTGTTGGGTATTTTCCTCTAATGTATGAGTCTCTTTTGACTTTAAGGTAGAAAGTAGAACAAGCTATAAGAACACAGCCTCTAAATACTGATGCTGTCTTCTGCTACATTAAGACAAAAGTTAGAATTCCATGAAGTACCACTGTGGGAGATTCACCTGTTCTGGCCCTGCCATGTTCCTCTTCAAAGGGCTGGAAGTCAATCAAAGAGAGGCAAAGTGGCCTGGTTTTTCTTCCCTTCCCCTCCTCACACTTAGCTTACACAGGAGACCACAGGTTAGAGATCAAGCATTTTGGCACAGAATTCATTGGTGCAAGTGGTTGAGGATGCCCTTGTTTTAACACCTCAACTACTTTCATTGTCCTACTTTTAACATTTATTTACACAGCCCAATGGACTTGTAGAGATGTTTCCAGATCAAAGCTCTCCAGCTATTTCAATTGGTCAAGAACAAAACCTGAACATTGTTCTCCCCAAAGATTGTAGCCAGTGTCAGGATTGGAGTGATTGGGTGAAGTACAGAAAACTGTGATAGCAGAGTAGAAAAGGAAAGAGACAGAGGAGATTTTCAATCACATATCCAGTGGATTAGTGTTTGGGCATCTCTGAGATGGTATCATATTTATAAAATCCCATTACCAGCTCTTCTCTGTTCTCCAAGGAAGTGTGTAAATTCGGAGGAGGGGATGGGATGGGCAAGTTGACTTCCTCAGACTCTGTGCCCAGAATCACTCTAGTTTGGAAGGAGCCCCTGTCTCTATCTCAATTCTTGTCTCATTACTTGCGCAGTGTGTTTCACGAGGACAACCTTGTGGCAAAAACCCTTTTATTTTTTATTTATTTTTAGAAAGTGAAAATTTTTTTATTTTTTTTTTTAGTTTTTCTTTTTCTTTTTTTTTAACTTTTATTTAATGAATATAAATTTCCAAAGTACAGCTTATGGATTACAATGGCTTCCCCCCCCATAACATCCCTCCCACCCGCAACCCTCCCCTTTCCCACTCCCTCTCCCCTTCCATTCACATCAAGATTCATTTTCGATTCTCTTTATATACAGAAGATCAGTTTAGCATACATTAAGTAAAGATTTCAACAGTTTGCTCCCACACAGAAACATAAAGTGAAAAATACTGTTTGAGTACTAGTTATAGCATTAAATTTCAATGTACAGCACACTAAGGACAAAGATCCTACATGAGGAGTAAGTGCACAGTGACTCCTGTTGTTGACTTAACAAATTGACACTCTTGTTTATGGCGTCAATAATCACAAAAACCCTTTTAAATTAGAATAAGCATTGTTAATTATCTCTTTAGGATAAATACTAGAGGTAGAATTACTAGGTCAAAGACCTGAACTAATTTGAGAACTTTGATGCATATTCCATTTCTTAGGTAACTGTTACCCTTTTCCAGAAGGAGGCCTATTATAAACAAATATTCTTTTTTGTTAAGATTTATTTATTTATTTGAAAGTCAGAGTTACACAGAAAGAGGAGAGACAGAGAGAGAGAGAGAGGTCTTCATCCAATGGTTCACTCCCCAATTGGCCACAATGGCCGGAGCTACGCCAATCCAAAGCCAGGAGCCAGGAGCTTCTTCCGGGTCTCCCACGTGGGTGCAGGGGCCCAAGGACTTGGGCCATCTTCTACTGCTATCCCGGGCCATAGCAGAGAGCTGGACAGGAAGTGGAGCAGCCGGATCTCAAACGGCACCCATATGGGATGCCGGCGCTTCAGGCCAAGGCATTAACTCGCTGTGCCACAGCACCGAGCCTGACAAATATTCTTTAACAGATGTTTTTACGGGCATATGAATAAGGAACGATTAGAAATGGCAGAGTTCTAGTGCTCTTCAATGTCCATACAACCTTATTTCCCCTCATCTTCTTGTATGGGTGAAACAGTTTGCTCCCCAGTGGTCTACAAAGCTCTCAATGTAAGTGCTATACTCTATGTAAAAACTGATGATTCCTGACCCAGGTACACAAAACAATATGCAATATGTGGTTCACATGATCCAGGTAGTCTGTGAAGCTGATAAATAAGACACAGAATCCATACGTGTTGATGGCTGTAGAAATGTAGATCTTTGCATACAATATGCTAACAATGGGGAGAGTTTTTATAAGTTGAGATATAATTTGCATACCATAATACTCACTTTTCAAATGCAATTCAGTAATGTTCTGTATATTCACAATGATGTACAACATCACTGTCTAATTCCAGAATATTTTCACCACTCAAAAAAAAAACAAACAAACAAACAAAAAACACATACTGATTACCACTCACTCCTTTTCCTCTCTGTCCAGTCCTGGCAACTACTAAGATGCTTTCTATCTGAATAGTTTTGCCTATTCTGGACATTTTTCAAAAATGGACTCGCATAGTTTGTGATTTCTTTTCTAAAACTTATTTTATTATTTGATAAGCAGAGACAGAGATGCCCCTTTCACTAGTTCAGTTTCCACAGGCTCATAATAGCCAGGGCTAGCAACTCAATCCAGGCTTCTCTCATGGGCAGCTCTCTCTCTCTCTCCCTCCCTCCCTTCCAAGTAATAAAAGATTCCCATTTTAATTGACTTATAATTGTGCATATTATGGGGTACATTTCACTGCATGTGTACAATGTGTAATATAAGGGCCAGTATTCATTTTTGACAGCAATATCAAATATATTCCACAACATTTTGATCATTGACACTATTGAGCCTATGAGTGCTAAGTGACATAGTTAATTTTAGAAAGAATATGGAAGGACCCTGTGCATTAGCCTTTAACAAATAAATAGTATCACCAAGGTCCATTTGTATGTAGATAAATGTGTTCATAACATTATGCCTAGAGCTAAGTGAGGGAATACTTATTTGGGATAATATGAAAAACAAAACTTAAAAGTAAATTATGGGGCCAGCGCTGTGGCTCAGTGGGTTAAAACCGCAGCCTGCAATGCTGGCATTCCATATGGGTACCGGTTCGAGTCCTGGATCCTCCTCTTCTGATCCAGCTCTCTGCTATGGCCTGAAAAAACAGTGGAAGATGGCCCAGCTCCTTGGGCCCCTGCACCCATGTGGGAGACCTGTAGGAAGCTCCTGGCTCCTGGCTTCGGATCAGCTCAGCTCTGGCCATTGTAGTCATTTGGGAAGTAAACCAGCAGAATGGAAGACCTCTCTCTCTCTCTTTCTCTCTCTCTGACTCTACCTCTCTCTGTAACTGTGTATTTCAAATAAATAAAATAATTTTTTAAAAAGTAAATTATGCTAGGACCTACATTTTTGGACACTATAAAAAACATAACCCAGGGTGGGCATTTGGTACAGCAGTTAGGATGCCACTTGGGTACCTGAGTTCAAGGCCCAGTACTGCTTCCCCAACCCATCTTCTTGTTCATGCACAGCCCGGACAGCAGCAGGTGACAGTTCATGTGCTTGGGTCTCCTCCACCTACATGGTATACTCTAGCTGAGCTCCAGGTCTCTGGCTTCAGCCTGCCCCAGGCCCAGCTGTTACAGGAATTTGGTGGTGAACCAGCTGACAGAAGATTTCTCTCTCTGTGTGTCTCTGTCTCTTTCCCTGTTTCTTTTTCTCTCTCTTCCTTTCAAATAAATAGAAATAATAATTTTAAACATATATATATATATTCCTTCTATGATTCTACTTTTCCCAGCCATTAATCTTCCTTTACTCTTTAATGGACATCTTGAGTTAATTTACAGATGCACTGCACAGCACTGGATTTTGGACCATTCCTATCAGAATATTTGATAAGCAATCAAATAATTTCAATTTTTTCAAATTCTGGACTCTCTTCTTAATAAATGAATTTCTAATATTGAGAACAAATCAGTTTTCTCCTTTCATAGACGGATGCTAAGAAGTGTACCTTGTTCAGAACCATTCCTAATGGCAAAAGTCTAGAGACTGTCCCGGAGGCATTAGAACTTCTTCAGCCTGCCTGATGGCTCGCACGATAGTCCACTTGTGGGTGGGAACGCCGCGGAGACAGCAGAAATTCCTGATGCTGCACTGGATTGGCCTGTTGTCTGTCCCGGTAGATGCATGAAGGGCTTCTTGACGCCAAGAATAGGCAAATCCCCAAGCTTCCCAATTGTATTTGCTTTTCTCTATGAAATTAAGTCAGCATGATTCCCATCCACTGGTCGCTTTCTGACTTTCTGGTGCTTTGACCATTTGATGTCAGTTAAAATGACATGGTACGTTCTCAAGGAACTGGACACCATGGTCTTCATGAATTATGACTTTTCAAGTCTTTGTTGGCCTCCTGGCCACTCCCATCACCCACTTTGTCCACTATCTGGATCATACATGATTGGCTTAATTAACCCCCATCTATCACCCAGTTCTGTCTGTTAGCATCTTAAGTCTATGTTATTCAGCCCTTCCTCTCCAATGTCTCCCTTCTGCACCATAACTCACCCACTGTAGTCAGACTAATTTTTCTGATGCAGTGCCTACCATGATCAAAAACTCATGCTATAGGTAAAGGCTGAATCCCGAGTCTTATATTGAGGTCCTCTCATTACCTAGCAGGATAATCCCTCCACATAATTCTTCCCATCCCTCCCCAGACCACCTAAAGCACATGACATAGTCTTCCTGCTGGCCCAGGACTTGGAAGAGGAATAGGTAAGGCAGGGATACAGACATAGATTCATCTGTGTGTAGCTTTTTTTTAATTTATTTTTATTTTTGACAGGCAGAGTGGACAGTGAGAGAGAGACAGAGAGAAAGGTCTTCCTTTGCCGTTGGTTCACCCTCCAATGGCCGCCGCGGCCAGCGCACCGCGCTGATCCGATGGTAGGAGCCAGGTGCTTCTCCTGGTCTCCCATGGGGTGCAGGACCCAAGGACTTGGGCCATCCTCCACTGCACTCCCTGGCCACAGCAGAGAGCTGGCCTGGAAGAGGGGCAACCGGGACAGAATCCCGTGCCCCGACTGGGACTAGAACCCGGTGTACCGGCGCTGCAAGGCGGAGGATTAGCCTAGTAAGCCGCGGTGCCGGCCTCCTTACCTCTTAATATTGTGGCATTGAGGTTGAAGTTTGAACATGAATTTGAAGAGTCATGGAGCTCTGAGTGACAGCAAACCTGGTTGCTTGGAAATGGCTTTGAGACCACATCACCATATCCAAAATGGGATGAAGAGGAGAAGGACCTTAAATAACCACTCAAATGAACATTTTAGCTTGGCTGCAGCAGGTAAAATTATGAGTTCCTGAAATATCAAGAGCAAACAAGTCAGTGGCCCTGTCTCATCTGGGTGCTTGTGGCCAAGTGAGGGGCCCCAGGCAGCATGTGTGCATTAGAGGCAGGTAAAGAAAGCAGGCTCCGTCCCTCCTGTCCAGACTTGAGGGCTCCAGGCTCCTGGCTATGGCCTGGTCCAGCCCTGGTTGTTGTGGCCATTTGGGAAATGAACCAGAAGACCAAAGATCTCTTTCTGTCTCTGTCACTCTGCCTTCCATATGAATAAACATCAAAAGAAGGAAGGAAGGAAGGAAGGAAGGAAGGAAGGAAGGAAGGAAGGAAGGAAGGAAGGAAGGAAGGAGAAAGAAAGAGAGAGGAGGAAGGAAGAAAGAAAAAAGGAGGGAAGGAAGATCATCCAGGACCTCTTTCATGCTACCCTACACAGCAGCACCCATACCCACATGTTCAACCAAAATGCCCAGCACCCACTCCTTGTTTTCCATCTCTATAATGTTGTCATTTCAAGAATGTAGTACCTCTACCTCATTTTAATTGTGAAGGGATTTCAGCCAATAGCTAGTGGACAATCCGCATTATAAAAAATCAAATGATACTTATAAGATTGCATAGGTGAATCAGGAGTTTGCAATCACCCAAGTTTTCAAAGCCTCCCTATTTAAAAAATAGATATCATTTTACAGAATAAGCAGCACATTTTCCTAACATAATATTTACATAGGAGCAAAACAATCCTATGAAAGAATGAGTGAACCCCAAATGATTAATAATGACAGATGGGGGGTGAAACAGGCAAGCATTCCTATTAAAACAGAAAAGCTCAAAAAGGATATTTGCATAATAAGCTCCAAGTCAAACATGGGTACAAGCAAATGTGCTAGTGAAGCTGTTTACTGTGAAAAATGCCGAGGGGCCGATGTCTGGCCTAGCCCTGGGGTGCCGAGTAGGATGCCCACACCCACACTGAGGGGTCCCAGCTGTGCTTCCCGACTCCAGCTTCTTGCTAGTGCACACCCCCAGGAGGCGGTGATGAGGGCTCAAGTAACTGAGTTCTTGCCACCCCCATGGGAGACCTGGCTTGAGCTCCTCATACCTGGCTTCTACCCCCTGGTGGTTGCAGGCATTTAGAGAGTGAAGCAGCAAACGAGTTTTCTGTCTGTCTGCTTCTCTGCCTCTCAAATAAATTTTTTTTTAAAAAATTTTAAGATCTATTTATTTGTTTGAAAGGCAGAGAGAGAGAGAGAAAGGGAGAGGGAGAGAGAGAGAATTTTCCATCTGCTGGTTCACTCCCCAGATGGTCACAACAGCTGGTGCTAGGCCAAGTGGAAGCCTGGAGCTGGGAGCTTCATCTGGGTCTCCCACATGGGTGCAGAGGCCCAAGCACGTGGGTTATTCCCTGTTGCCTTCCCAGATGCATTAGCAGGGAGCCGGATAGGAAGTGGAACATGGAACAGCTGGGACAAGAATACATGCTGAAATGGGATGCAGGTTGTCACAGGCTGCGGCTTAAACTACTACACCACAGCATTGGCCCCCATAACTCAATTTTTTTTTTTAAATTTTAAATGTTGATGTTAATATGTGTTTAAAGCAGAAGAAATCAACTCCTCATGTATTTGTTATAGGAATACAGATTTTCATAGGATGTGTTTAAGCAATGATTGGAACATGGTCCCTCAAACATGGCCTAGCCAGTTTCACCTGTGAAAATAGCTCAAGGAAAATGTAAACAAACAAACAAAAAGTGTGGATATTTATGCTCATTGATTAGAAATGGCTTTTTTTTTTTTTTTTTGACAGGCAGAGTGGACAGTGAGAGAGAGACAGAGAGAAAGGTCTTCCTTTGCCGTTGGTTCATCCTCCAATGTGCTGCTGCCGGTGCGCTGCGGCCGGTGCTCCACGCTGATCCGAAGCCAGGAGCCAGGTGCTTCTCCTGGTCTCCCACGCAGGTGCAGGGCCCAAGCACTTGGGCCATCCTCCACTGTTTTCCCCAGGCCACAGCAGAGAGCTGGATTGGAAGAGGAGCAGCCGGGACAGAATCCAGTGCCCCTACTGGGACTAGAACCCGGTGTGCTGGCGCCACAGGCGGAGGAGTAGCCTAGTGAGCTGTGGCGCTGGCCATTCATCATACTTTTTTTGTATCAACCTAATATCATAGGAACAAAAGAGCTGCTTAGTAAAATATATATATATATATTTTTTTTTTTTTTTGACAGGCAGAGTGGACAGTGAGAGAGAGAGACAGAGAGAAAGGTCTTCCTTTTGCCGTTGGTTCATCCTCCAATGGCCGCCGAAGCCGGCGCACCGCGCTGATCCGATGGCAGGAGCCAGGTGCTTCTCCTGGTCTCCCATGGGGTGTAGGGCCCAAGCACCTGGGCCATCCTCCACTGCACTCCCTGGCCACAGCAGAGAGCTGGCCTGGAAGAGGGGCAACCGGGACAGAATCCAGTGCCTCGACTGGGACTAGAACCCGGTGTTCCAGCGCCGCAAGGCAGAGGATTAGCCTAGTGAGCCACGGCGCCGGCCGTAAAATATATTTTTAAAAGGATTTATTTATTTATTTGAAAGTCAGAGTTACACAGAGAGAGGAGAGGCAGAGAGAGAGAGGGAGGGAGGGAGTGAGAAAGTGAGAGAGAGAGAGAGAGGTCTTCCATCTGCTGGTTCATTCCCCAAATGGCCTCAACAGCCAGACATGGGCCGATCCAAAGCCAGGAGCCAGGAGCCTCCTCCAGGTCTCCCACATGGGAGCAGGGGCACAAGGTCTTGGGCCATCTTCTACTGATTTCCCAGGCCACAGCAGAGAGCTGGATCGGAAGTGGAACAGCCAGGTCTCAAACCAGCACCCATATGGAATGCCAGCACTGCAGGTGGCGACTTTACCCACTACTCCACAGTGCTGGCTCCAGTAAAATACATTTAATTGGACTGAATAACTTGATGTATAAATTGTATTTATTACTCTTTTCATTGTACAATTTAAAAAAAATGAAGTAGAGTGTCTCCTAAGACTTCCACAGCCTGGGAAGACATGGGGAAGACGGACGTTGGACTAGAGTGTAACACGCTTCAAAGGACCTTGTGGAGCATGCTCGGAATGACTGATGATATGTTGATGAACAGGGACGAGAAGACATCAAAAACTACAGTGGTGCAATCTGAGATGGCAACTATATATGTATTTAATTTTCATCCAAGACTCACTTTTTTCAATGCCAACCTAAAGTGGTAGGTATTGTAGTACAACAAACAACAGTTGGTTTGATTGTGAGGGCGATTTTAATCCAAACTTACTCAGAATTTCATATCTAATAGCTACATACATTTTTTAAATGTAAGATTTATTTATTTGAAAGAAAGAGTGCAGAGAGAGAGGGAGATCTATCTATCTCCCATTTGCTAATTCACTCCCCAAATGCCTGCAGCAGCCAGGTGTGGACCAGGCTGAAGCCAGGAGCCAGCAACTCCATCTTGGTCTCCCATATGGATAGCAAGAACGCAAGCATTTGGATCATTATCTGCTGCCTCCCAGGCACAATAGCTGCAAGCTGCGGTGGAAGCAGTGGTGGAACTAAAACGCAGGCACTCTGGTGTGAACCTCTGAATCCACTGTGCCATGATGCCCTCCCTAGCTGTGTAACTTTGAGAAATAAAAATGAACTAAGTAAGTTGGCAGTGTTCTTTTTAAAAAAAGATAATCATCTGGTGGTTTTTAAATCGTGTCTTTGGCTTCATGTGCTTTAGATGTAAGTTATTACTTTTTCCCCTTATAAAAATAGAGAATGTATCAGGCAGTATAAAAATGATCATGGTGGGGCTGGTGTTGTGGTGCAGCAGGTAAAGCTGCCACCTGCAATGCTGGCATCCTACATGGATGCTGGTTTGTATCTGCTCCACTTCCAATCCAGCTCCCTGCTAATGCGCATGGGAAAGCAAAAGCAGATGGCCCAAGTGCTTGGTCCCCTGCCATCCATGTGGGAGAACTAAAAGAAGCTCGGGCTCCTGGCTTCAGTGTGGCCCAGCACTGGCTGTTGCAGCCATCTAGGGAGTGAACCATTAGTTGGAAGAACTCTGTGTATATTTATGTGTGTCTCCCCCTCTCTGTAACTCTTTCAAAGCTGGCATTGTGGCAGGGTGGGTAAAGGTGGCCTGCTGGGATGCTGGCACATCATATGGCTGCTTGTTTGGGTCCCAGCTGCACCATTTCCAATCCAGCTCCCCGCTAATGCACCTAAGAAAGCAGAAGAAAAAGAAGGGGCTCATTTGGTTAATCCTCCCCTGTGGTGCCAGCATCCCATATGGGCGCCGGGTTCTAGTTCCGGTTGCTCCTCTTCCAGTCCAGCTCTCTGCTGTGGCTCGGGAGTGCAGTGGAGGATGGCCCAAGTGCTTGGGCCTTGCACCCTCATGGGAGACCAGGAGGAAGCATCTGCTCCTGGCTTTGGATCGGCATAGCTCTGGCTGTAGCGGCCATTTCGGGGGTGAACCAACAGAAGGAAGACCTCTCTCTCGCTCTCTCTCTCTCTGCCTCTCCTCCCTCTCTATAACTCTGGCTTTCAAATATATATGTATATATAAAGAAAGCAGCATAAGATGACCAGGGGCTATGCCCCTGCCACCCATGTGGGAGACCCAGATGGAATTCCTAGTCCCTGGCTTCAGTCTGGCCCAGTCCTAGCAGTTGCAGTCATTTGGGGAATGAATCAAAGATGGAAGATATCTTTCTCTGTGTGTGTCTCTCCCTCTCTCTGTAACTCTGCCACTCAAATAAATAAATAAATATTTACAAAATAAAAATAAAAATGATCATGGTAGTTAAGACACCCATGTCTCCATATCAGAGACCCTGGGTTCAAGTCCTGGCTCCAACTTCCTGCTAATGCAGACCCTGGGAGGCAGCGATGATGGCTTAAGTACTTGGGTTCTGCCACCCACATAAGAACTGAGTAGTAGACCAACAAATGGACGCTCACTCTCTCTGTCTCTTTAAAATAAAAGATTTACTTATTCATTTATTTATTTGAGAGGCAAAGTTACTGACGGAGAAATAGAGAAAAAGAGAGAAAGGTCTTTTTTCCGCTGGTTCACTCCCCAGATGGTTACAATGGTCAGAGCTGGGTAGATCTGAAGCCAGAAGCTCGGAGCTTCTTCTTGGTCTCCCACATGGGTGCACTCCACTGCTTTCCCAGGCCATTAATGGGGAGACAGATCGGAAATGGAGGTTCCAGGACTCAAATCCACATCCATGTAGGATGCCAGTGCCACAGACAGAGGCTTAACCTACTATGCCATCACACTGGCCCCTTTCTGTCTCTGTCTTTCTGCCTCTCAAATGAAATGATTTTTAAATGATGACTCATATTGGAAAGAAATCAAAGAAAATGTTGTAGATTTAAAATAGGAAATTATTTACTATGATTCAGTTAGCTTTAGAATAGATTTTTAAGATGTACAATAAGGGTCAATGCTATGGTGCAGCAGATTAGGCCACCAAATGCCACATCATCATCCCATATGGGCTCCAGTTTGAGTCTTGGCTGCTGCATGCTAATGTGCCTGGGAAAGCAACAGAGGATGACCCAAGTGCTTGACCCCTGCCACTCACGTGGGAGACCTGGCTTTGGCCTGGCCAGCTCCGGCTGTGGCGGCTATTTGGAGAGTGACTCAGCAGCTATAAGATCTCTGTCTGTCTTTCTTTCTCTTTGTAACTCTGACTTTCAAATAAATAAATAAACCTTTAAAGAATAAAATAAAGTATACAATCATCTGATAAGTTTTATAATATTTTAAGATGTTTTAAAAATTTCAACTAATTTTTATGGGATAATACATTTATAGGTTTTTTAAAATAATGTATTATTTTAGTAATTTACCTTTAGGAATTGTGCAAGTTCCGAGTTTTGCCACTTTTTTTAGAATAAAATTTATCATAATGATGAGCTACACTGAGACTGTCTTCTTGGCTCAGGGCAACTGTAGAAAACACCAAGAAGGAAGTACATTAGTGCTCACACAGGCAGTGACTTCCTTCTTTTAAAATGTGAGGGGAGGGGTCAACATGGTGGTGCAGCAGGTTAGGCTGCTGTCTGTAATGTCCAGCACCCATATCAGAGGAACAGCTCAAGTAGCAGTTGCTCTGTTTCTGATCCAGCTCCCTGCTAATGAGCCTGGGAAAGCAATAGATGATGGCCCAAATCCGGCCCCTGCCACCCATGTGGGAGACCTGGATGTAGTTCCTGGCTACTGGCTTTGGCCTGGCCCAGCCCCAGCTGTTGTAGCCATTTGGAGAGTGAACCAGAGGATGGAAAAATATCTCTCTGTGTCCCTCTCTATCACTCTGCCACTCTGTCTTTCAAATAAAAAAAATCTTAATAAATATATAAATATATATTATATACATAAATATATAAATAGATCACCTTTCTAGTGATTTTGATTTCTTTAGGAAGGTTGGACCAAAACTTTCTCCCCAATCGCTTTGCAAGAAAGTATTTCCATCAATTCATGCATCCAAATCACAATTCACTTATGAACTCTTTTTTCCGTTTTTTTTTTTTTTTTTTTGTATTTGACAAAGACAATGATAGCTTCACAAATGCAAAAGAGTGGGTTAAAGGAGTGTCAGTGTTTCTTCAAGAGACTTCTGAAGAAAGCTGAAGTATAAGATTTCTGCAGGCAATTACTGGTTTTGTAATATATGTCATCATGTTTGTATGTAATGAATGTTTAAAGATTCAAAAATAGAAAATTAGTGTTCTCTCTAGCAACCTTCAAATATAGTTCTTGACAGTTTACAAAAAATCCAAACAAGTGCAGGTGCTTGGGGCAGGTGTCAAGACCCCGCTTGGGTTGCCCACACGCCATGCCAAAGTGTCTGGGTTCGAGTCCTGGCACTGCTTTCAATTCCAGCTTCCTACTGATGCAAGCTCTGGGAGGCAGCAGACAATGGCTCGAGTACTTGGGTCCCTAACACCCACACGGGAGATCCAGATGCAGTTCCCACATTCTGGCTTGGTGACTCCAGCCTCTTGTCTTCCCAGAGAGGAAGGAGCACATGCAAAGGCCCAGAGGTGGCCCAGGGTCTGGCAAAGCAGCCAGCTCATTATGTGCAGATAGAAGGTCTGGGTGGGGGATGGGTGAGGGAGGTTCCTGAATGTCAGAGGAGGAGCTGAGCCCTGCCCTGAAGAGGTCAAAGCCAGGCAACTTGAAGGCAATAATCCACACAGGGGGCCAGTCTGGGGGCACCAAGCCTGCCACCCTGTCCCTGCCTACTCTTGCTTCCCCAGCCCTGTCCTCAGGCTGAAGAACCATCTCACCTGACTGGGGCGGCCCCAGGCCATTCCTGGCTGTGACCACTTTCAGTCACTGCACAGAAAAGGCTCCCACAGAGACAGCCCCTGAGGTACTTCCTGAACATTGTCACTGCCTGCAGGAACCTGCCTTAGCAGAGGCCCCTGCGCAGCTCCCTGTGAGGCAAGAAACAAATAAAAGCACACCAGGGCCAACAAGCACAAAACACTAAGTCACACAGGTCACTAACAGTAGCTCCCTAGGTAAGGCAGACAAGAATCTAGGCCCAGCCAGCCACTCTATCGAAGTTTTTGGAATGTCATAACAGTGGTGACTCCTTATGAAGTTGGAGGAGCAATACGTGGACCAATCACAGCCCAGTCATGGACTTGTACGCATTTATAATCCACAATAGTATGTGGTTACGAAGTCAGAGCAAGAAATGGACCAGTCACAGCTGCAGATAATCCACAAGGGTTTTCTCCAAGAACTTTCCACTTAAATAAAAACAAGGACCCCCAAGAACTTTTTGCTTAGGTTGATGATAGAGATTGATGTTTACTTTTTGAGAAATTAAAACTTGTAGGATGTTTCAATGGCCTCTTCTTTTCTGGTTTAAAAAGTGATAATGACTTGGCTTTTGAAGACTTCCTAATGTCTACACTTGAAATATCCATCCCTCTCCTTTAACCTCTGAATGATAGGTCTCAGAATGATGGTACAACTTCTCTGGCATCATGATACTGAGATAAAATGTGCTGTAACCTGAGACATCACCAGGTACATTGTTTCTATCTCCAGAGCTGAGAGGAAGGTATCTCTCATACCATTGTCCCCCAAGTTCACCATCTGATTTGTTATCAGACACTCTGGAGGACCAAAAAGTAGCGGGGTTGGTACAGTCCAGGTATGGGAGGCCAACTAAGTGTCAGCTGAGAAAGCTATATGCTCCAAAATTGTCCTTTGAATAATAGGAATAGCTTGATGCATTTCCAGATGTCCTAGGGTTTGTTGGACTGTTATAACAAAACGCCTTGGTCTGGGTAATTTAAAAAAGATAGACATTCATCTCTGAGTGTGCTGGAGGCTGGGAAGTCCAAGACCAAGGCATCAGCTGACCTGATATCTGGAAAGCGCTCACTCTCTGCTTCTATGTTGGTGCCTTTTTCACAGCAAAAATAAGGAAATGGAAAGGCTGGTGGCCTGGTATGGTTGTTTGAAGCTGTGTGTATGCGTTGAAAAGTTTTATTGTAGGGGCCAGCACTGTGGCTCAGTGGGTTAAAGCCCCGGCCTGCAGCACCAGCATCCCATATGGGCGCCGGTTCTAGTCTCGGCTGCTCCTCTTCCAATCCAGCTCTCTGCTAATGGCCTGGGAAAGCAGTAGAATATGGCTAAGTCCTTGGCCCCCTGCACCCACATGGGAGACCTAGAGGAAGCTCCTGGCTCCTGGCTTCAGATCGGAAGACCTCTCTCTGACTCTACCTCTCTCTGTAACTCTTTCAAATAAATAAATAAAATAATTCTTAAAAAAAGAGAAAAGTTTTATTGTAGCTTTTAACAAATCTGCAAGTGCTCCATCTTAATCCAAAACTCAAAATTAAAAAAGATAGTTCCAGGGTTGTTGCTGTGGCTTAGCGGGTAAAGCCGCCACATGCAGTGGTGACATCCTATATGGATGCCAGTTTGGGTCCCGGCTGCTCCACTTCTGATCCAGCTCTCTGCTAATATGCCTGGGAAAGCAGTGGAAGATGGCCCAGGCCCTTGTGTCCCTGCACCCACGTGGGAGACCTTGAAGAAACTCCAGGTTCCTGGCTTTTGATTGGCCCGGCTCTGGCCATTGTGGTCATTTGGGGAATGAACCATTGGATGGAAGACTTCTCTCTCTCTGCCTCTGCCTCTCTGTAACTGTCTTTTAAACCAATCAATCAATCAATCTTTTTTTTTAAATAGTCCCTTCTTGGGGTATTCTCAAATGACAGAAAGAAAGAGCTCACCCCTTGAGGCCCTTTTAGACATTCCCCCATCCTGGGGCCAGCATTGTGGTTCATCTGGTTAAATTGCCAACCATGAAGATGGCATCACTTATGAGCACCAGATTCCTGGCTGCTCCACTTCCAATCCAGCTCCCTGATGATATGCCTGGGAAAGCAGTAGCAGATGGCCCAAATACTTGGGCCTCTGCCATCCATGTGGAAGACCCAAATGGAGCTCCAGTCTCCCGATTTTTAGCCTTGCCCATTCCTGGCCATTGTGGTATTTTGTGGAATGAACTAGCAGATGGAAGATCTTTCTCTCTCTCTTCCTTTCTTTGTAACTCTATCTTTCAATTAAATAAATAATCTGTTTTAAAAAAATAAGAAAAGAAAGAAAGTTACTCATCCTGTCTAGGAAAGTGACCTCATGACCTCATCACCTCATGACCTCATCACCTCCTGGATTCCTTACCTCTTAATATTGTGGCATTGAGGTTGAAGTTTGAACATGAAGTTGAAGAGTCATGGACATGTATCACGAGCAGATCTGTCCTTTATGAAGGGAGTCTTTCAGGCTGGACTATAGGACACTAGACAGAAATTCAAAGCTGTAAGTAAATCAGATCTCTGGAAAGGATAATTGGTAGGAGCACTTTATGCTGGATATATGTGTTGAAACATTATACCAGGGGCTGGCTTGGTGGCGCAGTGGGTTAATGCCCTGGCCTGAAGCGCCAGCATCCCATATGGGCACCGGTTCTAGTCCCGGCTGCTCCTCTTCTGATCCAGCTCTCTGCTATGGCCTGGGGTAGCAGTAGAAGATGGCCCAAGTCCTTGGGTCCCTGTACCCACCTGGGAGACCCGGAAGAAGCTCCTGACTCCCAGCTTCGGATTGGCACAGTTCCAGCCGTTGCGGCCATCTGGGAGTGAACCAGTGGATGGAAGACCTCTCTCTCTCTCTCTCTCTCTCTCTCTCTCTCTTTCTGCCTCTCCTTCTCTTCTCTCTCTATGTAACTCTGACTTTCAAATAAATAAATAAATCTTTTAAAATAAAGAAACATTATACCAAAGCCCATAAAAACTACAAGCAATACATTCTAATCCCAAATTATAAAATACCCTTCAATGTCTTTCATCAGTGATTTACAGTTTTCATTGTGGATTTTTTTTGAACCTCTTTGGTTAGATTGATTAGGCGTTATTTTCCTTTTTCCTTAGTGTAGCTCTTGGTCATGGGATTGCTTCCTTGATTTCTTTTCTGGGTGATTCACCATTATGCGCAACAGTGCTACTAGTAGGATTTTGTGTGTTGGCTTTGGTGTCTGCAACCTTGCTGAATTTGGTTATTAGTTCTATCAGCTTTTTGGTTGAATCCTTTGGAGTTGGAGTTTTCTATTTATAAGATCATGTCATGCAAACATTGACAATTTGATATTCTCCTTTCCAATTTGGATATCCTTTATTTCTTTCTCTTGCCTAATTGTTCTAGCTATAGTATTTAAAATTAAAGTAAATTTCCAGTAAAATAAAGTATGAATAATCTCTCTTTTGCTCTATTTGTGTGTGTGCATGTATGTGTGTGTACACATGTTATTATAAACTCAATTCTACGTCCATGCTTGAGCTGAGAAGGGACAAAGGGCACCAGAACAGCAGAGTAGCCAACACCAGGTTGCAGCGTTTTCATAGCATTACACATGAGTTTGTGATGGGCGTGCTGCAGTTATAGTCACCAGACAGAATAATGATTAATAAGCTTCATGTTTCCAGAAACTCGTCCTTTTGCCTAGTTAGGAGGGAACACATTTTTCACCCAGTCCAATCTTAACTTAGTCTTTCTGCCATAATAAAAGGCAGAAACGTTGTAAGAGGGAGGAGTGGATGGGGAGATAGAGGTCAAAGTGTACAAAGCTGCAGTTACGCAGCAATAAATATGCCTAGATAGAGATCTGATGTAGAGCATGAGCACTGTGATTAATAACACGCTGCATCCTGGAGATTTGCTAAGAGTCGATCTTACTAACACAGAACAAGATAACTGTGAGATGATGGATATGTTAATTTGCTTGACTGTAAATCATTTCACTCTGCATATGTGTATCAACGCATCAGGTTGACTATCTTCGATATATATGACAACAAAGATTGTATTAAGATCAGAAAAATAAATGAAAACAAGATTTTATCTTATTTTTCTAAAATTGGAAGAGAAGCCATTTCCACAGAATACATGCTAACCAGTGGGAACTTTTCAAGGAACAACTGGAAGAAAGCAAACATTTCTAGAAATACCGTTGGCCAGAACATGGATGTAAAATGAACTTTGGGCAGGTCAATAAACAGAGTTAGGAAGGGGAGTGTGAAGGCACACAAGGTGAGTAAGATCCTGCCCAGGAACAGTAGAGAATCAGCAACCAATGACAGAGAAATCTACATTCAGGCGAGGCAGTCCTGACTTGTATAGGACAAACGTTTCCCCATCTCCTGCTGAACAGGAAATTGAAAATGCATCATTTATTGAATGATCACAGCTGCTTAACAGGAGATACACAGCTGAGTCCATAGCAAGGATTTAAGCATTTGCAACTAGTTTTTTTTTTATGATTTTCAAAACTTTCCTAGATTAAAGAACTCCAGGCAATGCCATGTGGAAGACTTGGTAGAACTCCAATCTTATCATTAGAACCCAGATTCTGGTGCCAACGACAGGAAAACAATTTATACCCTCATTACAAGAGGCTTTAGCATGCTTATAATGCTGGTTGTACAAGAATGTACTGTTCTGTGGAGAGTGAATGTTTAGGTGGCCAAAGCAATTCCTTTATATGTTCAGATCAGACTTCCCACTGAGAAGCAAACATCTGACTCAACCTAGAGCTCCCACAGGGCTGTGAAAACTATAGTTGCTCACCATATATAAGAATGCATATGTGTATGTATGCATTCGCACATTCACTTATATTTTATTCTTAAGGTTAGATTAAAACTGAGCAATTGCACCAAGAAAGATGCTATTTAATATCGCTTAATAAATGTCAACTGGCATGTAGAAAGCCAAGCCAGTGTAAAAAATTAAGATGACATTTTGGAATGCTGCAAATTAAGTTAAAATGTAGATTTAAAGACTACTAGAAACTCAAGGATGTCTGCCTCCTTTTCCAGTGGAGTACATCTGTTATCTTTCTGTCTCAAAACTGTTACTATCTCATTTGAGGAATTCAAGTAGGCATGTAATAAGGAGTCAAAGAAATGCATCACCTAACTCCAAGGAAACCTATCTCAGTCCCCTAGTGCTCAGGATCCTGCTGTCTTGCTACTTCCCAGCCTTAGGTGATGCCCAGGACTGGCATGGGTCTCACAGGGATTAGGTCACAGGCACCTGCTGCTGTTTCAAGGTGTTGTGCTTCCACATCTTGTAAAGAAAACTACTTTCCCCTCAGTTTGTCACTGCTTGCATCAGTCCGCTAAGGTTGTGGCATGTGACCAAATACCACAGAGCAGGGCCTAAAGAAACAAGTTTATTTTCTCACGGTGCTAGAGGCTGGAAGTCCAGGAGCAGGGAGCCAGCAGGCTGATGTCTGGTGAGGCCGTCTTCTGGCTTGCGGATGGCTGCCTTCTCCCTGAACCTTCCCAGGACACTCCCCTCTGTGTGCACCCGTCTCAGGTCTCTCCCTCCTCCCATAAGGACAGAGACCTACTGGGCTAGGACCCTGTTCTTAGGACTCATTTACCCCTAATTACAGTAGTGCCCCCACCTACAGGGGCCACCTTCCAAGACCCGCAGTGTGCACTTGAAACCAAACAGAATGTTTTCACTATACATACTTGCCTACCATAAAGTTCAGTTTATAAATCCAACACAGTAAGAGATTAACAATAAAATAGAACAATCACAACAACATACAGCAATAAACATGACATGAACATGGGCTCTCTCTAAATGTCTTATTTTTGGCTATGATTGACAGTGGATAAGTGAAACTGCTAAGGAAAGAGAAACTGCAGACACTCAGGGACCTCTGTACCTTGCTAAGGCCCTGTCTCCAAGTGCAGTCACATTAGGGCATCAGGCTTCAGCACATGAACTCATGGTGGGATGTGGGGGACCCTTCAATCCTTAACACTAAGTTTAATGAGAAACTAGTACTACCAAGAGACTACATATATGTAAGCTTTCTACCAGACAATTGTTTGTAAGTTTTATTTATTTACTTATTTGAAAGGTACAGTGACAGAGAGAAAGGGAGAGAGGGAGAGAAGGAGAGAGAGAGAGAGTGAAAGAGATAGAGAGATCTTCCATCTACTGGTTCATTCCACAAATGCCTGCAACAGCCAGGTTCTGATCAGGCTGAAGCCAGGGGTCAAGAATTCCATCCTGG